>NC_064597.1:18487064-18794661 GCF_943734845.2 Anopheles funestus | reverse complement strand
AGGGGATCGCCTTCTCATAATTCTTATGGCACAAAGTGTGATGCAGTCCGTAACTTTTTTTATATACATATTTATATTTGATGCTGATCTAAAATTCACAAGTTCTGAACATGTGATATATCTCTGTAAATATCTGACGTTGGGCAAATTTTTATTTCAGAAGTATTAAGTGAAAGCAAGAGGCGGCCCGGAAATGTATGTTATAAACAGCGTCGGTTCCACACGACAAATCCCACCCAAACCGCCCCCCGTAGCAAGGACTGATTACCCAGCTGTGTGGTAAAAATAAGTCTAGTAAGCCAGAAATGGCAGGCGTGCCCTTAAAAGTAGTTAATTAAGCTATGAACAAATGAGAGCGATAGTGGAAAATTCGGGCGATCGGATCGAGCGATAGTGGAAAAATGAGAGCGATAGTGGAACGACGTCTCAAGTTTTTGTTCAGAATTTATGAATGTTAGATCAACAACGTAAAGAAATATTTCAAAAATTATTTACTCAACATTATGCTTCAACATTATGCTAAAACTATAGTTGAATAACTTGTTTTTTAAAACTCATCCATATCTAAAAAAGTGGCTTTCTAATGTTATTCAAAATTAATTAATAGAAGTAGTGATTGTTAATAATATTTAATATAATATTATTGACACAACACATGTTTGAGACATGCGAGCGTAAATATGGACAAATTGATAGAATTTGGACAAAAACCGACGAGAACACAATATGATAGGTAACAACAAGAATCATAACAATGATGATTGTTAGTGGCATGCTTCAGATACATAACATTCCTTTACTTTAAAAGAACTGCTCTGTAACCACACGTTGCAATCATAACATATGCACACTGCAATGAATGTCGTTTTCCTTGATGGTCTTCGATGCAAAACCTTAGTTTTACCCTGTACTCTTCTTAGTTTAAATTTATCATCAACGTTTGAATTTATCATCCGAACAAAAATATCCCAATATATTCCGTAATTCTCAAACCTGTGTTGGCGATACTTATCTCCTCTTCTTCATCAAATATAGGGATTGTCATATTACAAAGAAAAATTCCGTTCATAGCGGAAACAATTGTATTTATACCTGTTGAAATATGCAACAGCAACGAAAATATATTTTGTTATTTTTTATATCACGTTAGAACATCTTGATAAAATATATCTTCATGTGTTTGTATGATTGTGAAACAAATAGTTGTTTGAGGGGGTTTATTAGAGATTATCTACAGGCAAGGTATCGATCAAATTACATAATACATATTTGGTAAATTAGTTGTAAGGTACATTGTACCCAAGTATCATGAACACATTGTGATCAACTACAACCGAAATAAATAAAAACTCGCTATCAGGCTAGACATACATTGATAAAACAATTAAATAAAATGGACACTTAAACCATTTATTGCCATAAATATATGCAAAAAAATATTAATAATGATGACAGAATTTATGCTTGAATCAATAAATAGCACCCTATATATTACAAAACTTTAGGAATTTTGATCCTATGTTTAATCCGAAAATTAATTTATCCCAGTTTTGAAAAATGTATCGAATTACAACCTACATTAACATTATCCTTATTCTTTTCGTCTTCGATTGAATACAAAGTTTTTCACAGTTACGTATCACGGTTTAACAGTCTTCACATAACTTTACTAGGTGGCTTGATAACACAACGGAGTGAGAGATGATTTTGGTACTGTGGTCAATTAAGCTACATTTGAAATATTAAAAGAACATATTGAAAAGTGAAAGAATCTTTACAAAAGGTTTGCGGTAAACGGTTTGTCGGGTCTTGTTATATCAATTTCTTTACCAATAACGAACGGTTCCTATTTTTTCTTGTTGCCTGTTTGATTCAATGAACTACGTTCGATTTTATCAATCGTTTGAATCGTTGCGCGGGATCCAGGGGTGATGGTAATGCATAACACTGATTTTATACGGCATCACGAAATGTTGGTGCCGGTATCCTCAAAGGTTGTAGTGAAACTAGCCGCGGAAGCTGATGGTGGAATATCGTATCAGTCGAACATTGAAATTGTAAACAAAATAATTGAGGGAAAACAGCATTGAAATTGTATGCAATATACTGGACGAAGAATGTGGAAAGTACTTACTTCCGTACAATTATAAATGCTACTCTATGTAGCATAAAGTGCATGGCTGGTATGGACGACGATGGATTCAACATTTTAATACATTCTACGTTCTTAACTAAGGCTCTCATCACTCGGAAATCGAATATATTCATTTATTTCATTAGCGTCCTATCGTTCGATGCACCGTGGTTCATTACGTTCGGAAGATCACAGTGTTTTATTTTGAAAAAGAAAACAATAACAATTTGTGGTATTTGAACACGAACAAAGTTTCTTCAATGCTCTGTGCAGTGATATATGATACAAGAAGAACCGTTTAATGAATTGATATTCGAGGCGTTTTTGTTTATTTTGGTAGCCTCATGTATTGAAATAAACAACCTTTGACAGATGTCGACCAAAATGGTTCCTTGCCAAATCGATCAAAATTCACCTTCTAAATAAATACACCTTGGCTAAAACACAAAAAACAAAGTACACACAACATAGGTAGGTTAGTAGAGTTGGGATAAAAATAGTGATTTAAAAAAAAAGGGTAAAATCAAGAGAATAGGGGTCGTTGACCCCGGGGGTGGTAGAACCTTCGGATCGTATTACGATATCTTAGAGTAGGAAAGGAAGCCGAATAATAAAAAAAAAGGAACAACCGATTAGAAATTAGTGATGTACCCAAACCAGAGGAAATCTACATGATAGTGCAAAGTAATACAAGCGGAAAAACACTTACAACCTAAAACCCATTCCTGTTCGCAAAAGCGTCAGAAATGGCGATAGGATGCAAACCACAGCAAACGACGCTGTCAAGAGATGGAAGAATATTGATCAAAGTGAAGAATAGCATAGAGGCCAAAAAGCTAGAAAAAATTAATTTGTGTCACGGAGACATAACTTTGAACACAAAAGTATATGAGCACGAAAACCTAAACTCGTCGAAAGGAATAGTAAGATGCGACGTAACCGAGGTCATTATTATGAAAAGAAAAAACCAAAAAGGAGAATTCGTGAACACCAGAACGGCAATAAACACTTTCAAAAAAATAAATCTGCCTGGATCCGTTGATATTGGCTACTTTAAAGAAAGGATCGAAAAATATAGGATCGAGGTGTATGAAATGCATGAAGTATGGACACATAAAGAATCTATGCACCCGTGAAAAAGTTTGCGCCAAATGCGAAGACGCATATCATGAGGAATGCGCAGGTCAATTAAAATGCGCCGAATGGGGAGAGGGCCATTCCGTTTTCGACAAAAAATGCCCAGTATTCATAGATGAACATGAGATTTAAAAAATCCAAACAATAAATCGAATCACCATACGCGAAGCTAGGAAAATACGCAGAGAATATATTTTTATATATTCAACGTATCATCTTAAGTAGTTTTACAATAATTTTGGCTTTAAACTAATTAACTAAGATGGACTCATGAAACCCACTCGACAGCGTTCACAACATGTAAATGACGATTTAAGACATTAGGAATCCGAGGTAGCGCGCTGGATATTAATGTTGTCGACGAAAGTCGCAGTTGTTAAGCCTGGTTCGAACGCATCGGAAACATCGTTAAAATTGCGACACATGACCAGGAAAGGGTCGGATGATCCAAACACTGTGGGCCAATTTTCCACCGCCAACAAGGATCGCGTCCGGAGAGAACGGGCCGGAACGTAAAGGTTGATGGACGAGAGAAGTGTAGCAGAGTCGACGTGGCCATTCAATAGACCCGCTACGAACAATCTCCTAGCGTTCAGCAACCTTTCCTCGAGGGACGATAGGCCAAGCAGCAAGCACCTGGTCCGATAGTCCAGTTGGCGATCCCAGGAACACAAGGCGAAGCGCGTAAATTTGCGCTGGATGGACTCGAGTCGTGCAAGTGGCCGAGCTGCCGTAGGCCACCAAACGACATTGGCGTATTCCAGTACCGATCGGACGAGCGAACAATACAGCGTTTTAGCGCACACAGGGTCACGGAGCTCGCGGGTAAGGCTAACAACCAGACCGACCAAACGATTTCCCCTAGCGACAGCGTGTTCGAGCTGATCATTGAAGGATAGTCTCGAATCTAGAAGAATGCCAAGAGCTCTAATGCACTGCTTTCGTTCAAGTTTGAGGCCATCAATTTCGTATGCGAATGCTGCCGGGGCTTTTAAACGGCTGAACGTTATCACACTGCACTTCGCGGGACAGATTGCCAAAGCGTTACGTGCACACCAGGAGTTAAACTGCTTGAGCGAATCCTGCAGAACAGAGTGATCATCGGAACAGCGAATCGCACGAAACAGTTTCGCATCGTCCGCGGACAAAAGGTGGTTGTTGGATGGCAGGATCGTTGAAACATCGTTGACGAAGATAGTAAACAGCAAAGGACCAAGATTGCTACCTTGCGGCACTCCAGAAAACGCCGATATGGTCCTAGATAAGGAGTCGCCTATCCGTACCTTGTAGCAGCGATCGGTGAGATACGATCTAAACCAATTAGTTAATAAATCAGGAAAGCCCAAAAAGTTCAGTTTGGCCAGCAGGATGCGATGTGATACGCTATCAAACGCAGCTTTGATATCAGTATAAACGGCATCAACTTGAACTCCTTCATCGATCGAGCGGTGGCAATGATTTAAAAATTCCAATAAATTGGTCATTGTTGATCGTTTAGGCATGAAGCCATGCTGGGTCGCACTGATGTAGTTATGAGCGGAGGCTAGAAGCGGCTCATAAACCTGTAGCTCGAACACTTTAGCGCAAGCACAAAGAGACGTGATGCCGCGATAGTTAGCTGCGTCAGATTTACACCCCTTTTTGTAGATAGGGACCATCCAGGAATTCTTCCATACTGAAGGGAATGTCCCAGACTGCAATAATCATTTCAGCAAAAGATTTTAGATAAAATCGGAGCGATTGAAGACACACAGCGTTTAAGTATGATCGCAGGTATGCCGTCCGGTCCCGGAGCGTATGACGATTTGAGGCGTCCAATCGCGGTTGCGACACTTTCCGCGTTAATAACAGGCAAAGCTGGACAAAGGGCACCCATGGGCGTGTTGACCAGTGCGGCGTCTACGGTCTCGAGATCCACGACATCCGGTTGGAATGAATCCGCGAAGCGTGAAGCAAATAACTCGCACACCTCGGCAGGTGTAGTCGCGAGGGTCCCACCGTAAGTTATGGTACTCGGAAGGCCAGATGAATTACGTTTATTGTTGACAAAATTCCAGAAGAACCGTGGGTTACGGTGCAGGTTGAATTGGACACGGTATAAATGTCTTCGGTAGCAAGACCTATTGTAGCGCCGGTAGAGCGAGTGCACGGTATTGTAATGCTGCCTTGATGTTGCCGAACGCCGCGCACGCAGATTCCGATATGCTACACGTTTAGCTTTTTTCAGAGCTCGTAAAGTACGATCACCCCACGGTGGTCCACCGGGTGGTAGCTGCAGAGGCACGCAATTGCGCAGCGCGTGTGACATAAACTCAGAGAAAGCCTTAACTGCTAGGTCAAGAGAAGCGTAATCATTGCAGCTAAAACGTTCGTCAAAAGATGAAATCAAACTCTCAAGTTTATGAATATCGGCCCGGGCGAAGTTCAGACGCTTTCCAGTGGTGATATTAGCAGCTAGATTAACGGGTGCTATTACATCGAACTCAAGTGGTGGGTGATGATGATCAATCGGGAGCAGAGGATTATCGCTGACTGATACCACCGATGAAGCGGACGCTGTTACTGAGTTAGCGAATATAAGATCAAGGACGTTGCCAGAGGAGTTGATCTTGTTATTAATTTGAAAAAGCGCGTTGTGATGTAAATCATCGATGAACTGAGCGCGACGTGTAGACTAGGCTTGGGCAATTCGGTTCTTTCACATGAACGTGAACGAACCAGTTCTTTCATTTAGATGAACTGAACGTGAATCGTGGTTCTTCCGTTCACTTTAAATAGATTTGAAGCAACTGTATTAAAAAGACAAATAATGCATACGTTGTACAAAAATTGTGTTTAATTTAAAAAAGATAGCATTTAACAACTATTTTTTTTATATCAAAGGGTGTCATTCATTTACTTCCTGCAACTTTTCATGTAACATCTTAAATATAACTAAAAATTACAATACTTCATGAAATTATAAAAAGGAAAGCCCTATAGCATGCAATTGAATCAGAAATTTCCTCGGCATATTCGTTTACAAATTTTGTTGGATAAAGAGTATTTATTTCAATTTTTTAGGTAACAATCTTGATCGCTTTTCGGAATAGATCTGCCCAGCCTTTGAAAATAATCTTTCGCATGGGACAGATGTTCCTGGTATGCATAAAGTTTTCCTTGCGAGTATACAGAGTGTCGGATATTGTACGTGGTGTTCTTGCCACCAAAGAAGTGGATCATTTTCCAAATCGATATTCTCAACATTTAAATATTGATCCAGTTCACTGATAGCTATTTGTCTAGGTGTTTTTAAACTTTGAGACGACTTTTGTTGAACTAAATCCCCAAAGAGCATGTCTATATTGCTGCTAGCTTTTCTCACAACATTGGTCACTTCAGGTATTGTCTTTTGTAGTGGAATAAGCTCAGTTATTAAACTATCGTAAGTTTTTTGAAATTTTGTTGCCTCATCCGAAAATCCCATTTTTTTAATTCTAGGGTCTAAAATCATACTTTTAAGCACCTGTTCATTACAACGGAAAATTTCAAGTCTATTTTGTAAACCTTCGATGAGCAAAGACACTAAAGTTTGGACATCTAACCCAATATCCACATCATTCCGATACTGTGCAGTTTTGGCTAAAAGTACATTACATAGCAGACCCACGTGTGAAAGTGTTACATACTTTTCGGCAGAAACTATATTAGTGGCAGAATTAAAATATTTAAGCACAGTGATGATTTGTTCCATTGTGTCCCAGTCATGATTTTGTAAATTCAGTTTAAATTTCAAACTGTCAACACAGGAGAGCAAAGCTATCTTATTTTTTAAAAACCGGTTGAGCATGTCGTATGAAGAATTCCACCGCGTTGGTACTTCCTGTTTTAATTATAGTTGATCTAAATTTCGTATCTTTTGAGTTTCTATTAACATTTGTGTAGCTTTAGGACTTTTTTTAAAAAACATTACCACTCTCTTTACCTCATCCATTAAAGGTTGAACGCTATTTTTAATTGCATGCTGAACCACTAAGTTTAAAGTATGCGCAAAACATGGAATGTGATTAAACTTCAATTCATTACTGGCCATTTTCATATTTGCGGCGTTGTCGGTTACAAGGCCTACAACTTTATCTTTTATATCAAATTTGTTCAAAGATTCTGTGAGCCAGTTAGCTATATTTTTACCACTATGTGAAACTTCAAATTCTGAGCATTCTAGCAAGGTTGAATTAAGTTTGAAGTTTTCATCGATGTAATGTCCTGTTAACGCTAAAAAACTTGTGTGATTTAGGTTTGTCCAACCGTCTGATGTGATTGCCACAGCTTTGCTAGTAGTTATCTTCTGTTTCACTTTTTCAAATTCTTCGTTGTATACACTTGGAAGTAGGGCGTTTGATATACTTTTTCTGGTTGGCAAGCTATAGTTTGAATTTAGCATATAAACAAATTTTTTAAAGTTTTCACTTTCCACCAAATCAAACGGCAAACATTCTTTACAAATTAGTTCCAGTAAAAGTTTATCCAAAAGCCGTTTCGTTTCGCTGGTAATTGGTTTTTTTAAATAACACTTAATACCTATATTGGTATTGGTTGGTTGTTGTTGGGCAGGAAGGGTTAATCCGGAAGGCCCAGCTTCTTCATTGATGTTACTAGCAGCAGCGGTTCCTGAATTTTGCTTTAAATATGGTACCGTTTTATGAACCAAATTTAAATGCCGCTTCAAATTAGAAGTACTGCCTTTGGAAAAAGAAAATACTTTCAGGCAGTAAAAGCATTTCGCTCCCGATTCCACCTGGGTAAAATGATCCCAAATAGGGCTGGTTGTTGTATTTATAGGCGCCATCAGATCTGAAAAATTGGTTTATTATATCCTTTGAAATTTTTCTATGATTCTATTTCAATAATATTACCTTTTAACGTATCGTAACTATAATTTATTTCGTTTGTATCCAGAAATTCAACGCAGCTCAATGCACAGTTAACTGTTCACAGACGCAAAGCGAAGTGAAGTTCAATACAGGAAACATTTGACAAATTACCAATACGATCATCGTCTTATAAACGTTCTTGATAGCAAGACTACAATACATTTAAAGATTTTTAATACTTTAAAAATAACCGTCAAAAATACTAAATCAAAATTAGATCTATAACCAATACGAACACCGTCTTACCAACATTCTTGATATCAAGGGTACAATACATTCAAAGTTCTAATATTTTTAAAATAACCGTCAAAAATACTAACTCAACCAACGAACGAATATACTTGTTTAAGTGTTTGAAATTGCACATATATGTAGTGTCATGTACCTGTCCTTTTTTCACAAATTGGGATATCTAGGACAAAGCGAATGTAAGAAAGAAAGAGCATACAAGCTTCTCATTAGCAATGTATTTCTGTCTTTCTAGAGTTTCTCGTGATAGTGCAGTTCATTTTTTGTTGCGGTAGATAGGACGTTCTGCGTATCTATGCATCTCGTTCTCAAAGTGTGACGGCGAGAAGAACGACCTACTTGTACTGGACGTTTTTAAAATCGACGGGTAGGTCGTTCATTCGTGGAACGATCTACTGTGAACTGAAGAACTGGCGAGAAGAACGACCTACTAGTACTGGACGTTCTTAAATTCGACGGGTAGGTCGCTCATTCATTGAACGACCTACTTTGAACTGAAGAACTGGCGAGAAGAACGACCTACTAGTACTGGACGTTCTTAAATTCGACGGTTAGGTCGCTCATTCGTTGAACGACCTACTGTGAACTGAAGAACTGTTGTACCTTGATCAAATGAACGTAGGTCGTTCGTTCTTTGCAATGAACTGAACGAACCGTACGGTTCTGATTCTTTAAGCACACCTCTAGTGTAGACAGAGAAACTGGCTCAAAAAATTCGAAAGAAGTATCGGTATCGGCGATCGCAGCTGACCAGGAAATCGAAGGTTGATTAAAGTCACCAATAAGCAGGAAACCGTCGCCAGGCCGCAGAGATGAGCATATGTTGCTGATGCAGTCAAGAACAGTGCTGATCGTTGTCGCGCACGCACTATGGCTGGGAGGAAGGTAGACAGCAACAACGAGCAGGCGAGTATTAGCGAACAGGATACAAACACAGATTATCTCGAGCGCCGGGTGATGCAACGGGATCTCGTATGAGTTGAGCGATGAAGAGCAAGCGATCAAAACTTCGCCACCGCGAGAGCAAACACTGCTAGCGGCGTTACTATCACAGCGGTAAACACAGAAGATCTTGTCGAAAAAGAGAGCAGATGATAAACTTGAGTCCAGCCACGTTTCGTTGAGAATAATGACGTCATGATCAGCTTCCAACACCGATAAACTAAATTCTCTATCCTTCGAACGCATGCTGCGGACATTCTGGTAGTAGAAAGAAATACGTTGTGATTTCATCGCTGCGGTCGCTAACATTGATGATGAGTGCAGAGGATCATTTCGGGTCGGAACCACCGTATTCGTCCTGCACGGTAAAGCATCGGTGATAGTGTGAGTGACGTTATACGATGATGTTTGCAAGTGCTGTGGTAGAGCGCGGTTATTTAGGAAAAAACTGGTCCAAAGTAGTTTGGTGCGTTCTGGTATTAGCATTCGTCGTAGGAAGTTCAGTTGGAGAAATCAGCGTGTTATTCGGGTCAGGTGGTGAGTGAGTATGATCGGGAGTCATTGGTTGAAGCGACGGTGATTGATGAGAGTAGGCGACATTCTTGTGTGTTTTGTGTGTTTTTGCCTGTTGAATACGCGCAATAAATTCACGTATCTGCAGCCCAGCCGGCCAAGATTCGGGGGAAAGTGCTTTAACTCGAAGCGCGGCGGTGATTCTCACCTTGAAAGAGAGCGCTCTTACTGAACGTGGATCAGTACCTTTCTTCAGCAGGCAGAAACCGATAGCATCTTCGGTATTTAAACAATTTTTCACCATGGTGACAACTTGGTCAGCTGTGACGGACGGTTCTACGCTCGAGATGTGTATCCACATGTAATTCGGTCGTGTTGACAGTGGTAATGCAGTTGCAGAAGTGAGTGTGGTATTAGTGCCTGTGATTGTCGGTGGTAGTGATGGTGCGTTGTACGGGATGCTTTTCGAAGTTTGGGTAACGACGGGGGTGCTGGCGTGGCAACGGTGTTGGTATCAGATGGTGAACAAACATCTCTGTATAATCTACGACGTTTACTGGCCGGAAACAAAGGAAAGTCGTCCGTATGAGAGGTCTGGGCGGGGCCACGATTGGCATCAATCTCCGAGTGTCGGAGGGATGCCACGGAGGAACGCAACTCATTGACCAGCGGTTCAAGTAATAGCGTTTTCAAGCTATCCACTACAGCAGAGAGAGAAGCTTGACAATCGATGCGTGAGCCTTTCTCCTTCAGGTATCTAGTGCGCCGATTCGCGAAAACGGCAGCGCAGCCAGGACAGCACCAAAGAAGCTGCGCGTTCAGCGAGTTCTCCTTTAACAAGGTTTCAGCAACCGATGAACAGCCGAAATGGAAAGGCGAGTCACAGAAGCAGCAGGCAATGATCGAATCCTTCTCCTTAAAATCGACGGCACAAGAGTTGCACACAGACGCCATCGCGAAAAATTCACTGAGATTGTTGTGCTGCCAAGCGTCGCGAAGATGGTAAAAAAAAGGTAAAATTCAGTGGCACAACAAACATGCAACGACGGAACTAAATAATTCCTGTGTGAAGCCTATAAAACTCTATACTTTGAGAGTAGTCAGAACAAGAATCACAGAGTTTAACTCACAATAAATTAACAGAAAGTGCAGAGCGAACACTGAGTCAATGGGGCTTTTAAGCAAACGTCAAGCCGTAACCGTCTTGACAATTGGAAACGAGATTTCTTATAAAGAAATGTGCCTTGTCGTGTATGAGGCATACTTCGTTGATGGTTTTGATTGCATCATTGATAGTCCGAAAACTATCAAGATAATCGTCAACGTAGTGATTTTTTAATATTGCTTCCACTGTCTTTGGGTACTATTCTTTATATTTTAAGGCGTTCTGATTTTTAACAAATTGGGCACATGCTGGAGAGCATGTTGCTCCAAAGGTCATTACATTCATTGTATAAACTTGAGGTTCATCACTCGGGTTGTCTCTAAACAAGAATCTTTGAGCAACCTGGCTCTTCCCAACGGATTTAGATTCGTTGCGGAAATTTTATGGCGATAGACGATCTATCGTCTCGCAAAAATTTTTCAAAAGCTCAAAAAAGTGACAAAAGCTCCGTTTTGATAAATTTTTCACCTTTCTGTCAGCGTCCGTTGCCCAGCACCTTATGATCGTTAGTGCGAACCTTTGTAGGCGATTGGCCGTGTATACTGGTTTGCCCTTGGCTATCGATGATGTGTCCGAGATACCGTATTTGTGTCTGGTAGAAGGAACACTTTTCGACTCTGTCATGGTGCACCCTGTGTTGTCGGAGCCACGCACTGACAGCCACTCAGATATGACGGGCGGTCGTCATAAGCAGGATGTGTGCGTGAGTGACGTAAGGCACCGACCGAGGATCGCATCAGCGCGCAATCGAGGGCAGTACCAAATTGAGACTCAATGAGAACGGAGATAGGAACTGTCAGGTATGCGGTGCGTGTACATATTAGTTAATTGAAGAATAAATTTTTTATCATAAGTTTGCGCTTGGGGTGGCGCTCGCTCACACATCATTCACAGACGCAACAGACCCGAATGATAAAACCGAAATCTTGGATGCGTTGAAGTGTCGCTTGTAAGCATTCATCGTGTTCCTTTTTAGTAGGACCACCGATAATGATGTCGTCCATGTAGCTTGCAACTCCGTTAATTCCACAAAGCATGCTGTCCATCAGCTGTTTTCAATGCACCTGGCGCTACTTTTATGCCTGGAGGCAGTCGGTTGTAGTGGAAAAGACCTCGGTGTGTATTGATAGTGAGTAATGAACGACTGCACTCATCTATCTCCACCTGTAAAAACGCATCAGACAAATCAATTTGGCTAAATAATGTACATTTACCTAACTTGGCGAATATATCCTGTGGTACTGGAACTAGATACTCGTGAGGATCGAGCGCTTCATTTAATCCTGTGCGCTTCATTTAATTTTAATCACGGAGCGCTTGGAGCGCTTCATTTAATTTTAATCACGGACCTCCAACAGAACTGTTGGGGCTAGAGCCCGCAATGTGGCCTTTTCTCCAATTGGCGAGGGCCGGCACAATCTCACGAGCCGATTTCCCTCGCCGAAGCTCCAGCAGTAGGTCTCCGTTTTGGGCCCTTCGGACCTTGGAGACCTGCTCTCCTACCTCTCTGCCCTTGAGGATCTCTGCATAGGAGGAGGACTCTCCTGCTCTGACCAGTACTGCCTCTGGTCGCTGCTTCTTTGGCGGCTTCGCCGCCCGCGTCGGTCCGGTCTTACGACCTGCCGGCTTGGGCGGCTCCACCGCCTTTCCCTTCTTTGCCTGCTTTGCAGGCTTGACCGCTTCGCCTTTCGACTTCTTCTTGGCCGACTCCATGGCAAACTATTGGGCCTTCGGCTTGCGGCCCTTCTTCGTCTGCTGGACGAACTCTTGTGCCTCAGGTTTCTGGGCTACGGTGCTTGCCGCACTCCCAGACCCCTTTGAGGTCTATGCCTCAAGTCGCTTACGTAGTGACATGTTCTCCTTGGTTAACGTCTCCAGTAGCTCCAGGATTTGTGTGAGCAGCTTCGGCTTAGCCTTGGCTGACTCGCCCCCTTTCAGCGAAGAGACGTATTCGCGGAAGCACTGAAGGTGCTGATCGGCAGCCTTCTTTAGCGCCTCGCGTTCTTCACCTTCTTGCTCGCGAAGCATCTTGGCCTTTTCCAAGGCCGATAGCTCCGCGATGCACTGCTCCTTAGCAGTGCTCCTTAGCAGTGCTCCTTAGCGACATGGTAAAATTTTGATTAGAGTTCATTCTTTCAATTGGGTCCAAACTCCAGTCCGCTATCACTGCCTGAAGACCGTAGTCCCCTTAATGACCCCGTGGTTATCTATGCAAGCAGGGAGGCCACGCGAGGGTCGGTGTGCGCCCTTATGAGGCAACACATTCAGAGCCAGGTCGGGGTAAAGCAGGGCGCTAGCTCACCTGCACCTACGGTCCATCGGTTTTTGCAAACCGACGACAGACAGTGGGCGCTTCTGGAGACATGCCAAGTTTTACTAGGACGGAGGCAGGCTTCCCATTGATCCAAACCGCCGTTTCAAGTTGATTTCACCCAACCTTACTATGGGGCTGGGCTGGGTCGCCCACCAGCACCAAAACAGATCCTTCTCTAAAATACAAAACAAGTCCTTCGGGCGTGGGTCGTGCCGCCTCCGTTGGTATGCAAACTAGATACGACGGTCTAGCTACATTCCACCCGTTACCACGTGGAGGTGGAGGTCGGACTTTGCCGAGCACCAAAAGCAGGCTTCAAGAAGCGCTTGACACGGCGCGTGAGTTGCACCTGTACACTAAGGATCGCAACAATGTCCATGCGCCGATAAAGAGGATGTCGGTGAAAATATTGAATGCTCTTAGCAACGTGGAACGTGAGCTTGCTACCTTGAAGCTGCGAGCAGAAAGAGCGGAAAAGGCACTAAGCTATGCTGAAGCAACCCGCGATTCATCGGCTACTCCTGTTATCCTTCCGGCTGGCCCCTCGAAATGTGGGAGAAACCAGAGAACACCGGAGGCCGATGTAGAAGGACAAAAGAAGCAGAAGAGCAATATCACGGAGAAGAAAATGCCGACTTCAGCCGATGAAAGCAGCGAGTATCAGTGGAATACTGTTGTAAGGAAAAAACAGCAGAGACCAACACCCGCAGAAGAAAAGCATGCTGCTTGGACTTATCCTCCATCGAAGCCGCAAGTGCGTCCGAAAACAGAAGCCATAGTGATCGGGCTTAACGGAAAAGATTCCTACGCGGATATCTTACGGCGTGTAAAGACAGACCCAAAGCTACAGACGCTGGGTAAACAGGTCTCGAAGATCAGGCGCAAGCGAGAAGGAAATATGATCTTCGAGCTGAAAAAGGACGCAACGACCTGTGGAACGAATTACAAGGATCTCCTACAGGAGTCTGTGGGAGAAGCGGGGAAAGTAACATTACGTGGCAACGAGGCGACAATTGAATGTCGTGATATAGATGAAGTCACAGCAGCAGAGACAGTCGAGCTCGCTTTGCGAAGTCGGTTCGAATTAGGAAATGCCACCGTTGACATAAAGATGAAACCGGCGTTTAATGGAACGCAGACGGCGTACATAAAAATGCCATTAAAGCAAGCGTGGATTCTAGCAGAAGCCAGAGAGGTAGAGGTTGATTGGTCAATCTGTGGCGTCCGCATTTTGCCCCAGACCAGAAGGTGTTATCGTTGTTGGGAGTTCGACCATGTCCTACGTAACTGTAAGGGCCCAGACAGAAGAGAACACTGTCTACGCTGCGGTGAAAAAGGGCATCAAGCACTAACCTGCGTCAAACCAGCAGTGTGTCTCGTGTGCCCCCGGGAAGCAATGCACACCAAGTCGGAGGAACCCGTTGCCACGCAGCTCGGAGAGCATGGAAGTAATCCAAGTGAACCTGAACCATTGCGAGGCTGCACAGGATCTTCTGTGGCAGGTGATAATGGAGGAAAAAGGCGATGTGGCCATTATATCAGAACCCTATCGTGCACCAGGTAACACCAACAACTGGGTCTTGGATAAAACTGAGATGGCTGCTATCTGGGCTGTGGGACCTTTTCCCATTCATACAGTGGTATCCTGCGGCTTCGAGGGGTTCGTCATCGCCCTGATCAACGGAGTCTATTTCTGCAGCTGCTACGCTCCCCCCGGGTGGGAGCTAAACAAATTCAACGACATGTTAGACAGCCTAGTGGAACAGCTCGAGGGGCGAAGCCCAGTAGTTATAGCTGGAGACTTCAATGCTTGGGCGGTTGAATGGGGAAGCAGACGGACGAACACCAGAGGAGAAGCGGTGCTAGAAAGCCTTGCTCGACTGGATGTTGTTTTGGGAAACAAGAAAAAAGCAGGAGAACCTGGGAAAAGCAGGAGAAAAAGGTCCGGTGCACGTTACTGCGCGTTGATTACAATCGATGTAAAAAAACGCCTTTAACAGTGCTAGCTGGGACGCAATTGCTGCTGCGTTGGAGCGCATGGAGGTTCCCCCGTACTTGTGCAGGCTTTTGAGTAACTATATTCAAGGACGGGTGCTATAATATGACACGGAGGAAGGAGTCCGGACAACCTCGATTACGACAGGGATCGGTTCTTGGACCCACTCTGTGAAACGTCATGTATAACGGTGTGCTGACTCTCGCGCTGCCACCAGGAGCTCAATTGATCGGGTTTGCCGATGACATCGCCCTTACAATAACCGGCGAAACGATTGAGGAGATCGAGATGCTGGCAACGGACGCAGTCAACAGGATTGATAGGTGGATGAGAGGGGTAAAGCTGTAAATTGATCACGCGAAGACGAAGTTTATACTCATCAGCAGCCACAGGGAAGTTCAGAAAGCTACGATATTGGTAGGCTCGCACCACATTGAGTCTACCAGATATCTAAAATATCTCGGAGTCATAATCGACGATCGGCTGAACTTCAAGCAGCACCTCGTAGAAGTGTGTGGGAAGGCTATGAAGACCGCAAATACGATGGCAACATTCATGCCAAATATAGGTGGACCAAGCAGCAACATTAGGCGCCTACACGCTAATGTAGCTACGTCCGTAGTGAGGTACGGAGCCCCTGCGTGGGCGCACATCATGTCGGCGAAGCAGAACCGGAAAGCTGTGGATAAGGTACACAGACGATTGGTCATGTGTGTTACCAGTGCGTATCGTACCATATCGTATGATGCGGTATGCGTAATTGCGGGAATCATGCCGCTCTACATCACCCTTGAAGAAGGCGCGAAGAACTTCCGCAACGCACGCTCGGGGGAACCTCTTGCTGATGGAGCAGTTAAGTCGGAGTCAAAGAGGAAATGGCAGGTGGCTTGGAGCAACTCGGCGAAAGGGAGATGGACCTATTCCTTGATCCCCGATGTTGAAACGTGGCTGGGAAGGAAACATGGCGAAGTGAACTTCTTCGTCACACAATTTCTCTCCGGTCATGGCTGTTTCAGGAACTACCTGCATAGATTCCGACATTCCGCTTCACCACGATGCCCAGCATGCGGGGACGTAGATGAGACAGCTGAACACGTTTTGTTCTACTGTCCTAGATTTGCTGAGGAGCGCCGGCAATTGAGCGACAAGTGCGGAACGGCAGTGAACGCGTCGAACATCCTGCAAGTGATGTTGCAGAGTGCAGATCTGTGGAAGGCAGCTGAAACGGCGATGCGATCGATTCTGGTGAAACTGCAGAGACAGTGGCGACAAGATCAACGGTTTGGTCTCGCATGAGTGTGTGCTGTGCTGTGTATGTGATGTCCAGTGTTGTGTTGTGAAAAAAAATAAACAAACAAAAGTGTTGCTTGTTGCTAGCGCGTATCCTAAGACAGATTGAGTGCCACAGCACTGCCCCTCCCATGAAGTAATACCGCGAGGTGATTCCGTGGGAGGTTGCACAGGGTTCAAGGAGAGTTTTTTACTGGGTAAAACTCCCATGTCCCCCATTGTGGGTGTCTTTCGAAGATTTTAAACTCCTTGTAAAAAAAACTGGCTTGCTGTGTTGCTTCAGTTTGAGTGTAACCCTCGATTTTGAACACAGGCTCAAGATGTTCTCGAAAAGTTGAGGAGACTTATGCTGCAATCTTCCTGGAGTCGCAGTTTCACTGGTTACATTCGAACAAATTTGGTCAATAGGATACGACCACAGTGAAAACAAATCGGCCAAGTCGTTACCCAGCAACATTAATGCAGCTTCGGCTACGTAGCCACTGCAGTGGACAAATGCCTGTATGAAAATCGAAAAACTTACATCGACTTACATGCAAACTTAATACATTTTTGGAAAGTAGCTACTTTAATTAAAATAAAACCAAAATATCTCATTTTCAAATTTGAAACTTTTTGAGAAACAGTACATCAAAATAGTAGGTGGTATGTTTTGTTTCAAAAATAAGTTATATTTCAGGCAAAATTAAAACCGTTGTATTGAGAAAACCAATTGACCGATTTGATTAACGTTGGCTTTTTTGAATAGATTGTTTAATATACTTTTCATTTGTATTCATTGTTTTGATAATATAATATTTTTCGTTTCAAAAATTACCAAAAACCAAAAGAAGGTCTTGCTGTTCTCAGAAATGATGTATTAGACAATGAAAAATATTATGCTTGCACTCGAGTTAACTCTTATGTCATATATCATATGAAAGGCCAACATTTTTAACTATATATTTTTGATTTAATTGGTTGCGACCATGCGCGACCGTGAAAAATATTTAAGTTTTTCTGGAAAAAGAGTAATACGTGATATGATAGCGACGTCGCTCTCCAATCGACAAGACTTTGATTGATTGTTCATTATTATACGTAAATTTTACTAAATATGACTTATTTAGTTACTTTTTAATAATTAATTGTTTTTTTTTTTTCAAGTTTAAAACCCAGTACATTCTCGTCATAATTTGTTCCTTGTTTGTTCAATTTAGTGCTCCTTAATTGAAGTCAAACTCCACTAGCTTCTGTAAAACATCTTCTTCTTCTTCTTTTCTGGCCTGCTCATGGTCGAGCACGTCGCGTAGACATGGCCTGGTCGCCAATCCGTTTACCTGATCCGCCAATCCTGTCAAACATACTAGTTCCTATTAGTACTCATTATTGAAAACAATATTATTTGAGAAAATTAATGAACAATTATGAAATCGCACATTTTTTAGTTATACCTAACATGTTTGAAGAACATATCCACCATGTCTCATATAATTGATTTTCATCCCGGCATTTGTATGGCCGTTGTCCACTGTGCAATGGTTATATTATTCAACATTTTACGTATTTGATTATCAACTTCTTTTTTGTGAATATGGCAGCCTGTAAGGTTTTGAATATATAGGCATTGTGTTATTTTTTATTTTCAAAGAAATTTCATAAACCGTTGTGGTACTTAATTTGTCGTTTTGTTAGCAGAATATGTCATTGTATTTAAGACATACCTTGCCAATAACTCTTTTAGTGTCTTCATTTAAATGTGATAGATCCAATTCTTTCAACAATTGGTTAGCATGATAGCTGTTGTGTTGAGGAGTTTTGATTTCTAAAATGTCGAAGTCCGAAGCAGGTTTAATATTAGGTTGCAGTTGTGTATTATTTACAGGTTTATTTTGGAAATTTGCAATTTGTATAGATAATAGCGGTGCGTTTCGGCGTTTGATAGTAATTTATTTTATTATAAAATTCTTGAATTAATACACAAAGGAAAAAAATTCAAAAAACGGTCCGCCTTTGCGCTGCCATTTATCTCTCTGATCCAACTGCCCGATCGAACCCGAACAGCTCACACACGCTACTAATTCGGCTCAGCAGCAGTGTGGCCAGCTTGCGCGCTGTCGGAGCGGGCGCTTCCGACAACCGTTTCGCCCGGTTGCAGGGTTCGCCTACGTTACTTTCGTAACACAATTCGTATTGGCAATTTACCATTTTGTGGGATAGCTATTGTATTTGCTATGCAGACATTCGGTTGTATAATTTCATTCTGTACTACACAAGTGGCAGTTTGTGTAGTATCGATGAAGGTAACAAATTCGGTTCTAGCTGGAATCACGAAACAAGTAGGTTTATTGTTGACTTTTCATGTCAAATTCATATCTGAAAAATTTATATTAGCCTGATTTTTTCTCAAAAAGTTGGCTCCTAATATTCCTACTATATGCGAAGGAAATGTATTTACGACATGGAATGTGATTGGAAAACTTTGCGAATTAGAATATATGTTTGTTTCAATGCACGCTAGTGTTTTAATAGGACCGTTAATTCCACAAATATTTAATATCTTCTTCTTCTTGGCTTTAACGACCTTACAGGTCACGCCGGCCATTTCTGGCTTACTAGACTAATTTTTACCACGTAGCCGGATAGTCAGTCCTTGCTACGGGGGACGGTCCGGATGGGATTTGAACCCGGACCGGCCGTGTGGACTGGCGCCGTTTATCACATGCACCACCGGGCCGCCCCCAAATATTTAATATATTGGTTTTATTGATGACGACTTGATTGGGAACATAGTTTACATTTAATACGCAACAGGTAGCTCCTGTATCAATGACAAGGTCGCGGCAAAATCCAAACAAATGAAATTTTGCGTTAACGCCTGTATCAAATTGTAATTTAACGAAATAAATTAACTATTTCATTCTGCTCGTCGCATGAGAATTCAGCAGACTCGTTACAATCTTCCAAAGTATTAGCATTGCCCAAATGCACTCTATTGTTGGTATTATTTTTTCCCCTGGATATTGCGTTTGGCGTTCGCTGTTGGGCATGATTGTTTGAATAATTCCTGCCTCTGTATCCACGTTAACTGTAATATTCTTTGTATTTTATTCGTATTTTTTATCTTCTTCTTCTTCTTCTTCTTATTAGGTTGATAGGTTGTGTCAACCTCCTATACTTGACGTATAATCAGAGGTATCCTATCATGTATGGGAGGGGATTGTCATCCATGTCTCCGTTTTGTTTGTTGTATGTTGTATGTATGTGTTGTATGTTATTTGTTTTTGGATTATTATACAGGTGCCTCCATAGCCATCGCTTCTGTCCGTGCGAATAATGTTGTAACCTGGTATTGATATCTTTTTATCACTTTTTAGCCAGGTTTCCTGTAGACATGCCACTTGGTAGTTCTTGTCGTTAAGGATGTGTTTTATTTCCTCCCCGTTTCGTTTGAAGCTTTACCCACTTGGCAAAAGTCGTACGACATTGAGGCTTATTAGCCGGCTTATTAAAGGCTATCTAGCAACTTAGTAAGCCTCGTTCGTGGATCGTTCGCGGGGGTGAGGGAATCGGGTATAGGGGGCGGGGCGCATGTACGCTTGCATACGAGCATGCAAGCTTGCAAGCATGGAAGCTCCCAAGCTTATTTATAATAAGCCGGGAAGCCAAAAAATTAGCTTTATTTTGTCCCGTTCTTTCCTTCGCTTTTTTTCTTTCTCGCTTTCCCTTTCTTTCCTATTGCTGCATTCGGGACACCCTCGTCCCGAACACACCACGACCGTGAACGAAATAATTATCAGGAAATACATACGATCCCTTTTTTTACTGCACATACGCTCATCATGCGACGAACAGGTAAAAAAACTGCCGGCGTTCTGCGAAGCGGACGGTGGGATGGGGTGCCTATGTTCGGCAGAGGTTTCTGTAAATATATAGAAGAAAAAAACGGAGAGACATGAGAAATCTTTACACTTTGTTTTTTTTTCTTTAACTCATTTCGAGTGTTAAAATGCGTACCTCTCAAGACGTCGAATATTCAGCACTCTCTCCGATGTGATTTGTCCTGCCATCCTGCGGTTTAACTCCGGCTTCACCCTTTCCGCTTCACGGCCAAACTCTTTCCATCCAGCTGATCGACTAGATGGGATTCGCTACGCACAAAACACAAGGAATAGAATTAATTCACTAATCACAATCACCAGTTTTCACATTACTTACCGGAGCAAAGAATCACTTCACAAAACACGATAACGCTTGCGCACACACCTCCGCCTCCAGCAAAGGCCAAACTCATATGAATACGCCAAAGACAGGGCAAAAGTAATTTTGTAGTGAAAGAAAGGAGACAGCGAAAAACAATATAGTGCCACACTCCTCGACAGGCTTCGAAGTGTGGAACCAAAATTGTCTAACACTTCGAGTATGGGACCGTTCAGGTGTGGGATGGGTTGGTGACGCAGGTTGCGGTGAGGGTTTACATAGAATATAGGAGCGTGTGTGAGTGAGGTAGGGTGGTGGAGTGAGAGTTTGTCGTACGATCGCTTGAAAGTGAGGGTCAGGGGTAGCGAGAATGAAGAAATTTCCCCCCTCTCATGCGATTTCTGCCAAGTGGGTAGATATTTGCTTGCAAAATTCTTAACATATCCATTGTTTATAATTGTATCTATTGAGGCAGTTTTTCCTTCCTAGTTGTTTGTTCGTTGTTTGGTTTTTTTTGTTTTGTTTATTATTATTATTTTTTTATGGGGATATTTCTATGTTCGTGATTTCTAGGCCTTGTATTTCTGTTTCGCTTAAAAATATTTCAGTATCACTAAATACTACCTCACTTGCTGAGGTTCTATTTTTTTTATATTGTTCTGAGGTTTCTTCGATGGTTTCATTTGCGAGTGTTTTTCTGTTTATGTATTTTGGGGCTTACGTCTTCTTCAGTAGTTTCTTCCAGTTTCCTTTTTTCTGTATTTTTTTGAATTTGTTTGTTTTTACCGATTACGATTTTTGAAAATTTTTCTTTGGTGTATATTTTTGGTATTGCAGGTACTGTTTCTCTCCTTTTTCTCCTGGCTTCTCTCATAGTTATTCTTTGCACTGTTTGATTTTTTTTTATTTCGACCTCATCTTTCCACACAGGACATTCTTTGTCGAGAGCTGTGTGGTTTTCACCGCACGCAGTGCATCTCGCCGGGTTTTCACATTTTTCGTGGAAGTTTTCACCGCATTTAGCACAGGTTTTTCCTCTGGTGCATTTATTTTTTGTGTGGCCGAAGCGCATACAATTCATGCATCTCATTGGGTTGGGAATAAATAAATCAACTTTTTCAGTGAAGTATCCAACATCAACTTTCCTGGGCAACACTGTTGATTTGAAGGTTAAGATGGCTGTTCTTGTGTTGAAGAATTCGCCATCTTTTCCTTTTCTTTTCATAATATATGCCTCCGTAACGTTTTGTGGCTTTAGCCCCTCCAGCAATTCCTCGTCCGTCAAGAACTTGCAGGCATCACAACGTATTATGCCTTTGCTAGTGTTTAAAGTTTTATGTTCAAAGACCCTGACCTGCATTTCGTTATCACCGTGGTTCAGATTAATGTTTTTCAATTTCGTGGCTTCACTGTGATTCTTTAAACGCATCAGAATTTTGCCGTCCCTTAAAAGCGTCGTTTCTAAAGGCCTGCCTCCAATCGCCATTTCCGATGCCTTTGCAAATAGGAAGGGATTGTAGCTTGCTAGTGTTTTGCCGGTTGTTGCACTTTCCACCACCATGAAGATTTCTTCTGTTTTACATTCACTCGAGCTTATATTTAATCTCTCACCTCGCGTTTTCCTTTTCTTTTTGGAGTTCCTGTTTGGAGGATCCCCTAAAATACTGAAATAGGACCCGAAGGTCCCATTTCCTCCCGGGTCATCGACCCCCATCGTCTGCTAAAAAACTATTCACTTGCTATTTTTTTTTTGAGAAATATTTATTTTATGCGGATTTAGTTTTAAAAGGGTTCCAGAGGGAAGGTTTTACACTTGAAGATGTACACTATAATGTTAAGAGAAACGGGCAAACAGTTGGTAACGGTTGTTACGGTCACAACGGTTCAAACTGTTCTCGGCGGTGCGGATCTTCTCTTCTTCTTCTTTCTCTGTTGACAGTATTTTCCTCCTATGCTACCAGGTTGGTGCATAATCAGAGTCTTGACTGTCTCTGTGGAGTAGACTTGTCAGTCTATTTCTCTTTGTTCTAGGTCTACTTGTTCCATTATTTTATATCTTTGGTTTGTTTTGTTTGATTTTTGTTTCTTCTTTTCCCTGTTTTTGCTATTCTTTGGTTTTTCTTGTTTTCTGTATGTCCGTTTTTTGATCTTTTTTTGTTTTGTTTTTTTTCACTGCTATTTCCCTATCATGTATTTTGCGGGCCAAAATGCATGTAGTGAAGCTGCGTGTTTTTCCTTCGTTGTACATTTTTAAGTTTTATCCTGATCTTGGGTCGGGAGTAAATGTTTTTCCCGTTTGGAAGAGGGTGAAAGGGTTACTTTTTCTCGTCTATTGTCATGTTGTTTTTATTATTCTATTTTTTTTATAATTCTATGTTTTTTTCTGTGATAAATTTTGTTAGTTTCTTGATTGTGTGTCCTTTTTTGTCTTGCCATTTTTCTTTTAGTTCACGTTTTGTTACTCTATCTTTGGTATTGTACTTTGGGCATTCGAATATCATGTGCCATCCTGTGTTTGGCGTATTGCATTTATCACAGTTTCCGTTTTGTTTTATCCTCATTTTTGTTAGCCAGTAGCTTGATAAATCATGTCCTGCCAGTATTTTGTTTGTGGTTTTGATTTCTTTGGGGTTTATGTCTATGTCCTTGTGCCATATTTGCGAGGGGAATTGTTTTAGGAATTCTGCGCATTTCTTGCCTTTGTGTTTTGATAGTTCCATATACCATTTTTTTGTCTCTTCCTCCATTTCTTTTTGGAAAATCCTTGTCGCATCTGTATATCTAATTTTGTTATCTAGTTTTTGGTCTGAGATGGTGCCTTTGTCCGCTAGACTGTCCGCTGTTTCGTTTCCTTTTATTCCTACATGTGATGGTATCCATACTATTGCTACTTGCCTTTCGGAGCTCTTTTTCAGTATGTTATATGTAATTTCCTCTATTTGTAGTTCTGTTTGTGCTTTTTCGAGTATTTTGCATGATGTTAGGCTGTCTGTGTATATAGTCATGTTTTTTAGATCATATTTTTCTGTTAGGGTGAGTGCTGTTTCTATTGCTGTCAATTCTATTGTTGTTATGGATGTTGTGTTCTTTAAATTGTATTCGTGATATATGTGTCTGTGTTTGTCTTGTATGTATATGCCTATTCCTGCTTTATTTTTGTTCAGGCTCCCATCCGTGAAGATGTTTGCCCCTGTGGGGTTTCTTGCTGACATCTTGGTTAAAGTGAGTTGTCTGAGGGTTTCTTTGTTTTTGATACTTTTTGTTCCAATTTCTTTTGTTAGTTCGGTATCAATTATGGTTTTGTCTGCTATGTTGTTTGGTTTGCTAATGTGTAGTTGGTTTAGTATTTCTATGTCTTGTAAGTAGATTTGTTCTTGGTATGTTTTCTTTTTTTTTCTCGTTATTTTTTGGCATTTTTTCATTTGTTCTCTAATATGTTGGAGTAGACAATGTTTTTTGCTAGCTCTTTTCTTGCAATAAATTTCCCTCTTATTTCTATCGGTATTTCTGCCGCTAACGCGTGTAGTGTGTTTATTGGCGTCGTTTTTGTGCATCCTGTTGTTTTCCTAAGCGCCTGGTTTATAATTGTATTGTGTTTTTTTCGATTGTTTTTGTTGCTGTTATTTATGTATGATGCGCCAGTTTCTATAATGTTTCTGATTGTTGCTCTGTATACTGTTAGGGTCTTTTCTGGATCTAGGTTATTTTTCCTGGAGCATAGGATCTTTAGTATATTGAGTCTGTTTGTAGCTTTGTTTTTTATGTGTTCTATGTGTTTGTTGAAGTTTAGTTGTTTGTCTATGATTGTTCCTAGATATTTGTATGTATTTGTTTTTTCAATAGTGTTGTTTCTTATTCTGAGGTTATCGTTATTTGTTGTTGTAGAGAATTTACCGGTTGTGATATCGTAATTGCTTTAGCAGAATGCGTGTGTTCTGCTTGCTAGCGTGTATTCAACTGTTTTTAGTAATTCATTACAACTAGTTCTATAAAATTCATTATTAAAGTTCATTATTTCAAGATTAAGTTCATTTCTACCCAAGTAACTACAACATTCCGGCCACCAAAAGAATGAAATTCTTTTAAATTAACTGATCTCCGATTGTAGTGGCTCAGGTAATAAAGCTAATCGCGCTACCGGGCGTACGATATACTTATCAGGTGCTGTTCGTAAGGTAACTACACGAATAACGCCGTCCTTACCGGGATGGAGCTTTACGATGCGCCCCTTCGGCCACACGGTGGGATGAACATTATCTTCCCTAACGAGTACTAATTGATTTTCCTTGAGTTCTATTGATGACCTACTACCGAATGACGATCGCGCTTGTAGTTGTTGGGTATACTCCCTTTGCCAACGCTGCCAAATGCACCTAACATTTCTTTGGACTAATTGATAATCGTTCAATCGGTTTAACGCAATGCTGCTGTAGTCGACGTCGGGAACAGATTGTAAATTGCTACCGACGAGAAAATGTCCTGGAGTGAGAACCTCGAGATCGCACGGATCATCTGACATTGGCACTAAGGGTCGTGAGTTTAAACAGGCTTCTATCTGTGTTAATAATGTAACCATATTTTCGTACGATATGCTGGTTGTTCCGATGGTTCGCAGTAGATGATGCTTTGCTGACTTGACAGCAGCTTCCCAGAGTCCTCCGAAGTGAGGAGCCCGAGGTGGTATAAAACGCCATACCATTCCGTTTTCTGCACACCAATCGAAGATAGCCTTACGTTCTTCCTCATTCTGCTTCAGCATTTTGTAGACACGATGCAGCTCATTTGCTGCTCCTTTAAACGTTGTGGCGTTGTCGGAATGCAACTCCTTTACCATTCCTCTGCGTGCCACGAAGCGACGAAGTGCGGATAAAAAGGCCGTGGTTGTTAAGTCGCTTACCAATTCGATGTGTATGGCTCGGGTTGAAAAACATACAAAAATAGCAATGTATGCCTTGTTTGGACTACGATTCCGAACGCTTGACTTAATGAATAATGGCCCGCAATAATCTACGCCACAAACCGAAAACGCTCTGGTTGGTGTTACTCTTGGCTCTGGCAGATCAGCAACACTTTGTTGAATCAGTGTCGGTTTGGTCTTGAAGCATTGCAGACAGCGATGGTAGATTGATTTTACTAGGTTTCTTCCTCCAATTATCCAAAACTTTTGTCGGAGCGTTGCTAACAAGAGTTGAGGTCCAGCATGCAATAATCGTAGATGATATGCTGTTGCTAAGAGAACTGCCAAGGGATGAGAAGCAGTCAGGACAATTGGATGTTTGGAGTACGTTGACGCTGTCATGTTTCCAAGCCGGCCACCAATCCGAAGCACCCCTGTCTCGTCCAAATACGGTTTCAACCACTTCAGCTTTGACGTCGGAGATACTTGTCGTCCAGCCCTTAAATCCTTGATGTCTCCGCTGAGCATATCCTGCTGCGCCAGTTTACATAGTGCGATTTCCGCCAGACGAAGTTCTTCAGTTGTGATGGAGGTTACGGTGATATCAGGAATAGCTGCTTCTGACTTATCTTTGGCGACGTATCTTTGCGTATGCTGTGATGAATATGCTTTGGTTTTCAAACAGTGAACATATTTTAAGATGTATGCTACCACTCGGCGAAGTTTGTGATAGCTTGAATATTTGACAAACAGTGTGTTGGAGAAGTCTCGTATGGTGGTTGTACAGGTGAATGCTGGTGAAACCTTTCGCTCTTCGTCTACTAATTCACCTTCATCCTTTTGAGGAACTTGCGATGGCCATTCGCTTTCAACTTGTACTAACCAAGGTGGCCCACGCCACCATCGTTGTCGATTGAGCAGATCAGCTGCTGTTACACCACGCGAGATGTCGTCTGCAGGGTTGTCCTTTCCAGGAACGTGCCTCCAACACATGCCATCTGTATCTCGTTGAATCTGTGCAACTCGGTTCGCCACGAACGGTTTCCAGCGACTCGGCAGGGATTTCAACGAACACAATACCGTTGTAAAAACAGTCCAGAAATACACCTTGATGTTGAATCTCGTTGCCTTGATTATCTTCTTGTAGAGTTGTGTGGCTAGTTTTGCGGCACAGAGCTCCAGTCTTGCTTTCGAATGTGTATTTGTCATAGATACGACCTTGGATTTCGCGCTTATTAATTGCAAAATCGGACCAACTAGCAGTGTATCGTTCAGAGAGTGTCCTGATGATGTTTTGCATGACGCATCAAACACTACCCTAACCTTGGTAGTGGTACTTGATTCCTTGACGACAGCGTGATGCGGTATGTAGCAGTGAGGAATAGTATCATCTACCGGTTCGGTAAGCTTCTTCATATGGCCTAGTTTCTCATACTCGTCCATGAACTCATTGTAAGCCTTTGCCATCGTAGCATTGGTTCTTAACCGTCGTTCTACACTCAATAAGCGACGATCCGCAATTTCGCGTGAAGTACCCAGGATTGCACCATTAGTTGTATTTCGGGGTAGTCTGACCACGTATCTGCCTGATTGATCTCGATCCACTGTGGATGCGTAGTATTCTTCACAGTAATTTTCTTGTACTGAGAGGGCGGGTCCTTCGGCAACAGTTTCTTGCTCCCAAAAACGTTGTAACATGGATTCGACTGCATCTGTTGTGATAGCTGCACTTGACGAACCAAACGTTTTAGCATGTGGATTCATATACGTTGCATTTCCGGCTACCACCCAGCCAAACGGTGTTTCCATAAGCCACGGTTTGCCTGGTCCAAGCGCTCGTTTGCGGCCTGTATGCAGTTCCCAGAAGGCTTCCCCACCAATTACCACATCGATTTGGCCTGGAGTGTGGTAATTTGGATCAGCCAGTGTGACGTCAGGAACCTGCCATGAAGAAACATCAATTGGAGCCGAAGGAATATCTGATGTAGGTGCCCTTAAAATAAAGAATTCCATTTTAGTACTGAATTCTTGTCTTTTAGATTCTATAGTAGCCACGATAGAATTTTTGACTTCCTGTACTGATTGTCCGATACCGCTTATGACGATGTTGACCTTTTTCTGCGGCGTTTGCAGACGCTTAGCCAACGATTCCGTGATGAAGTTTGATGTTGAACCGGAATCTAACAGCGCTCGTGCTTTGATTTGCTGGCCATGGTCGTCTACAATATTTATTATTGCGGTCTCTAACAAGACCGTGTCTTGTTCCTGACTGTCAGCTGACTGCGCCGACATGGTGATTTTTGCCGGAGAATTTGATGACGTAGGTGATGATGGAGCAGAAACAGACGATGCTACATGCAATAGAGTATGGTGACGCTCGTTGCAAAACCGGCACGAATATTTGGAATTGCACGCATGAGCCTGATGCTCCGCTGATAGGCAGTTAAAACACAATCGCCGCTTCAAAACGATGTCCCGCCGATCCTTGACCAACTGCCGGTCAAATACCGGACACATGCGCAGTGGGTGTCGGTCCGAGCAACCCAATAAACAGGATGTTTGATGCATTGGCTTCTCACGGAGTGCGGTTGCAGCATGGGACACCGAACGATGATAGGATGGCGATGATGCGGGTCCCTTGACCGCGGCACTCGATTTATGATTTTTCCCGGCCACCGTGATCGAGCCTAACTCCTTGTTCTTAGCCAGGTTGAGTGTTGATCGCAGGATCCGAATTCTTTCCTGTAAAAAGCTGATTAAATCCGAATACTTATCTTGAAGCGACGTAGAAGAGTGTCGTTCCCAAGCCAATAGTGATTTGGAGTCCAGCTTCAGAAAGAGGATATTTGTCAGCGGCACGTCCCAATCATCCACGGGTTGTTCCAGTTTCCTCAGTCCGTTAACGTGTCTGGTGAATTCATCCACGAGTGAAGTCAGCTCATCCACATTGTTTCCCTCCACCGATGGAAGGAAATGGAGTCTCCGATAATACTCGCGACACAACATACGTTTGTTGTCGTACCGCTTCAGTAACATGGTCCAAGTTACTGCATAGTTGTCGGCAGTCAGCGATGTATGCTCAAACGGTAGAGCAGCATCACCTTTCAGGGAGGCGAGCAAATACTGCAACTTCATTATCGTCGGGATTTCGGCTGATGAATCGATCATAGCAACGAATCGATCTCTAAACGTCAGCCACTTCGTATCATCACCGTCGAACGTAGGTAGCTCTATTTTAGGGAGACGAATATTCACTGAGCTTGAGCTGTTTAACGCTGCTGTACTCGAAAGCAGTAATGAATTGTTCACTGTATGGTTTTCCATTGGCTTGTGCTTAAGAAAGAAACCACGTAACTTTCTATAGAGTTCATCCATGTCACACCTATCGTTGATACACGCAGTGACAGTATCGTCCTTGTCGTCTAACTCTTCTAATTTACCAATGGCATTTAGGAAGTTTTGATGATGTGACTCCAACTGTTCCAAACACGTAGAAAGCTCATCGGCATTGCTTTCATCATAATTTAACATAAATTGCTCTAACCGTGCAATATACGCCTCAGATTGTCGTTTCTTTAAAAGTACACTTTTGATCTTTTTGTCCATAGTGAATTATTTCGCAGTAGGAGAGCACTGAAAGCTATGTTGTATGCAAAACTTGTACGCAACTCCGAGTGTAGCGTACTAAGCACAAAACGACGCGGTTTACTTGGCACGATTGTAGTGGTAAGCACCTTTCTGCCAATATGCGTAATGACGATGAGAGGATGCTATCCGAATTGGCGCGTCCGGTGATGAGGTTGTCGACCGAAACCTGAAGATGCGGTAAACGTTCACTTATGCGATGGCGGTAGATGACGCGTCCGATGCGGAGATTGTCCGTAGGAGCCTGCGTTGTAGCAACACAATTCACACCACCAGCGTACACTAACACGATTCGAACGGCACACTAGTTATTCGATTGCACGAACACGACCATTAGATGGAACTTCTATTGTACGATAGAGTAGGATACTCTATGTGCGTGCCCTTGATAGCGGGGCGACGACGATTGCGCTTTTTGTAAGCCGTAAGCTTAGCACAATATACGTTAACTTGCACAAAGGACTTAACTAAGGTCACGTAGTGCCCTAATTATTTGCACAAATTAATTGAATTACGAAACACAGATCCGGTTCGAAGGACCAAAATGTAGAGAATTTACCGGTTGTGATATCGTAATTGCTTTAGAAGAATGCGTGTGTTCTGCTTGCTAGCGTGTATTCAACTGTTTTTAGTAATTCATTACAACTAGTTCTATAAAATTCATTATTAAAGTTCATTATTTCAAGATTAAGTTCATTTCTACCCAAGTAACTACAACAGTTGTGTTATTTTTAAATATCATGTATTTTGTTTTGTCTATGTTTATTGGTAGGTTTAGAAGTTCTATTTCCTGTGCGAATTGGTTTAGGGCTGTTTGTAGTTTGCTTTTGAGTTCTTTTTCGTTTTGGCCGTTTCCTAAGATTACGAAATCGTCTGCATATTGTATAATTTTAATGTTTTTGTTTTCAATTTTTTTATGTATGTCTTTGGAGTAGATGTTGAAAAGTGTGGGGGACATGACGTCTCCCTGGGGGAGTCCGTCTGTGACTAGCATTTTTATGTTTTTACTGCTTTCTATTTCTATCGTTCTGTTCTTTAGGAACGCACTGACCCACATGGTGATTTGATAAGGTATTTTCGTGTTAATCATTTTTCCTATTAGTGTTCTAGTTTGTACTCTATTGTATGCTTTTTCTAGGTCTAGGAATATTGCGCCACTTATTTTATTTTTCCTTTTGTTTCGAGTGATTTCGTTTGTTAGAAGGTTTACGCATTGATTTGTGGTTTTGTTTTTTCTAAAACCGAAAGAGTTGTCCATCAGTATTTTTTGAGATTCTATGTGTTTGTTTAGTTTGATGAGTACAGCGGAGTTCAAGATTTTGGTTAGGGTAGGTATTAGCACTATTGGTCTATAGTTATCTATGTTGTTTTGGTCTTTGTTTGGTTTTGGTATGGCTATTATTTTGAAATTTCTTAGTTTTTTGTTGATTTTTCCTTTGATCCACATTTTGTTCGCATCTGTTATTATTTTTCTATTGTTGGTTCGTTTATGTTGCGTAACATTTCGTATGTTATTTGGTCTATCCCGGGGGCGGTATTTTTTTTTCTTTTTTATTATGTCCCTCCAAAGTTCTTTGTCTATTAGTGCTCTGTCTATTTGTCTGTTCGGGTCTATTTGTAATTGGTATTTTGATTTTTTATTTGTTTGGAAATTGAGTTTTAGGAATTCTTTGGCTTTCTGTATCTCATTATGTATTATGTTATTTTCCTTGTTTGTCGGTCTGTTGTGATTTATTCTTCCTATCAGGTTCCATAGTTCTTTTGTGTTTGTTTGGGAGTTGATGTTTTCTAGGGTCTTTTGGAATTCTTCCTCTTTAAATTTCCTTATTTTTCGAATAAATATCGTTGTTCTTTTCCTTAATTCTATGGCTTTTTCTATTGTTCTGTCTCTATTAAATTTTTTTCTAGCGTTATTCCTATCATTTAGGGCAGTTTGCAATTCATCATTCCACCAGCTTTTTAGTTGGTGTTTTGTTTTACGTTTGTTTTTGGTGATGATTTGTTGTATTTTTTTTATGCATTGTGGTATGGTTTCTATTTTTGTTTCGTCTAGGAGTTGTATTTGTTCTATTACTTTTTTCCTGTTGATTGTTATAGTGGGGGTGTGTATTCCCTTCATTGTTATGTTTATTTCTATGATCTTATGGTTGCTGGAACCAATATGTATGTTTTTGATTTTTTTTGAAGTGTTTTGAAAAATGTCTTTTGATACTATTGTCAGGTCTATTGCTGTTTGTCTTTTGTTTTTGTCCGTAGGGATGTATGTGTATGTGTCGTTGTGGAGTATAATGTAATTGGAGCGGTGCGGATAGATTTCACTTTTCTCGCTGATGACAGCTTTGCTAATGACCAATCATCGTCCTCCAACGTACACGTGCGTCTGACAATTCTGTCTTGTCCCTCTTGACAGCAGTGCTGCCATACAAGCACATCTTATTACACGCTTTCTATTTTTTTAATTTAAACCTATAGATCTAGTCTATTGGATGGACGTACTACGCGGCCATTGCGCGTTGCGCGAGGAACATTTGTATCAGACATATGGGGTTATGGGGTTCTTAGTTGAAACAATTAGATGCGTATCGATGGATTGTCTTTCGTATACTAGTATACTTTATTAAAACGTGTAATGTGTTTTATTACATTGTAAGTCGCAGTAGTGTGCGTTGCAATACGCACGCGGTGTGTGCGTACCATACTTGTACTTAAGACGTATAAAGTACGGTTTGCACAACGTCGCCACACTACTTCCCCCTTGGATTTTAATAGCGCTTGGGAATAGTTACTTTACGTCCTGATCGCGTTTTGTACGAAGGATCGGGAATGACTGGTTCGGGAAGCTGTTCCGTAGTGGTGTCTGCTTGTATGAAAGCTGCTTTCAGACGATCGATCGAAACCGCGATGTTCTTTCCTCTCACGTCTACAATGAAAACTTTTTTCTTCCGACGGACCACTCGGTATGGCCCATCATAAGGTTGCGTAAGAGGTGGTTTGATGGATCCGACTCGGATGAAAACATGTGCGCATGAATGCAAGTCTTTTTGCGTGAACGGAGTTTCTCGTATATTGTGGTTGCTGGTTGGTCTGAGAATTATCTTTGCCATCATTTGTTTCAGCTGCGTTACTGTTGCCTGTAGATCTTCTTTCAGGGAAGATCGCATACCTAGGAGGACAATGGGCAACACTTCTGTCCACTTGGAGTTTTGGTGGCACATTATTCCTGCTTTGAGCTGACGATGTATGCGCTCGATTTGTCCGTTAGCTTGTGGATGGTACGGAGTTGTGATTAGGTGTGTTATGCCAAGCATGCTTGTAAGTGTACGGAACAGTTCTGACTCGAACTGTCTCCCGCAATCGGTGGTAATGTTTGTTGGTACCCCAAATCGCGCTATCCAACCGTTTATGAATGCACGTGCTACGGTGTGTGCAGTCATGTTTGGTAGAGGATAAATCTCAGGCCATCTTGTAAATTTGTCGATGATAGTAAGACAATACAGGTTTCCTTCAGATGGTGGTAATGGTCCTATGAGATCCATGTGTATGTGTGCAAAACGACTATCAGGGGTTTTAATTTGCGATATTGGTGTTCTGTTGTGGCGTTGTATTTTAGATTTTTGGCATGGTATGCAGTTGGTCACGAATGTTTTGCAATCGCGACGAAGAGATGGCCAAATGAAACGGTTTGATACTAGACGGGTGGTTGCGCGGATGCCAGGGTGTGAAGCGCTATGCATTTGTTTGATTATTTGCTTTCTGAATTCGCTTGGCACGAAGCGACGAATGGCTTCAGTGGAGATGTCACAGTAGACAGGTGTATCTGCTAAGGGTGATTTTAAACGTTTAAGAATAACTGAGGTGTTTGTTGGTGGATTCTCTAAAAAATTGTTAAGGTCAGGATCAGATTTCTGCAGCTCAGCCATGCGATTGTAGTCGTTCGTTTTGGTATCGGTGATGGTATTGATGCGACTCAGCATGCCGGCAACTTTATTCGCGTCGCCCGATACATGCCGGATATCGGTGGTAAATTCGCTAATGTAGCTTAGTCTGCGTTGTTGTGTTGGTGTTGCTTTTTCTGGACGCTGTTGGAAAGTAGTGGTAAGCGGCTTGTGATCTGTGTATATACAGAATTCTCGAGCTTGTAGGATATCTTTGAAGTGTTTAACTGCTTCATACATTCCGATTAGTTCTCGATCGTATGTACTCAGCTTTTGTTGGCTTACACTCAGCTTGCGGGAAAAGAATGCGAGTGGCTGTGGTCCTTTTATAGTGATCTGATGGAGAACGGCGCCAATACATGTATTTGAAGCATTCACATCAAGGGAGAGTGTTCCTTCAGGAGAAGGATGTGCAAGCATAGTAGCGTTTGCTAAATCTTGTTTGCATCTTTGAAATGCTTCGTTGGTAGCATCGTTCCACTCTAGAAATGTAGTGTCATTTTTTATGTTGCCAAAGATCATTGCTTGAAGGATACGCTGATTCTATGCTGCACGCAAGAAAACGACGATAGAAATTGATGGTACCTAGAAATCTTTTCATCTCTTTTGCATTTGTTGGTCTTGGCATATCTGAAATGGATTGTACCTTGTTTGGTTTTGGTTGTATTTCGTCTGCTGTGAGTTGATGTCCGAGAAAATTGACGGATTTTTGGCCATTTTGACATTTTGCAGGGTTGATAACAAGACTGTTTTTTCTCAATCGTTTGAAAACTTCATGAAGGTGATGTTTGTGTTGCTCAACGTTTTCAGAAGCGATGCACAGATCATCTAAGTATGAAAATACATAATCAAGGTCGCCTAGGATGGCGTGCAAATGTCTTTGAAGGGTATGTCCTGCATTTCTCAAACCAAATGTCATGTACTTAAATTCGAAAAGATCGAATGGGGTTGTTATGGCCGTCTTTGGGATATCTTCTGGAGATACAGGGATCTGATGGTATGCCCTTTGCAAGTCTATGCATGAAAATATTGTTTTTCCGTGTAGGATGCTTGAAAAGTCCTGGATATGTGGTACTGGATATCGGTCTGGAACGGTGATCGCATTTAGATTCCGATAATCTCCGCACGGTCGCCACTTTCCATTCGATTTCCTTACAAGGTGTAATGGACTGGCCCTGTTACTTTTTGAGGGTTGGCAAATTCCCTGTTCCATCAAAAATTGGAATTCAGCTTTTGCTTCTTTCAGCTTATCGATAGGCAATCGGCGAGGTCGACAAAATACGGGTGGCCCGTTGGTGATGATTTGGTGGACGGTGTTCGTCTGGCTAGGCTTTTGCTTCATGTTTAAAACAGTGATGTCTTTGTATTCGTTAAGGATTGCGTTAAACGGCGAAGTTACATCAAAAGTTGTAATAGCAGGTTCGGTCACTGCGTTGATGTTATCGATTTCTAACCGTGTCGTGTTGTCAATCAGCTTGCTTCTGCGGAGGTCAACGAGGAGATCGTAATGCTTCAAAAAGGCACCTATGTAGGAAATGAAACCAGCAGATCCAGCCACATTTGTTTCCCGTCGTGGAACACCAGCCCGTTTGGCTGGTGTTCCATCCCGTCGGCTGCAAGAACGGGAACGAGTATTAGTAAAACGGCTTCGTCTGTGGGGGTTACCTGTTAATGCTTCTTCCAAGCGTTGTGTGAGGGCTTCGATACGTTGTTCAAGCGAACTGATGGATGCTGCTTCTTCGCGTTGTTGGACCGAGGCGATCTGTTCACGTGGGGCTTCCAGGATCTTGTCAGCGACTTTTGCTTTTTCATCCAGCGTAGCGGTCGGCATAGCGGCGATGATTGCACGTGTTGTGTTGGGCAGGGCTCGTAACCAAAGATTCGTTAAAACGGTGTCGGTACAACCTGCTCCTCCTAAGCGGCGCATCTCGGACAGTAAAACGCTGGGTTTCTGGTCTCCTATGGACATTCCGGACAGCAAACTAAACAGGCGTTGTGTTTCCGATGGCTGGAAATGCGCGATAACGGCGGCCTTTAGTGTTTCGTACTTGTTGTTGTTATTACTGGCTTGGCACTGTGTAATAACCGCATGTACGAATTTCGCTAGTGGGCCAAGTGCGACGATCACAGTGCTGAACCGTAACTTGTCCAGTTTGATGCTATTTACGTTGAACGAGGCTTCGAGGCACATGAACCACGTTTCGATATCGTCTGGGTCGAAATCGGGGTAGTAATTTTGGCAATCATTGTAGCGTCACTTGCCTCGCGTTTCACTAATGCGATGAGCAAAATGCTTTTTTATGAACGATCACTTTGAGAATCACTAACTCGCGATTTTTACTTTAGAGTACGGATACCCGAGTTAGGTCGGACACTTGTTCAATCGGGGTCACCAGTTATGGGGTTCTTGGTGGAAATAAGTGGATGCGTATCGATGGATTGTCTTTCGTATACTAGTCACTTTATTAAAACGTGTAGTAGTAGTAGTAGTAGTAGAAGTAGTAGTACTTCATATTTATTGATTCGTTTTGATTGACAATTTTTTTGATATTGGTACCGTTCTAAACTTAACTCAATGTTGTGAAATTTAACGCGCATTACGAATTTGATATCTTTTTATAAATATTTTTGAAGTCTGAATAGGGAAAAATTGAAAAAAACCCTTTTTGCTTAAATTTTTCTTATAACTATCCTACACCTAAGTTCTTAATGCTATGAGTAACCTAACTATGTACAAGAACATCACTGCGGGCCCTTTGAGATATATATTTTTCAAGGAACTCGTATATTTTTTGGATTCCGGTGATCCTATGAATTTCGTTTGTACTGTGCCATGGGGGAAGGTTTAGAATTCTTTTTAGCACTATGTTTTGTAAAATTTGTATTGTTTGTTTGTGAACTCTGGCACAATCAGCCCATACTAGCGAAGAGTGGAGTATTGCTGGTCTTATTACTGTACAGTACAGTAATGTTTGTTTTTTACATTTAATTTAGAGTTCCTATTTATGAAACTATATAGCATATGAGGAACTTTCGACCCGCTCAAGATTTTTTCTTCTACATGTTTTTATATGTTAATCTTTTGTCTAGAAATACACCAAGATATTTAACATCGTCTTTCCAAGCAATTTCCAAATCATCTATCTTAAGCTTGCGATCTGGAAGATTTTTAACACTCGTACACCGGGAGAAAAATATGGCTTCAGATTTATCTTCACTGATTTTTAGTTTCCATCTTGTGCAAAAATTTTTATATTTCCTAATTCCATCATTCAGGTTATTGGCGATTTTCTGAGGGTCCTTGTCTGAATAGCTCATAGCAAAATCATCTGCGAAACAGTATTTTTGACGGGTTTTGTTTTGGGTAGATCACTGATGTAAATAATAAAAAGGATGGGTGATAACACGCTGCCTTGAGGCAAGCCTGTTAATAGATGGAAAGAATCAGATTTGGATGAGTTTAATTGAACGAAACAATTTCGGTTGGATAAGAATGACTGTATAATAAGGATGATATTCGGGGGGAAATTGAAGCGTATCAGTTTATGTATAAGTCCTTGGTGCCACACCGTATCGAAGGCTTTCTCTAGGTCTAGCATTACAAATCCTGTAGATTTTTTAAGATCGCGTTGAGATTTTATGGTTTTTGTTAGTTTATTTATTTGTTTTGTGGTTGATAGCCCTGGCTGAAAGCCGTATTGGTATGGTGGAATAATTGCATGGAGATTAAGGTGTTTAAGGATTCTTTTTTGTATGATTTTTTCTAGGATTTTTCCCAAGCAACTCGGAAGACTGATAGGTCGATAGTTTTTGGGACTCTTTTTATCTTTTTTTGCTTTGGGGATTGGTAAAATTTTTGCAATTTTCCAATCTTGTGAAAAATAGTTAAGTTTTATGCAAGAGTTTATAATAAACGTCTAATATATGATTGCATTATTCGGTAGCCGTTTGATTGTACGGTTGTTGATCTGGTCCTGTCCTTGGGATTTTTAGGTTTTTAAATTATGGATAATTTATTTAATGTGTTTTGGTTTTACCTCAGGTGTAAAATTTGAGTTTTCACTACAATGAGTTTCATGGTAAGAAGTGAACAGATCGTTTGTTACTTTCGCACTATGCTCAATTGGGCTCCGGTTGTGAATAGTTGTTTTATAAGCATCTTCAAAATGGTCTTTAAGTATATTGCATTTTTCTTTGTTTGTTATATAATATTTACCATTCATAGTTAATGAGGGAACGGACGTCGAATGACCTTTCATTATTTTAACAAATTTCCATAATCTTGTATTACTTGGATCCTGGTTCATTTCTTCCAAGTTTTTGGACCAAAATTTATTTCTATAAAGTTTTATTTCTGAAGTAACTTCTTGTTTCAATTTGTTGTACTTAGATTTCAATATTTTGTTTTTCCTGTCCCGTTGCCATTTCCGCCTCGTGGTATTTCTTAGTTTGATTTTAAGAATAATCGATGGTGGGAGGATTAGTTTATAGTAAGTAGGCGTTTTAACTGGGATAGATTTTCTATGAGCGTGGTTTATCAATTTTGTGAAATAATTTATCATTTGATCTATTTGGGTGGTAGTGTTTACAACTTTTAGATTTAAATTTATTGTATTAAGACGTCCATTTAAATTTTTTCTAAATATCGACCAATCGGCTCGCGAGTAGTCCGGGCATCCAGAGATCGGTTTTTTTTTCGATTTTTGTATTGTATTCAAAGTAGATAGGAAAGTGGTCTGAAGTGAATTTGTGTAGCGTGGTTATGTTAGTGATTTTGTCGGGATTATTAGTAAATGCTAGATCTAGCGTAGATGGTGATCGCTTGGTATCACCCGGATAATGGGTGTGCTCATCAGGATGAACAATAGAAAAATTTCCTTTTTGAATTTCAACAAAGAGGGGTTTTCCCATCTGATTTGCCTTATTGCAATTCCAAAACCGGTGCCGAGCGTTAAAGTCGCCACAAATGATGAAATGATTAGGTAAGTTGCTTAATTTCTTGATATCTTTCCTAAAACTTTCGTGATCAGTGTTTTACTCTGGGTTGTAAATTGAAATGATGGCCAACTTACCAGTTGGTGTATTTATAGTGATTCCGATTGCTTCTAATACTCTCATGTTGAAATCGCACACTAGTTCATGAGTTATACTTTTTGATACTACTAGGGCCACACCTCCTTTGTCGCCATGGGATCTGTCTCGTCTGTATATGTTGTAGTTTGAATGTGAGAATCGAACGTTATTTTTGAGGAATGTCTCGTTCAACGCAGCAATATGAATATCTTTTTTTAAAAGATAGTTGAAAAACTCTTCTTTTTTGTTTGAAATGCCGTTGGCATTCCAGGATATGATTTTGAGTAAATTATTTAAGGTGGGGAAAGCAGTACTTTGCCGATATTTGTACTATTACAGCGATGAGATCTTTCTTGGAGCTGCATCTGCTCAGGCTAGGAAATACATCTTCAACAATTTGGCCTATTTCATTTAGGTCAATATCCACGCTTTTTGTGCGTGTTTGTTCTTTGGTAAATAAATTGGAGAAATTTATGTGGTTTGAACTGGCTGATGGTCTGGCAGGTGTGTTGTGGAGAAGAGGAAACGACGCCTCGTCATAGCTGAATTCTCCGACACGAGAAGGTGTTGGTGTTACCTTTTTTGCCGTTGTCTTGCCTGGCAGCCGGAGAAGTTAGCTGTGTGGTGTTCACCGCAATTTGCACACTTCAGCTTCGTCGTAGCGATTTTGCCATCTGGACTGGTAGTAGTTGCGCTTAGTGGGTGTTCCCAGCACAGCAGGGCGATAAACCCGTGTTGAGCTCTCGGACCGGAGTATCAAACTCCGACCGAGGGTGAGAGAAGGTAGAAACTAAACTAATTTATCCGCGGCCAACCGAAATAAAAAGGCTTTTTGTTCCGGTTCTGAGAAAGCTTATCTTTATTTAGGGCTACCTCCCCGTAGCCCCATTTTAATCGTACATGCTGCTTTAGCGATACATAATTTTCCTTGACGGCGATACATAACCGTGATTTCTTCGCGTTTCTTAACCCATTTTTTAACCCTTTACCCTTTCGCCCTACTTCATATTCATAATATTAATTTTCTAATCTAATTTTCTATAATTATTTCCTCAACTATTTCCCTAATTTGTCTAATAAATTTAATAATTTTGGGGAGGATTTTTCGCGCCGATCCCCGCATTATCCTTGCATTATCTGTCTGCGCCTGCAGGAGCAAGCGAGACAGACAGAGACGCTTAACTTCCCTCTCACTCATCGCTTCACGGTGAAGCGATGCGAGAGAGGTAAGCTTAGTCTCCTAGCTTATCTTTACGTTGAGAGCGGCTAAGTCCGCTCTCCTGCTACTATTCTCCTAAGCTAGGGACCTTTTTTAAGCGCGGACAGCGGTTCCTAAAAAGGACATAATTTCCGTCAGCGACAGTGGGCATGATTTGGATGTGTGTTTCTCGGCGCATTTCACGCATACAGGAGTAAGATAACAGTTTGCACTGCCTTGGCCGTATCGTTGGCAAATAGTGCACTGCAGAGAACCGTTTTTGTTGGAGTAATACTCGAAGTATACACAATGATGATCTACTGATCTCACTTGTTTCAGCTCGCTTAGAGTGATGGATCCTCTTGGAAAGTAGAGGAGGTACAGGGTTTGATCATCGAACCGTTTTTTCTTTATGTCGAGCTTCTTTATTGCACTTGGTATGATTTTAGCTTCTGCTAGCGCGTTTTTGACGTATTCTAATTCGAGTTCCGGTAATCCAAAGATTACCACCTTTGTGGTTCTATCCTCCGGTAGTTGGTGGATGAAAAATGCTTTGTTGTTGTCGAAAATACAGTAAGAATTTCATGCAATGTTTACAAGAATTAGTTACAGGAAATAATTAGGATTAATTGCATGAAATATTTCACGGACGAACTGAAAGGGGATTAGTTAATTGGACTATTCATCTAGAGCTGTAAATGAACTTTAGGATAAGCGAAATGAACACTGTACGAATGAACTTGACAGACGAATACACAGTTGCAATCGGGAAGGCGCGAAGTCTACCACGGCAATTTCTTCGGAAAGAAATTTAACACTTCGTAATTTTTCACGTCCCAGTTTTTCGTGAGATATTCTCACATTTTTTGGTCCTTCGAACCGGATCAGTGAAAGTTACGGAGTTTTATCGTTTCATCGCTCTGCATCAAGAGCTCGGTCGGTAAAAAGCTCTGCATCAAGAGCAAGGTGTATATTCTTCGTCGCGTCGTTTCACGCCATCGCGCTTCGCTCTGCATCAAGGGCAACGGCCAACGGTTTCAGCGCCATCGTTTTTTGAATTTGCGCGCCAACCTTAAACGTTTTTCTTTCGTGTGTTAATTTCGTCCCGTGAGTGTTTCATATCGCATAATGGATAAAAAAATAAAGGCTGCTCAGCTGAAAAGGAGAATAGCGGTCGAAAATATAAGTGCCCTCGAACGGTTCCAAGCGCAGTTTTCGGGAGATGACGCCAAGCAAATCCCGGAGGCGTTAGAAGACTTGGAACGTCATAAGGAAGGGTTCTTCGCCGCGGTATCGAAGCTGGAAGAGCTCGACGACAGCAATGAGGCGATCGAAGCGTGTATTATGGAGAGGATCAACATCGAGGAACGGTGTAGGAAGCTCAAATCCTTCCTACGGGATAACCTTCGACGGGAGGAAGGTGCACTAAACGATACATCGGCTTTGGCTTCTTCGACGCTTGCGTTTGGTCGGCCAAACGCACCGCATCTACGCCTTCCGAAGATCGAGTTGCCATCCTTCGATGGCGACCAAACGAAATGGCTATCTTTTCGCGACCGCTTCATCGCGATGATCGACGCTTCACCGGAGCTTCCTTCAATTGCGAAGCTCGAGTATTTGCTGTCGGCGTTAAAGGGGGAAGCGGCGCTTCCCTTTGAGCACACCCAATTAACGGCGGACAATTATTCAGTGACTTGGGCGGCGCTACTCAAACGATATGATAATCCGCGTTTACTAGTGCGTGAATACTTTCGCAAGTTGCACTATCTTCCGGCAGTGCAATCGGAGAGTGTAGAAAAGCTTACTTGCTTAGTGGACGAATTTTCGCGATATGTGAACGGTTTTGTGAAGTTAAATGAGCCGGTGGATTCATGGGACACGCCATTATCCAACATGCTACTAATGAAGTTGGACCGTGCGACACTTTTAGCGTGGGAGAAACATTCAGTGCACTTTCCAAAGGACCGCTACAAGGAAGTGATCGCGTTTGTGCAAGACAGGATACAAATCCTGAAATCAACGAACAACTTCACGAGTGATACAAACGATAGTGCGAGTAAGGTGGCCGGCACATTTCGATCTCCAGCGTCACGTAGATCGATTGCACAAGCGGCTTCTTCACGATCATTTCCCCCTAGTGCTCCGACCCACAAGTGTCCTTTGCAGTGTGTCGACAGTCACCTTCTAAGGAGCTGTCCGGTGTTCACCGGTAAGGATGTGAATCAGCGTCGTGAAATCGTGTCATCCAAGCATCTGTGTTGGAATTGTTTGAGTGATTCCCACCAGGTGAAGGCTTGCAAATCGGACTATGCTTGCCGTACATGTCGTCAGCGGCATCATACGCTGCTATATGTTCCTGCAAGTACAACGGTGGCGATGACACTGCAAGACAATGCTGGGATGGTGTTTTTGGAAATGGCGCTACTTAACATCGTGGACGATTACGGTGTGAGACATGAAGCAAGGGCGCTGCTCGACTCGGGTTCTATGTCGAAATTCATCTCCGAGTCGCTGGCTCGGAAGATGCTCGGAACACCTCGGAACAAGGTAAAGGTGTCGGTCACGAGCATAGGAAACAACGTGCAACTAGTGAAAGGATCGATCTTTGCATCCGTGGAATCTAGGAGCCACGCGCATGCTTCTCAGCTCGAGTTGCTCGTTGTTGACACCCCTTTCCTGCACATTCCAACGGCGTCCATTGACGCGTCGTCGTGGAAAATCCCTGATTTGCCACTTGCGGACCCGTCATTTTATGAACCTGGCAAGATCGACATCATCATCGGAGGAGACACGTATTGGGAGCTCCATTCTGGCCGAAAACGTTCCCTCGGCAAGGGAAAACCGTGGCTTGTAGAGACCCCATTCGGTTGGGTCGTTGCTGGCAACGTATCACCAGGTGTATCGCATGAACCGCGTTTGTGCCACCTATCGACCAGCAGTTCATCTTCCATGTACCGCCAAATTCGCCATGATGATGACGATCATCGGTATCTTCGCATTCGGTACAGAGAAGATCCGACTCAACCCATTCAAACCTTCGAACTGCAAACGGTCACGTACGGCACCGCATCCGCACCATTTTTGGCGACTCGTACATTGAAACAAATTGCCTATGACCATCAGACGCTGTATCCAAGGGCGGTCAACGCAGTTATTCACGATTTCTATGTGGATGACTTGCTAACGGGAACAGAAGAGGTGTTGGATGCAATCGAAATGCGGAAACAAATTTCTGAGATGCTCAATTCTGCTGGCTTCTCGTTAAAGAAGTGGGCATCCAACATGCCAGAAGCACTCAAAGGCGTTCCACCAGGCGATTTGGCAAATCATTCCACACATGAGTGGAAAGATCCACAATCCGTATCAACCCTGGGACTCGTGTGGGAACCAGCAGTTGATATGCTTCGGTTCCGGATCGATCTACCACCGGCTGTGACGGTATTAACGAAGAGGCTAACTCTGTCATATATTGCCAAAATATTTGACCCACTCGGTTTGCTGAGCCCCACCATCGTCATAGCCAAGCTCTTTATGCAACAATTGTGGTCCTTGAAGTCAAACGGGAAGACTTGGGACTGGGATAGTGAGCTACCATCACATCTCCAACGGGAATTGACGGCGTTTCATTCGAAACTACAGTCGCTTCGGGAAGTACGCATTCCTCGATTTGCATCACTTCAAAACGCGACCAATCTTCAGTTACACGTGTTCGCGGATGCATCACAAGTAGCGTATGGTGCTTGCTGCTACATCCGGACAGAAGGTCCGGCAGGTTTTTCGGTGCATCTATTGGCAGCTAAATCAAAGGTTGTGTCACTGGCAAACACCAACTCAATCGCCAGACTTGAGCTTTGTGCGGCAAGATTGGCAACTCAACTGTTCCGGAAGGTCAGTCAGTCCCTCAACGGTCCCTTTGAAACCTTTTGCTGGACTGATTCCATGACCGTATTACATTGGCTAAGGTCGTCACCGCGGCGCTGGAAGCCATTCGTCGCCAATAGGGTTGCACAAATTCAGGCTGAAACACGGATCAAGTGCTGGAAGCATGTTCCGGGTGTAGACAACCCAGCAGACGATGTATCGCGAGGTCTGCTTCCAGACAAATTACGATCATGTCATCGATGGTGGCATGGGCCATATTGGCTTAGTGGCAAGGAGGAAATCTGGCCTGATAGAGAACCTGCAATAGAAGAAGAAGTATCAACGGTTGAAGAACGAGTGCCTCAGATACAAGTTACTGCGTTGGCAACCAGCAACGAGTTCAGCAGCACTTTGTTTGCACGTTTCTCTTCTTACCAAAAACTACGTCGAACCACAGCGTATTGTCTGCGTTACATCCAGTGTTTGCGGTCAAGCAAATCCTCAGAAAGGGCATCAAACCTCTCACAGATGCCAATTCAGGAACTCATTTCATTAGTACCACCGCTGACAAAGGACGAGTTGGAGCAAGCAGAGTTTCGGTTATGCCACCTAGCTCAGCAGGATTCGTTCTCGGAGGATATTATCGAGTTGGCAAACGGTCGAGAGTTGCCACGTAGTTCCAGGCTAAAGTGGTTATCGCCATTTATCGATCCGATGGCTACGCCACGCACAAATGGAAGTTTCGTCGAAGCATCCGATCCTGCTCTCTTCCAAACATCAGTTAGCGGTATTAGTGGCAGTGGCACACCATCATAAGTATCTGCATGCTGGTCCGGAATTGTTATTATCCACGCTTCGTCAGCGATTCTGGATCATTGGTGGACGCAATTTGGCCAATGCTGTTTTCCATCGGTGTCACCAGTGCTTCAAGGCCAAACCAACACTGGTGAAGCAATCCGTTGCTGACCTACCGGCGTCCAGGGTTTCACCGACAAGGCCCTTTTTGGTGAGTGGCATCGACTACTGTGGACCGATTTACCTGAAGTCGACCGTACGCAACCGTAGTCGCACAAAGGCATACATCGCTATTTTTGTGTGCTTTTCAACCAGGGCAGTTCACATTGAACTAGTAAGCGATCTCACTACCGCAGCTTTCTTGGCAGCACTACGGCGTTTCGTGGCTCGTTGAGGAAAAATAGCTGAACTGCATTCAGATAACGCCACCACATTTAAGGGAGCTGCACACGAACTTCATCGCATCTATCAGATGCTTAAGTGCAGCGATCGCGAACGCAATGAGATATTCAACTGGTGTGCCAATGATGAAATTCAGTGGAAGTTCATCCCACCTCGGGCACCACACTTTGGAGGGCTGTGGGAGGCAGCGGTACGGTCCGCAAAACAACATATTGTCCGCACGTTGGGAGGTACAAGCCTCACTCAGGAGGGAATGATCACTCTGTTGGCTCAGGTAGAGCAATGTTTAAACTCCAGGCCGTTAGTTCCACTATCAAGTGAGCCAACCGATATGGAACCACTTACACCGGGTCATTTTCTCATAGGATCGAACATGTTAGCTTTGCCACAGTTGGATAGGAGCCAGGTGCCTTCGAATAGGTTGAAGGAATTTGATCTTGTTCAAAAACAACTGCAAAACATATGGTCACGTTGGTATACGGAGTACCTTCAACAAATTCAGGCTCGTGCAAGGAAATATTCGGTTGATCCAGTGTCGCTAGAAGAAGGCCAAGTAGTAATCATAAAGGAAGACAATGTACCACCTACCTTGTGGCCAATAGGAAAAATCGTTGCAACCCACCCAGGAAAGGACGGTGTTGTAAGAGTTGTGACACTACGTACAGCCGCAGGGAAAGAAATAGTTCGGGCCACAGCAAGAATAGCGATTCTTCCAAACACGTTAACCGATTAATAACAACGATAACACGCGGTGCAAATGTCAACACACACAGTAACAGGTCAAGATCAATAGTACAAGGCACATCACAAACGCAAGTGTAGTACAATACCAGTTATTTATTGGCTAAAGAAGTTCTTTCTTTGGTGGCCGGGAATGTCGAAAATACAGTAAGAATTTCATGCAATATTTACAAGAATTAGTTACAGGAAATAATTAGGATTAATTGCATGAAATATTTCACGGACGAACTGAAAGGGGATTAGTTAATTGGACTTGTCATCTAGAGCTGGAAATGAACTTTAGGATTAAGCAAAATGAACACTGTACGAATGAACTTGACAGACGAATAAACAGTTGCAATCAGAACGGCGCGAAGTCTACCACGGAAATTTCTTCGGAAAGAAATTTAGAACTTTGTAATTTTTCACGTCCCAGTTTCAGTGAGATTTTCTCACAGTTGTGTTTCTTTAAAACATCTACAACCAGCTTGAAATTTTTCGATGTGGTAGTGCTCACCACGATGCCTTTACGTGTACAGTTCGTAGTGTAGTTGACTACACCTACGGAGGTGATTTTTTTATGCACATCTCCGACTTGTGTGCCGGTAACGACAATTGGAGGAATTTTGGCTTTTACCTGCCTTGCATTGGTAGATGTGATTTGTACAGGCGCCGAGGGAGCCTCCTCGTCGTCGCTAAGTAAATCGTAGTTGTTGCTGGTGCTTATTCCTTGGGGAGTATTGGTATACGAGCACGAAGCGATGGTATCGCCCTGCACTATTTTCCTCTTACACTGGCTCATCGCGGTGAGTCGGGTTGGCTTTCTTTTTCCACTCACTGAGATTTTGATACGTTATTTGTTTTGGTTGTGTTTAACTTGCCTTGCCGCAGCAAGATTAGATACGTCCGATCCGATCGGATGCTGACAGTGAACTGATTAAAACGTGTAATGTGTTTTATTATATTGTAAGTCGCGGTAGTGTGCGTACCATACTTGTACTTAAGACGTATAAAGTACGGTTTGCACAACGTCGCCACAGACATATCACTTTGAGACCTACCGTTAGCTTGTTCCGTGTTAATTACTTCTTCCTTGCTGCCTGTTGTACATGAGTTATTCTGATCCAGTATTTCTATTGTTTCTTCTACCTCAAGACGATCGTGCGACATGGACTGATCTGTTTGAACAACTAGCTAGACCAGCAGCCGTTCAGACTGTGTAAAGATAAATGCGGTCAGGTTCGGCGTTTTGAAAGTAATATTTATTTCTAAGTTCCTCTAATAGTTCACGGAGGGAAATATAACAAAAACAACTTCAAAAAAAAGGTCCGCCTTAGATCCGCTGCCTTTATCTTTTGCTCTGTCTGCCGATCGAATCCGCGCCGCTCACACACCCACACACGCTACTAATTCCGCTCAGCAGCAGTGTGGCCAGCTTAAGCCGTGTCGGAGCGGGCGCTTCCGACAACCGTTTCGCCCGGTTGCAGGGTTCGCCTACGTTGCTTTGTTAACATCCCCCAGCCCGTGACCAGACGGTTGCTGGTCACCATGTCTCACTTCCAACAATGCCAACTTCGCCACCGGTCTTCTTAGGGTCCCCGTGTTGGTGCGTACCCAGGCTTGCCGCACACGTCCGTCTGCTCCAGGTATCACGCGTTCGACCATTCCCCGCTTCCATTGGTTCCTGACACCGGCATCCACTATTAGTACCAAATCTCCTACCACCAGCTCCCTCACCGGCTCAAACCACTTCGTTTGTCGCGCCAAAACTGGAAGGTATTCTCTTATCCATCGTCTCCACATTCCGTCCAGAATGTGTTGCGTCATTTTCCAGCTGCTTTGGAGACCTGCCTGCAAGCTTGTTGACGCCACCGGTCGCTGTTTTACTCCTGACGAGCTCCCCATCAGAAAGTGGTTGGGAGTAAGGGCCTCTTGACTCGCCGAATCTAACGGAAGATACTTTAAAGGTCGAGAGTTGATCATGCCTTCCGCCTCCGCCATGACGGTAAGCAATGTCTCATCGTGGGGTGTACGTTGAAGTTCCGCAACCGTTCCAATCGCAGCTTTTACCGAGCGCACCATACGCTCCCATACCCCTCCCATGTGGGGTGCTCCAGGTGGATTGAACGTCCACCGGGTGTTCGCGTTCGTGAAGGTGGTAGCCAGGGTCTCATTTCGCGCGTCAATTTCCCTCCTCAGCTGTTGGCTGGCGCCCTGGAAGTTAGTCCCGTTATCGCTGAAGAATTCAACTGGTGAGCCCCTTCTCGCCACAAATCGCCTTACTGCCATGATGCACGAATCCGTGGAGAGACTACTGACAACTTCCAGATGGATGGCTCTAACGGTCAAACATGTAAAAAGCGCTACCCAGCGCTTTTCTCTCGCTCTACCCCTTCGAACAAACAATGGTCCGAAGTAATCCAGACCTACGTATGTAAAGGCCCGTACATGGGAAGTAAGCCTTTGTGCCGGAAGAGGCGCCATCGGGGGGATCTGTGGCAAAGAACGTCGGATCAGGCAGAATACACAGCATCGGGCCACCTTTGCCACCAACCGTCTCATCTTGGGAATTTGATACTGCTGCCTCAGCTCGTTCACTACGGTTTCGTTATTAGCGTGTCGAAATCGTCGATGGTACATATCCACCAATAGATGAGTAATCCGAGAGTCACGCGGTAGGATTATTGGGAACCTCGCGGAGTATGGTAGTTCGGGAGCCGCACCAATGCGACCCCTCATTCGCAAAATACCGAATTCATCCGCGTAGGGTAAAAGTCCGTATATTGGGCTGTCCTTTGATACCGTGCGACATCTAGCTTCCTCGCCCATATCCTTCAAACCTCGTACTTCTTCCTGAAAGAATTCTCCCTGCGCTCGTCGCCACATAACCCTTTCTGCCCGTTCCATCTCCTCTTGCGTAAGCAAGCCAAAATACTTGGGCTTTCCATCCACACTTCGCTTCAAGTTATCTGCATATCTGATGATCCAAGCCAGTGTTCGAAGCATTCTCTCCAGACGGCTGAAGCGCTCCGCATCGATGGGTAGAAGATCATGATTCACTTTCTCCAGATGAAGATGAACCCGCCGTATTTCCTCCTCTGGAGTAGTGGAAACCGGTTTTTTCATCGGCCACGATGATTCATCCAGTAGCAAAAACGTTGGACCCTGGAACCAGATGCTGTCCCAGCCGAGTTTAGTCGGCCCCTTCCATTTCGTCGTCTCGTCCGCTGGATTCTCGTGAGTAGGCACCCATCGCCATTCGGTGAGATCCGACTTCTCGCGAATCTCCGCCACTCGATTGGCAACGAACGGTCTGTAGTTCCTCGGATCCGCGTGTATCCATGACAGTGCCACCATACTGTCCGTCCAAAGAACCCTTCTCTTGGTGCGAAATGGGTGATGGCTTTCCATTGTTCTCAGCATTCGCACCCCCAATAGGCAGGCCTGCAGCTCCATCTTCGGGATAGTCAGCGGTTTCAGAGGAGCTACTTTGGACTTGCCGCATACCAATGTACAATGCGGCTCCCCGCCGGCGTCGATGACCCTCAGATACACCACACACCCATAAGCCAGCTGACTAGCGTCCACAAAGAGGTGCATCTCCGCCTGGTCGTACGTCTCTTCCAGCGTTCCCGGGAAATAGCATCTCGGAATCCTGATTTGCGCTACTATTGGAAACAAGTCCACCCATCGGCGCCAATCACGAATCTGTCTCTGGTCGATAGTTTCGTCCCATGCAGTGCCTGCCCGCCAAAGATCCTGAATCAATATCCTACCGTGGATAGTATAATGTGCCAGCAGCCCTAATGGATCGAAGAGCGACATCACGCATTTCAGTACCTCTCTTTTAGTGGGCGTGTGTTCTGCGTCGAAGATCCTTGCCATTTCCTTGCACGTCTGGGTGTAGAATGTCAGTTCATCTGATTTCGGGTTCCACCGTAACCCCAACACGCGCTCTCCTTCGTCCGTGGCCGACGTCAAGCTCTTAGCATTCAAGAAGGTGTTGTCAAGACCAAGTTGCTCCAGCACATTTCCATCATTTGATAACCAGTTACGCAGTACGAACCCTCCATTTTGGAAAATTCTGTGGACATCTTTAGCAACTCGGGCCGCCTCCTCCACTGTACTAAAGCTGTCGAGATAGTCGTCCACGTATGTGCTGGAGACAATTCCACTCTCAGCCCTAGGATACATTTCAGCGTGCTCTTTTGCGTTACGGTTCTTGACGTATTGTGCGGTGGCCGGAGAGCATGCTGACCCAAACGTAACGACGTCAACCAGATAGACCTCCACGTCATCAGTGGGATTTTCTCGCCACAGGAAACGTTGTGCATGCGTGTCCTCCTTCCGCATGCGGATTTGCAGGAACATCTCCTTTACATCAGCACACACCGCTATGCCGTACGCTCTGAAACGAAACAACACTCCTGGCAAAGACGCCAGTTCGTCCGGTCCTTTTAGTAGCATGTCGTTAAGAGAAGTTCCTTGCACCTTTGCAGCCGCGTCCCAGATAATGCGCACCTTCCCGGGCTTTTTCGGATTAGTTACCACTCCCAGTGGCAAGTACCAGATACGTTTCGGATCCGCCCCGGAAAGCTCAGCAGCCGTGGCCTTATGAATGTAGCCCTTTTCTAGCAGGTCCTTCACCTGACAATGAACCACGGTTTTCAGATTGATATCTCGCTCCATCCTCCTCTCCAGACATTCCAGTCTGCGACGCGCCATCCCCAGGCTCGAAGGTAGCTCGAAATCGTCCAGTTTCCATAACAGCCCGCTCTCAAATCGATTACCGATCCGTTTAGTTGTGGACTCCAGGATAGTCTGTGCCCGCCGCACGTCCGGGTCCTGCGCCTCACTGGTAACCGCCCCGAGCTGCTCTAACTCGTAGAATTTGCGTAAAGCTTCCTGAATGCAGGGATTTGCGTCCCCTACATTGCACTCGCAAATGTGCAGTACCTTCCCAGAATGTGCTCCACTGGCTTTCCCGTACACACTCCATCCAAGCCTACACTTTACTGCTACAGGATCCCCCGGGGACCCCTCTCTTGTCTTTAACGGCACGGCCAGCCGGATATTGTCCAGTCCGATCAATATTCTGGGTCGAGCATCCTGATACTCCTGGATAGGCAGCTGTTTAAGATGATCCCACGACCCGTCACCCATCTTGAACGTCTGCTGCGGAAGGCTGAGCCTGCTCACGGTTCGTACAGCTTTCATAGGGAATCTCTTGCTCGCTGTAACAGGTCCAATTTCGAAATCGATCTTCATCGAGGAGGGTTCCATCCGGGTGGTATCGCCAGTCCACTTGATACACAGAGGCTCCCTCTCTCCCTTTACACCCAACTGCACGGCCAGATCCTCGTCCACCAACGTCATTGAAGACCCCTCGTCCAGGAATGCGAATGTGTTTACCGCTGCACTTGCCCCGTAAACCGTTACCGGGACTATTCTAAACAGCGCTGCCGCCGGACTCATCTGATGAAGGTTATGAACCGCTTGGCTGCCCTCCGACCCTTGTCGTTTCAGCTGGTCCCGCCGAACAACTGAAGATGACCCGGCCGGTTCATTTGGCTCATGAAGCAACACATGATGCCGGTATGTACAGCCGTTGATGCCACATCGATGACGATTTTTACACGATCGCCAGTTGTGCTTCTCCAAGCACCCGAAACACACCGAAAGCTCTCGTGCCCTTTGCCATCGTTCTTTCAGTGCAAGCTCCTGAAATTTAAAACACTTTTCCAGCGCATGGCCCCTAACGTTGCACAACAGACAACCATTTTCCGCCGTTGATGTAGTTGCGCTCACAGGAGGTTCCGCATGCGCGTGGACGTATCCCTTCGTAGGTCTTCCTTTGCCGGTACCACTCAGTGATGCAGAATCAAGCACCGTCAGCCTTGCAGCGTCTTCCGCCAACTCTTCCATATAGTCGCCAAAGGTAGACAGGTCCACCGATGCCATATCCCGTATGTGCCGTGACCAGAGCATTTGCTGGTCCACCGGAAGCTTATTTACGACCTCCTCCAGCAGAAGTGGGTTGGTGATGTGCGCCCGTTCACCCGCCGCCACCATGTGATCCACCATGCACTGCACCGCCTCGCCATACTCGATGATGCTCTCCAGCTTATCCATTCTCGGCACCGGAATCCTACGCACCTTCTCGATCAGGGATTTCAGTAGATGCACTGGTCGCCCAAAACGTTTCCGAAGCTTTTCGATAACCTGTGGCACTGCTTCCGGTAACACCAACCGACTTCGCACGGTTTCCAGAGCTGGACCCTTTAAGCACTTCTGTAGGCGCAGCATGTTCTCCCAGTTACTGTAACCGCATCGTCTGGTAGAGTTTTCGTAGTTCGATATAAACATCGGCCATTCACCAGGGTCACCGGAGAAAATAGGGAGCTCCTTAGATATGGTTTTCCGCGCAGCTTCCTGTCGGTTAGTCAAATCGGGTTCTTCTTCTTCTTCGCCGTATTTCACCGCTCTCTTTCCCGGCTGAAAAGAGTTAACTTGAGGTGAATTTGAAGATAAATCGTCCCGACCCAACCCAAGAAGAGCTTCCTCTTCCTGCACGAATCTTAGCTGCATTTCCAGTTCCAGGCGTCTCCTTTCCACCTCCTGACGTCGTTTCAGTACTGCGAGCTGACGTGCCACGTCATCACCAGCAGTGTCCTGATTGAGGTTAGGCGATGGTTCTCCCACGTGTTCCTTCGTCACCGATGGTGTTCCCTTGTTCGCCCCAGCAATCGATCGTACGCTCTTCGTGGCGGTATTCCTGCCTGCCACGCCTTCCCCCGTAGTAGCCAGTTTGAGGTTAGGATCCACTAGTTTCGAAGGATGGGGCTCCTCGGTGGCTTTTGGTAAGGACAAATGATCCTTGCGCGTCCTGGTAACACACTTTTTACACAGCCAAGGATAGTCCTGCATGGATTCGATTGGCTTGGTTACTGTAGTATCGTACCAAGTCGTTCTGCTCCCGTCGATAGTCCAACATCGAATCCCCTTGCCTTCCCTAAGCGGTCTGCTCCTGCGCCTCTTCATGTGTGTGTGCGGCAACCCAATTAACAATTCCATAAGGTCGATTGCCAAAGGTGTATAAATAAAGTCATATGCTACAATCCCCCCTTTTATATAATTTTTAATCTGTGTATAATTCTATTGATAAAATTCCATTAAGCACTTAATATAAATCTTTTCTTCCTTAGTTCGTTATTACTTCGTTATAGTTCAGGTATTATTATGAAAACGTTAATGCGATACATAGTCCCGATGCCTCAATGGTGGTTGTATTAACCGTTTGGATGGACCTGATTCAGATGCTGTTTTATCCGATTTTTGTCCCGAATCCGGGATGATCTCAGTAAGAGAACTCGAACGCATTAAATTGCCTGGAGAATCATGATCTATCTTTTTAAGATGAGCTGAACTTCTTCTATATTCCTTGCCTGTTTCCTTTGACTGAATGATCGTATCAGTACCTTTTTTATGGCGAACAATAAATTCTTCATTGCTGAATTCCGTATCTAATTTGTTCAATCTACGCATTCTTTTTGCCAAAACATGATCACCTTCTCCTATTGAGCTCTCCTGCGCGTTCCGCCTTTTATCAGCATATTGCTTCCCTTTCTCTTTTACCAATATGTCTCTATCTCTCACTTCCGGGTCTTCCTGGAATGATGACACTGAAGGCAATTTACTTTTAATTCGCCGTCCAAACATTATTTCCGCCGGAGATTTTCCTGTTGTCGGATGTTTGGTTGCATGGTATGTCAGTATGTACATGTACAGTTCTTTTCGCCAATCTCGTCCAAGTTCTTGCGATATTCGCAATCGTTTCAAAATCGAACGATTTTGCCTTTCAACCTCTCCGTTCGATTGAGGCCAATAGGGAATGGTATTCACTAATTTGATACCATTTGTCTCGCAAAATTCCGTCCATTCAGTACATTCTCCACTAAGTTGGGGAGCGTTGTCTGCTTTCATTACCACTGGGATGCCATACCGACTGAACATTGTTGATAACTCTTTTATAACATCCCGTGTAGTTGTCGTGTTCATTTCGCACACCTCCATAAATCGACTATAACAGTCAACCACTACCAATATATGTTGACCTTCTGGTAGAGGACCAAGAAAGTCTAATGCAATTGTGTGCCAAGGAGCAACAGGCAATTTGCTTCTTTGTAGTGGTTCCGGGTTTGTCGAAGCCCCTACCAGTGTACAGCCTCGACAGCTTTTCACAAAATTTTCTACCTGGCCATCCATTTTTGGCCACCAAACATGAGATCTTAAGTGATTTTTCATCATAGTAATTCCTGGGTGTCCTTCGTGCCCGGTTTTAAGAACTTGGTCCCTTAGAGCTAATGGAACAACAATTCGATCTCCTCGTAGAAGTACTCCTTCTAGTTCGCATAACTCGTTGGCGATCACGCGGTATTCTATCGGTAATTTTTGGATTTCTCCCGTAGTCAATAATGTTAATACTTCTTGTGTTTCTACATCTTCTTTGCTTACTGCTTTTATCTCCCGCCAATTCAACGCCGAAGTGTTTGCCGCATGTGTAGCAACTTCCCTAACGAATATTTCCTCTGATGGATCGAATGGCTTCGCTTTTTGTACTGGTAACCGAGATAGAGCATCTGCCACATTATCTTTTCCCGCCAAAAACCTAATCCTGTAATCAAAAGCTTGTAACCGCAATACCCATCTTTCTATGCGCGCACACGGTTTAGATCGTTTTGAGAAGAGAAAACTCAGTGCCTTACAGTCCGTGAATATGTCGAATGGTTTTCCTAGTAGATAATATTGGAAACGCTCCACACCCCAAACAATGCCTAATGCTTCCTTCTCTGTTTGACAGTAACGATGCTCTGTGTCGGTTAACGCTTTAGATGCGAAGCTGATAATTCGATGTCAGTCGGTCTCGTCAAACTGGATAAGCATAGCACCTAAACCATGCGGACTAGCGTCCGTGATTATTGCGGTTCGGTCCTCGACTTTATAAAATCCCAAATTCTCAATTTTTCCCATAGCTTCCTTTATGGCATTGAATGCCTTTGCTTGTTCCTTGGTCCACTCAAATTTTGTATCCTTATGCAATAACCGGCGTAATGGTTCATCAAGAGTAGCTAACATTGGTACAAACTTATTCAAGTAATTTGCCAAACCGAGGAAACTACGGACTTCCGCTTCAGATTGTGGCTCCCGAAATGATAAAATAGTTTCAACTTTGCTTCTTGCCGGCATAATTCCAGTTTCCCCAAGACTGTGTCCTAAAAAATCTAATTCCGTTACCCGAAATTGACATTTCTCCCAATTTAATTCGACTCCACGAATATTCAATCGACTCAGCACCTCATTCAACCGTTCATCATGCTCTTGCAGATTTTTGCCTTCAACAAGTACATCATCAAGATACCAAACTGTCCCTTCACAACCAGATAGAATCTCATCCATTGCCTTTTGAAACAGCTCTGGAGCTGTTACCAAACCAAATGGCAGCCGTTTGAACCGATACAAACCACGTCGAGTTATAAAAGTTGTCATGTCTCGTGAATCCTCGTCCAGTTCTACCTGAAGGAATGCTTCTTTGATGTCAAGTTTGCTCCACAACCGTCCATGTCCTAACTTTGCCAAGTAATCGTCAACCGAAGGCATCGGATGATGTTCTCTTAATACTGCTTCGTTGACTCTTCGCAAGTCAAGACACAATCGAGGCTCACCATTTGACTTCCCTACTACGACCAATGGCGATACCCAAGTCGTTGGTCCTGTTTTTATCTCGATTATATCCCGTTTCAGCATTCCATCCAACTTTCGATCAACTGATTCTTCCAATGGTAAGGGAATACGTCGCATCGGCTGATATACTGGGATGACCTGCGGGTTCATCCTGATCTTTGCTGTTATGCCTTTCATTTTTGGAAACGGTTTTCCTTCTACTCTGTTTATGTCCAAGCCAACTTTCAAAATACCCAGCTGTTTAGCCGTCCTGTCACCCAGTAGACAACGTTGTCCTCCTTCTACAACAAAGAACTCGGCCTGAGTTCGTTTGCCCGCTACTGCGATTTCCGCAGCAAAAGTGCCTAAAATAACAAGTGGATTTTGGCTTCCGTATGCTCGCAAGATCTTCGAGCTTCCTTTCGTTGATGAAACCACCGCAACATTTTCTGTTTTTAATTTCTCCCATATTTCGCCTGGGATCAAGTTAGCATCTGCACCGGAATCAACCAACATCTCTAAGGACACTCCTCCAAGTAAGCATTTAATTACGTTCGATTCATTTCCAGAATAGAACGCATAATATGCTTTTGTATCATTTGATTCCATTTTCGGTTGTTTTGCCTCTGACGATTCATCAATTGCTCTTATTTGACGCTTCATCGGGCCCTTTTCCGTGGGCTTTCGGCACATTTGCTCAAAATGACCGATCTTCTTACAGTTTCTACATTCTTTCCCACGAGCAGGGCAGTTGAAGGATGCCGCAAAGTGTCCTACTCGACCACAATTGAAACAACCTTTCCCGTTATGCTTGCCTGCACCTTGTCTTGTTTCCGTGGTATTTGTGCTTGCTGTCATGGATTTTCCTTTCTTCCCTCCTTGTTCTACTTTGAAAATTTTCTTAGATGGTGAACCAGCTGTCATTTCCACTATTTGACTTTCTACGCTTTCTTGCGCAACTCCTATGTCCTCAATTTCGGAAAACGCCAAATCCTTACGCAAAATTTTTCGTCGAACCTCGTTTGAGGAACATCCCTCGACTACTGCATCTGTTAGATAAATTTCCCGCAACGTTGAACCGATTTCATCGCCGTATTTGTCGAATCCGCACTGATTGGCTTGTTGTTTAAGCCGGATTATGAAATCGGCAAATCGTTCGCCTGGTTTTTGTTTAATCATTCGTAAGTTCCGTCTTTCCGTGATGGTTTGATTCTGCGGCCCGAAAAATTCATCTAGTTTCTCGACTGCATGGTCGTACCACCGGGTTTCCAGTACTACTAATGATACGTGCTCATGGTCTTTCAGATTTCTAAATACCCGCTGCAGTGCCGGTCCTCCGAAGTGTAACAACTTTGCCTTCTTCTCCGCTTGATCTGTTACCTTGTATGCCGCGAAGTAACATTCAACGGCTTCCTTCCAACTTTTCCATTCTGTTGCTAACTTCGCCGTTTCAATTTTGTCGCACTGGAACAGTGGCACTGGTCGTACTTCTTGCATCTGCAATGCAAGAAAATAACAACAACAACAAAAACACAATAAAACATTTTTCCACAACAAGGGAAAAAAAAACCAAACTAAAAAGGTGTCCAGATTAGTGTTCAACTCAACATGCAACAAACAGGCAAAATTGATCAAATCAATTTTCTATTCTCTTCTCGATGAACCACCATTACCATTAACACATTCGAGGCTTCTGACAATCCTCGCTACCTTTCCCGATGACACGTTTAGTGTCCTCCGATAATATCGTTCCAAGGAAAATTGTAAGTAATTCTCGCACTCCATCCGGAGAAATCCATTGATTTCTGCCAACCTCCTTTGTACAACTCCGGAGAATTCTAAACAATTCTCGCGCTTCTTCTGGAGAAATCCACTGATTTCCGCCATCTCCTTTTTTACAGCCCCGGAGAATTCTAAACAATTCTCGCATTCTTCTGGAGAAATCCACTGATTTCTGCCAACCTCCATTTTATAAACCCGGAGAATTCTAAACAATTCTCGCGCTTCTTCTGGAGAAATCCATTGATTTCCGCCATGTGATCGTTCTGGGAAAACTCGAATCGTTTTCGCCACTCTTCATATTTTCTATGTTCATGTTTTAATATCTACACGTTTTCCAAAAAATAACGCTGCTAACTTTCCGCCTTTCACGTTGAGCCATTTCAGCCAACAATCTATATACATGCACAATCCAGTTCATACTCGCCATTTCACCACGGTTTCCGAGAACTTCACGCGTGCTACCGAAACCGACGCTTGTCATAACCTCACTCTTTGTTACACTTGTTGCTTAATGTACAAACTTATGCACTGTCTGATCACAATTTTTTTTTTTTTTTACTATTCTATTCGCTTATTTGACAAAATACATTATACATTCCACTTAACAGGGGAAAAAACTCTGTATTTCCATCACCTTTTCGAGTCGAATCCAAAATCCTCGTCGCCAATTGTAGTATCGTACCAAGTCGTTCTGCTCCCGTCGATAGTCCAACATCGAATCCCCTTGCCTTCCCTAAGCGGTCTGCTCCTGCGCCTCTTCATGTGTGTGTGCGGCAACCCAATTAACAATTCCATAAGGTCGATTGCCAAAGGTGTATAAATAAAGTCATATGCTACAGTTACACCGGCGCATGACAAGTGCCACCAATCGTCGCACTCGTCACACTGCACATAAGTATCGTCTTCTTTTTTATCGCCACATGCTTTGCAACCACGTGCGGCTTTCGGGCCCATTGTTCTACCTTTAAAGCACAAAAATACACGTCGGACACGCACTGAAGGACTTTTTTTTGAAGGCAAACGATTGTAAAGATAAATGCGGTCAGGTTCGGCGTTTTGAAAGTAATATTTATTTCTAAGTTCCTCTAATAGTTCACGGAGGGAAATATAACAAAAACAACTTCAAAAAAAAGGTCCGCCTTAGATCCGCTGCCTTTATCTTTTGCTCTGTCTGCCGATCGAATCCGCGCCGCTCACACACCCACACACGCTACTAATTCCGCTCAGCAGCAGTGTGGCCAGCTTAAGCCGTGTCGGAGCGGGCGCTTCCGACAACCGTTTCGCCCGGTTGCAGGGTTCGCCTACGTTGCTTTGTTAACAGACTGCTTAGAATGAATTCCCCAACCAATGTGAGGTCCTAGTTCACTAGTGTCGACGTCTTCATTTGTTGTTTTCTTAATTAATCTTCTATTTCTTCGAAAATGATTTCCTAACGTATTCTGAATAATATACGAACGACTGTTCATCATTTTTGCAATTTTTCCATAGTTCCATTCTTTATCATTCTTTTTGAACATGACTTTTTCATCTATTTTCAGGATTGGCATGGATTTCGATGAGCGATCAAAATAGTGTTTTTGATAACGGCGCTTTCTTTCTTGTATATTTTTGACCTCATTTTCAGTCATATACTTACGTAGCAATAGATAGTTAGAGGTTGGTAAACGTGACTTCAGTTGACGCCCAAATAAGAGTTGTACCGGGGATAGTGCCATGCTAGCAATAGGGGTCGTATTGTATTCAAGCAGACGGTATCTAAATGATTTTAAATCATCAGCCTCATAGCATCGTTTAAGAATATTTTTCGCAATTGCAACACCCTTTTCTGCAAGACCGTTACTTTGTGGATATCTCGGACTTGAGAATACAAATTCTATATTGTTGGATATCCATAATCACAGAATACACGATCAAGAATTTCAATTGTGTGGTTAGCAGCCTTTTCACGCAATTGTCTCGATATAACAAAACCTGAGTAAGAATCTACAATTGCTACATGATCTTGTCCTGCATACTCATATAAATCAATGCCCACAACTTAAAGGGATAGTTTGGAAAGAATCTTGAAGGAGAGGTTCTTTTTGGTTTTTACGAGCGAATTTTTCACAAACTTTACATTTTGTTACAATTTCAGTAATGTCATTAGTCATTCCTGGCCAAAAAAACTGATTTCCAGCGCGTGCAAGAGTTTTTTCTATTCCCAGATGAGGTGCATGCAACCATTTAGCTATTTTTGATTGCAGTGATGTTGGTATAACCAAGCGATGCTCGTTTAACAACAATCCATTTTCAAAATGGAGTAAGTGGCGATGTTTATAAAATTGTTGTCCAAAATCATCCAGCTGATGATATGATGGCCAAGTGTTTACTATATATTCGCTTATGCGACGATAACGTTCGTCTTTGTTTAAAGTTTGTACGTATAAATTGTAATTATCGGGCGACAGACATACTTTACGGGTGATGTTATGGATCATACCCGACAATCCTTCAATCATCTCCTTATCCTCTGGTAACGCTGCTCGAGAGAGACAGTCAGCTATTAATAAATCTTTGCCAGGAGTGTATTGTATGTTTATTCCAGGATATTTCAACAAATGTAGAAACATCCTCTGAAGACGCGGTGTGACATCATCAATGTCACGTTTAATCAGCGTTTCGAGAGGCTTATGATCTGATTGCACTACAAATTCACGTCCATAAAGAAAGTGATGGAACCGTTCACATGCAAATACAATAGCCAACAGTTCTTTTTCAATCTGAGCCCATTTTTGTTCACTTTTGGAGAGCGTGCGCGAAGCATATGCAACAGCTCTTCCATCTTGTATTAGCACACTTCCTAAACCATCCTTTGAGCTATCAGTTTGAACAACGGCTGGCTTATGGGGGTCAAATATGGCTAAAACCGGTGTGGTAGTTATTGATTTCAGTAATTCTTCAAGTTCTTGTTGATGATCATTAGTCCAGAACCAGTCGACATCACTTCTAGACAATGCCCTCAGTAACACTGTCCTTTTTGACAAATTTGGGATAAATTTTCCAATATACTTGAGTAACCCTAAGAGTCGAAGAACATCCGGTTTATTGCTAGGCCTAGGCATATTAATAATAGCTTCGATGTAAGATCGATCAGGTCGTATTTGCACTACAGATTCCAAATGGTAGACGATTCCAGCGGAAACGTCCTAAAGGTGGCATAAATGTAGTTAAATCCGAGCTTTGGCGGTCCAACTTCATTTGCCAAAATCCGTTTCGAAGATCTAACACAGTGAATACACGCTTGCCTGCCATTCGACTCAATAGATCCTCGGATGTGGGGATGAGGAAGTGTTCCCTTTTTATGTAGGTATTTAGGGGTTTGGGATGCAAGCAAATTCGTAAGGATCCATTAGGTTTTTCTACTATCTGCATATTGTTCACCCAATCTGTCTGATAATCAATAAAACTTATGATTTCTTGAGCCTGCATTATTTCGAGTTCCTTTTTAAGCCGATCATGCAAGCTCATTGGTATGCGATTTTATAATGAAGAGAAGGGATAGAATTTTCTTTAAGAATGATACTACAGGTTTCTGGTATATTTCCTAACCCTTCAAAAATATTAGCATTTGTTTTTATAAAACTATCTCTTTCTGGTGGAAATATAGAGGTAGATTGAATACTATCTGTTCGCGCACTACTCGCGGAACGCTTTATTGCGAGAAATTTAGTTTAAATTTTGGACGTGAATTTTTAGCTCCCACGTTGTGTTTGGTTTATAATGAACTGACGCTATTACAGCAGCGCGATGGCGCTGGTCCTAAACTGTCTTTTCGCCTCGCGCTAAACCATTTTCGCCTCTGTCAAACTTCGTTGTTGTCCTGTCATCAGTATTGGCAAACAACACCTTTCTTCTGCGCGAACACTATCTACTCTTTGCACTAGCGCAAAGTCGCTACATGATTGTAGTCCCAATATTGGCTCATGATTATCAGCCACTACAAAAAATTTTGCTTTGTGAATAGTTCTTTTTTAATATCAATTTTAAATTCCACTGGCCAGTCCTGAATGAAGAATTTTTTTGTCCATTTCGCTATTCCGCTAGCAGACGTATTGTTTAAGCTTATTCTATAACGAGAATTATTTTTACTTACTAATTCACTCTGCTGTCTTTCTTGTTCTTTTCCAAAACTATTACCTTGCTCACTTCAATTTGCTACATGCTAATTCTTCTGTGTCGCTTCTTGTTTCGTCTCGTTATTTTTAACCTCAATCGGCCGTGGTGCTCTGGTTGAGTTGTTGCTCTTCACATTGTTTCGGCAGTACTTTTTAAAATGGCCGCTTTTTCCACAGCCATCACACTTCACGCCATTTGCTGGACAGTAGCTGCTATGTCGTCCATTATACGGTTGTCCACATATGTAGCACGACGCCGTTTTTAAAGCCGTAACTTTTTCTGGTTCAGCCTTTTCCAGCACGTTGATGTTCTTATCCTCCTTTTGTGTAAGCAACAGCTTGTTATCGACAGCAGCTTCGTATGTCTTGCATTCTTCGAATATTTTAATTTTTCAAGCGGCTCACTCTTTCCATCCAGTAATTTCAACTGCAATTTCTTATCATGCACTCCTATTACAATTTGATCACGCAACATTCGGTCCGCGTAGGAAGCATGACATTTCTCACACTCAAATTCACAGTAAGCTAACTGTGTTCGTAGCGCAGCTTCAAATTCCACGAACGGCTGCTTCTCCTTTTGTGACATGAGATTGAATTTGAACGCCTCAACTGCCACATTTTTTCGAGGAAGACAATAAGCATCGCATGCATTGATCACATCCGATAGTATGCGTTCTTTTGTTTCTATTTTGTCGGTGGTTTTCTTTTCTGTTGTTTCTCCAAACATTTTCTTCATATCACCGTTGCTGGGAAACAAGGTATTATATATTTCCATACCGTGATCACCAATCCACCAAAGAAACATTGCAATTTTGTTCTTTTCCGTGTCGCCCTGTTTATTCTTAGCTACCATATAGATGTTAAATCTCTGCTTCCATTTTGGCCACTCTCTAGCCAAATTTGTGCAGTCTAATGGCTTCAGTTGCATACGATCCGGTCCCGATTCCATGTTCCCTTGTTCTTTTTAGCGTTTTTTATCACGACACGACTTCACGTATAATTCACGACTTATTTTACTTCTGACACCATGTAACATTCTCTGTATTTTATTCGTACTATTTATTTCTGTACGACCTTCGTCCTCAACCGTACACGTGCGTTTGACAATTCTGTCTTGTCCCTCTTGACAGCAGTGCTGCCATACAAGCACATCTTACAGGGTTTTTCTATTCAGTTTAGACTAGCTGCACACTTTTTCCTACTCGGCGTACTTGATTTTTAGCAAGCAGCGTGTTTGTTTGCCTACCCGCGTCAAAAACCAAGTGCGCAGAGCAGGAAAAAGTGTGCGGCTAGTCTAAACTGAATAGAAAAACCCTGTAAGATGTGCTTGTATGGCAGCACTGCTGTCAAGAGGGATAAGACAGAATTGTCAGACGCACGTGTACGGTGGAGGACACGTGTACGGTGGAGGCACGTACTATTATCGGGTTCACAATGTTATGCGCGACAAATTCCGATGCAAAAGTTCCTACAGATACATGAGCTGCAGATAATTTGGCAGCCATTTTTTTCTAATTCCTGACCATATTCAGAATTTGTTTTAGAACCTTGTTTCAAAGCGGTTAACTCTTTTTCTACTGCTAATGGTGTTAACTGCACACTAAAACGTGTACGAAGAAGATTGAAGGCTTCTTTTACAGTGAATGCTGTATCAATGATCCCATGTGCAGTACCAATTAATGTGGTTTTTATAAATTTAATAATGTGTGCTTCTGGTACTCCCTCAGCATAGTCTAATAGTATTTCAACACTTTCAATATATGTATGCGTTTAGTAGTGTATTTGTACCATCAACACTCTTAATGAGTTTTAACGCTCAATTTATATCCAATTTGGCAGTCATTGTTGCAGTTTTACTGCAGGATGCTTTTGTAGTAGTTTCGTTTGAAACGGTTTTGGTTGCAATAGTACTAACACTTTTGTTTCTAGTAGATCTGTTTGTAAGAGTACTAGTAGCTTTACCAGATTTTTTCATTTAATGAAAATAGGCAAACACGCAATGTAGATATGAGTAGAACCGGATGCAATGTATGAAGGAACACGAAAATTGTAATAGCTTTTAGACACCAATATAATTGAAAAAGATCACTGCGCTTTTATAGATTGACACGGTTATTAATAGCAATGAGAAGAAAAAATGTTTAGAAAAAAATTAAAAGTATATGGTATGAGTATGGATGGTATGGTGGATCGGTGCGGCTCAAACAGTGCGATGGCGGTACTCGATGTATGTTCTCCCGTTCAACGCAGCGCTGCGGTACGCTGTTCTGGATTCCGAAAGTCTGTCGCTCGGCTCGATGTTCTTCTGGGATGCTGGATTCTGTTGCTCGGCTCGATGATTTTGTCGGATTCTGTCGCTCAATGATTTTCTCGGATTCTGTCGCTCAATGGTTTTCTCGGATTCTCTTCTCAGATCAGCGTGATGGCGGAGTTCGACGTACTTATTTCACGCGTTTTTTGGCTTAGCGCGATGGCGGAACTAGACGCCTTAACGTCACGCGGTTTTTTGGGCCTAGCGCGGTGACGTTTCTCGGTATGGTATATGAGTTTTATTTCACGCTCATGTTTGAGGTGCTGACCTATGCCTATGCCCTTTGAGGTGTCTTTTATGCTTGGTGCAATTAATGTTTGACCTCGTGGCGTTCCGCTTAGCGTGGCAAAGATGTTCCGTACGATGGTATGGTGTATTTCATTCGCTTGCTGTAACTGCAGTTTTTGGTTTTACTTTCCAATGCACTCATTAAACTTCTAATCACAGTCACAATCACGCTCCTGGCATGATCGCCTTGTTACTTTTTTCTCACTTAGTTTTATTTCACTTTTTCATTTATAATTTACACATCTCGTACGTATGCAGTTCCCCGAACTTCATCAGAATAAAAAGAGAGCGTGAAACCCACCTTGCGCACACTTTTATAGCCTGTGGTGAGTACCTAGCCTGGCACTCTCTAACTTGTGAGTTCCTAACTACTTAACGAAACCTGCGTGGCTGATATGACGCCACGAAGTGCGTGGCTGATATGACGCCACAACAGTAGAAGCAGTTTGTCCTTTGTATATAATGTTCGTTACCTTTCTGTCGTTCTTCCGCTTTGTGTTTACGTATTGCCGGGATGTGATATGATAATGATCACGGAAAATGGGATTGTGTTTACGCTGCAGTTGTCTGTGAACTGCTTTTTCCGTCACCTCATATTGGCCAAAAGTCGGTTGGACCAAGGTGGTTTTATACTCTTACGGGGCACTATCCTTTCGAATATTTCGTTCAGTTTCATATTGAAATTACTTATTGTGTCCTCTATTGCAAGTCCGTCTGTGAATAATCTGTCAAAGTCAGTGTTTGAAATAGCGGTGTCAAGTAAGGAGTAGTGAGCATGCATAAAATTAAACGTTTTAAAAGTCAGCTACTTAAAAATTAAAATAAAATTAAACTGTCCAGAGGGTGAAATGTTGCTAGGCAATTCTGGGGCCATGGCATTGGGATGAATTTTCTGTGGTGGGTGATAAAGGTCAGCAGATAGTAGATGATCGAGAGTATCGCTGACGGAAATTATGTCCTTTTTAGGAACCGCTATCCGCGCCCTAAAAAGGTCCCTAGCTTAGGAGAATAGTAGCAGGAGAGCGGACTTAGCCGCTCTCAAAGTGAAGATAAGCTACCCGACAGACAAAGAGACCTCAAATTTGAGAGAATTACGGTAAAAGATCAAGAAGAACATGGAAAACGACGGCGAAACCCGAAAAAAAGCATGAAACCCTTGATTGTGTGTGTGAGCCGACAGAGTTTGTTGAAGCTAGAATTGTTTCCATCTCGTTCTGACCTACATTGTTATCCTGCGTCCTTACTCTAGCGTTCATCCCACACTGTGACGAGCTCAGTTTGCTGTGCGCTAAGTCCAGGGTGGACGTGTTGTGGGACTTAGCAAATTTTATATTTGTTTGTGCGTGAATGATGCGCGGAAGTTTGCAAGTATGCGCGGTTGCTTTGTGCAGTGCAATATGCTGACCAGTGTTGTGATTTATGTAGAGTTGATGTGCCTTTTTATGCCATTAACGTGTGGTGTTAGTTTTTTCCCTACACTCCGTGCTTGCTTCGGCAAGCGCATTGAAATGTAGTGAGGGAAAAAACTTTCGGTGCATGTTGTGGAAACTTCTTCCCCTTTTTTCACGACTATGAATTCTGTTGGTGCTGTGTTTGGTGTGTGAATGTTTATGCGTGTATTTTGGTGACAAATAGTGTCAAACATATTGTACGCGTTGGTACAGGATAGTGTTTTCGTCTTCCTTTTGTGCTTCTTTTGTGCTGCGTCATTCGCCGTGCGCACACTGTAATCCTGTGTGCAGTGAAGGATCGTTTTTTCTTCTTGCGCTGTTTGCCGCATCGTACGCGCACCCTAATCCAGTGTGCAGTGAAGGATCGTGTTTTTGTCGTCCTCTTCGGTGTTGTTCGTGTGTCGTCGTGTTTGCCATGCAGCGAAGCATGCGACATGACACACACTGTTACACGTCTTACACTATAATTGTAGAGCGGTGCTACAGCCCCGCCTACTTAAAAATCATGTAAAAGCTCAAAAAATCAAAAACAGAACGAGAGGTCGCGATACGTTTTTGAATACGGGCGCGCGAGAGGCACATAGGGGTCGCCGATTCCAGCAGTGTTTTCCGCTCGAGCAGTTTAAATGCCCATATTTTGATACCCGGGTAGGAGACTAAGCTTACCTCTCTCGCATCGCTTCACCGCCCGGTGTGCAGAGAGCGAGAGAAACGGACCAAAAAATGGAGGGGAAATGGTCCGAAGAGCCATGTAAAAAATGGTTCGAAGGAAGACATCTTCGGACCATTTCCTATGTGCTAGCATAGGACAAAAAAGAGAAACGGACCATTCCTAGCATTCCATTGCAGAGCGCGCTCTCCGTATTTCTGTCGTTGTGTGCGTGTAGGTTCAAGCAGTGATCTTAGTTCCACGTACGAATGATGCCGAAGAGGATGACGAAAACACGATCCTTCGCTGCACATAGGAATACAGTGCATACGATGCGGGCAAAACCCACAAGAAGAAGAAGACACGGTCCTTCACTGCATGTACGAATGGGGTGAGCGAACGGCGAACGACGCCGGCAAGAAGCACAAAAGGAAGACAAAAACACGAGCATGTACTGCATAGAATCACAGTGCCTGCGCGTACAGGATATTTGACATTATTTTTCACCAAATCAAATGCGAAAACTAACAGAACAATAATCACTATTTCACACACAAAACACAACACCAACTGTATTCATCGGCGTGTAAAAAAGCGAAGAAGTTTCCACAACATGTACCGAAAGATTTTTTCCTCACTTCATTTCAATGCGCTTGCCGAAGCAAGCACGGAGTGTAGGGAAAAAACTAACACCACACGTTAATGGCTTGAAAAGACATACAAATTCTAATTAAATCGCAACACTTGTTTAAATACTGCACTGCACAAAGCAAATGCGCACATTTCCAATCCTCCGCGCAGCATACACGCACAGATTCAAAATTTTCTAAGTTCACAACACGTCCGCCCTGGACTTAGCGCACAGCAAACTGAGCCTTTCACTATGTGGGTTTTACGCTAGAGGAAAGAGGCAGGATGAACAGTTCAGGACGAGATGCAAATAATTCTACCTTGAGCAAACTCTGTCGGTTTACACATACAATCAAAGAATCCTTCTTTTTACACGGATCCGCTCTCAAAATAGCCAAGTTTTGGAGAGAAAAACCGTAGCGACCAACTTTGTCCTAAACTTTTACCGAAACTACACGTCAACGGACCAAAATGGTCCGTTCGTCTCGCTCTCTGCACACCGGGCGGGCTTTCTCTCAGGCCTATTGCCATTTACGTATATTTGACAAAAAGTTTCCAATTTGACAAATCGGCATTGCGAAGCGTGTTTGACTTTCCGTTTGGAAATCTGTTTGGCAACTCAGACAGTTTCCAACATGACGAAAGCTTTTCCTCTAACGTTGGCATTACGAAAGCCAAACGGGAACTCGTTTTTGACAAGAACCTTTCCGTCAGTGTAATGCTACGGAAAAGGTTTGGAAACTGTTTATTTTCAAGATTTGTTGCGGGATTCTTTTTGATTGTTGGAAATAACAAAAATAAAACATTAATATTGCAGCAACATTTGTTCATTATTACAATTTCCATAAGGCTGTTTTTCATAATTTTCACTATTATTATATCCATTTGTCCCTTGCGTCCTGAATTTGGCTAATCGTATTGGTATTAGAACAGGTTTGTTTTAGTTAGTTTTCAGAAAGAAAATTAGCTTTAAGGTTTGAAAGTTTTTTAAAGATCAAACAAGCCAAAATGTTCTTAAATATCATGAAAAGTTATTGTAAATAAAGGATAACTATCGTAACTATTGCAATATTAAAACAACTAATGGAAAAACAAAGAAATTTGCATTGAATAGAGAATGTTTTATGAATCAGGGTGTAGAAACACATTTTGAAAGCAAAATTGTTGCGTCTTCGCAACAGACACCTTTCTTTCCACGACTTTTACCAATTAACACGGCACAGTTTCTTTTAACGCTATTTATTTGTCACTTGTGTAGCGAGTGGTTAAAAAAATCACTGTGCTTCTGATGCGCGTTCTGATTGAAAAAAGTGCGTATCACGCTCCGACGCACCTTTTTATTCATCGCTAGCGCCGGTCGTCAACCCATCTCCCGGTCATCGCTCCAACGCTGTTTCGGGCTCCTTCGGGATCCTCTAGGCAAGATTACCGCCCTCTATGAAGAAACAGCGCAAGCCCTGAGATGTTTTGTATCCATCTCGGTCGGACTGTTAACATTCGTAACAAAAATAAAATCGAAACCTCATCCACCAAATCGAGGTAAGGTAAGGATTTTTTTGAGGAATATATTTTATTACCCGTAGTATCCTTTACGCATGCTGAAACCATCTAGGTGCCTGATCTGTTTTATGGTCTTTCTTTTATAACTTTTGGATACCTGTTATGCTGTTCACGCTTTGGAAAGAAAATCAAGTTTATCCTAACTAATTTTACCTTGAAAAGGGTATAAAAGGAGATGCTATGAACGTGAACAGCCAGTTGCGAGCGAACAGTGAGACTGTATGAAACTACGAGCAAAAACGTAAGCGATAATTTCTCAAGTGTTATTAAGCGTGAAACTAAATATATTTATTGGTGGTTGTGTTCAGGAGCACCAAAGAAATACGCACATCTAAACGGCAGTACGAAAAGCTGGTGGATATTTTGGAAACTTGTCCAGATATCGCAAGGGGTCTGTATAAAGGTGACCAATCGTCTTTTTCGAATGAAGTGCCCGAGAATTTGAACGCTATAGAACCACCGATTAAACAAAATAACGTCTGGAAACGGGTAAGTTTTCAAGTGCCACTTGTAATGAACCAAATATTAAATGCTAATTTTACTTTCGCTCTTGTTTTTAAAGGTTTGGTTTGACTATAAATGCGCAGTGAAGAAAAAACTTCGGGACAATAAAGCATCGATGAATGCTACAGGTGGCGGTCTGTGTCGGCTCAAACCGTTGAACGACATTGAAGAAAGAGTGGTTAGCCTAACAAATTTGGCAGCAACCGTGACAGGCAATTCAACTATACCATTAGGCATTTGGAATAAAGAGAACAACAACAACCACCACAGCAGGAATATTGAACAACATCGATCACTACCACAGCAACCATAGCAACCACAGCAACCACAGCAACAACAACAGCAATCACAACAGGACCCTATTGAACAGGTACAAATTGTCGAAGTACCAGTAGAACAAGTGATTCCAGCATCATCAATCAGCAACCACAGCAACCACAGCAACAACAACAGCAATCACAACAGGACCCTATTGAACAGGTACAAATTGTCGAAGTACCAGTAGAACAAGTGATTCCAGCATCATCAATAGCACCTAGAGCGAATAGGAAAAGGATGCACAAAAGCATAGAAGATGTTTTATCGCAAAACAAAGAAATGCTCGACGAAATGAAAAAAAACACGGAACTCCAAGAAAAATCCATCAAGCTACAAGAAGAGTACAATGATACATTAAAACAAATATTGGAAGTAATGAAACGTTCAAATAGCAATAATAAATAATTAAATTTATGATTTAAGTAGCTGGAGAGCTTGATGCTTGATTAATGATATTAACCATAAGAAATATTAATCAGAAATAAACAAATTAATGCATGCATAAGTTAAAAAAACATGTTCAATTAAATAGTTTACGTCCCATTTTACTATTTTACTCTGCAGGTTCTTCGTGAACATGATTTTGCATCTTAAACGCTATACATATGTTGTGTAAAATACAACAAACATTCGTAATTTGTCCTGCCTTTACGGGTGTATAATGAAGCTGGCGTGCTCCTAACACACATCCAAATCTATTTTTTAATACACCGGTAGTGTGTTCGATAATTTCCCTTCGCGTGATTTGTGTTGAACAGAGCTTCTTCTGAGTCAGGAGCAGCGTTTCTCTTGCGCGTCACTAACCAGGGTTTGGATGGATATGCAGAATCACCTGTGAAATTAAATGAGGTTATTTATATTCAAAATGAATCGATATTTCACAGTTTACAACTCACCTAATATTTTAAATTCGTTTCCCCATTTCTATGTTTATTAGCAAAAAAGTCGTCAATTCCACTAACATTCCAAACATGTGAATCGTGATTTGATCCGCTGTATCGAGTATACACATACCGAAACCGCATTTTATGGTCGCAAACCTAAAAATATATTACAAATCGTAAAATATTTCATACTACACAATTATGTCCATTGCTTGAAATGAATATCGTTTCCCTGCGAGATTTAACTAAGTTTGCCAGGTCTAGAATGAAAAACACTTCTGCGTAGCTTAACATCAGGTACTAATGGCAGTTTTTTCTGCTGAGGTACAAAGATAAAATAGCATTCTACCCTGCAGAATGAAATTAGGTCAACACAGAAGTGCTGCACGACATTGTAGCGAAAAGGATACGGGAAAAATTTACCCTGCTACCCTGCTTTTTACAAAGCTATAATTGATGCTTACGGGTAGAACCACAGCACATCTGGACTTTGCCGTAGCATCCTGGTAGTGTGCTTGTATGGGTTGGAGAAGCAGTGTAGAATAAAGACAGTCTAGTGGTGCCTGTCTATGTACTTGGATGTACCTCGGTCGAAACACTGCATGCTTGGAGACGGATTGTTGGAATTTATAGTTGATAGTACGAAAATATTTGAATTCCGTTTTTTTGAATTTACGACATGACGATACAGGACAAAACTAGGAGCTATTAGTATAAATCGGACGCACGAAGTAAGGAATAGGGATAGGTAAAATTAACTAAACGCATGAACTACGAATGAACTTTGTAACCGGACAGAATAAAAAACAGTAGCAGACTGACCCTCTACCGTGCAACACATCTCTTCTCTCTCTCTCTTCTTGGCTTTTAACGACCTTACAGATCACGCCGGCCATTTCTGGCTTACTAAGACTTATTTTTACCACGTAGCCGGATAGTCAGTCCTTGCTACGGGGGGACGGTCCGGATGGGATTTGAACTCGGTCCGGTCGTGTGAACCCGCGCCGTTTATCACATGCACCACCGGGCCGCCCCGTGAAACACATCTTTTCTCTAAATATCACCTTAATACCGATTTCCCGATCAGTGAAATTCATACAATACCTAAACCTAACCTAAATTACTTAAAATACTACGCTAACTAGACTGGTTTGTTAGTTGTTGTAAGTTCGGATTTTTGCTTGAATAGCATTTATTGTAGTATTTTAGATTTAACTTGTCTATAAATTCCTGTAACGTTTTCATATTTGTTTTTTCGTGTAACAATCTAGTGCTATGCCACATAGGTACGTTTAATATTATCTTAAGGATTTTGTTTTGTGCAACTTGTAATTTACTTGAATGCGTTTTAGCACAGTTTTTAAAAACTTGTGCACCGTAAGTTAACATTAGGCAACAGGCACTGTATAGCATTATTTTTTATGTTTAACTTAGTTTTCCGATTGATAAATGGGTACAGGGATTCCAACTTGTTACCAGCTTTGATACAAAAATTTTCAATGTGATTTTTGTACGTTAGTTAAATATCTCGGTTTTATACTGGGTAAAAGACTGTGTTCTTCCAGGGTATTGTATTCCAATTGATCTTTAGATTTTGTTGTGGGAATCTGCGAGTCTTCCTACAGTATCTTCCATAAGTTTTCAGAGCACTTTTGAGTGACCAGTCTATGGTCTTAGGAAATTTAGACGCCGATGAGATAGTAAAATCATCTGCGAATAAATATTGTTCACAGTTATGCATCTTGGGTGTATCAGATGTATAAATGTTGAAAAGTAACGGGGACAACGTACTCCCTTGTGGAACACCAGCTACGGGGATACAAGTTTGTGATTTTGTATGTCCTATGTAAACGTTATTGTTCTGTTTTCTAGAAATGATTTAATTATCTTAATCAAATATGACCTGGCGGACCAAGCCATGTCTTACCGACGTGCTCGACCATGAGCAGGCCACAAAAGAAGAAGAAGTATTAAATATGAAGGGTATTTGTATGAGATTAGTTTATAAAGCAGTCCTTCATGCCAGATGGTATCGAACGCCTTTTCTCCGTCTAGCAAAACTAAACCTGTTGATTTTTACATTTTCCTATTTGTGATAATATTTTTAGTTAATCCATCTAATAGATGTGCTGTTGAGAGTGCCGGTTGAAATTCAAATTGATATTTAGGTATTATTTGTTCACTGTCTGTGCGTGTACGGAGGCGTTTTTCAATAAATTTTTCGTAAGTTTTTCCTACACAGCTTAATAGATTAATTGGCCTAAAACTTATGTTTCCTAAAACATATCTTTGCCTTGTTTAAGGATTGCAATAATTTTCATTTTTTTCAAGATATCTGGAAAATATGCAAATTTAAAACAGCTATTGAACACTATATTGGGGAAAAGTAATGCCTTTTTTGGAAGCCTTTTTAACGATTTGTTGTTACTCCCATCACATCCAGCCGCTTTGTTGGGTTTCAAGTTTTTTAATAATTTATATAATAATTGGTCGTGGTTCTTCCTTTTTATAAAACACGTTTTTATTTAATGCGTTCTGGAGGTGGAGAGATTAAACTAGGACGAGCATTTCTCTCTGTTCAACCTGACCTTTACATTACTGTCAGGTCAACAAGGTTTTTACTTAGATATTCCATTACACAAATGTCACATAGTGCAATTATACCAACTATAATTATATATTTCTTTTGGTTTGACTAAAGTTGTTTGACTAGGAATCAAAATGAAGTCAAATATCTAGGTGTTGTTCTAGATAAAAGATTAACTTTTCAAAAGCATATAGACTATCGAATACAGAACGCCATTAAAGCCTCGAGATCCTTGTATTGCTTCACAAATCGAAAATCGAAACTAAATTTGAAAAATAAGCTCCTACTTTTCACATAAATCCAAAGGCCAATATTGCTTTACGCCTTTCCAGTTTTTGCAAAAAGCGCTAAAACTCATCTTAAAAAAAATCAAATATTTCAGAACAAATTTTAAATTTACCCCTATGGCATAGCACTAATGACATACTCATAAAAACCGATATGAAAAGAATTATACCATATGCAGAACATTTGTTAGAAAAATGTAAGGCAAAGTGTGCAGTCAGCCAATTAAGACTAGTTAAGAGGTTAAAACATTAAAAAGAGGTTAAAACATTAAAAATCTTGTCTTTAGTTAGATTGTCTTAGCATTAGTTTGATTAGTTGATAAAATAGCATTAGACCAATTTTTATAGCCTTCTCCCTTTATTGTTAGCCACTGTGACCAGGACTTTTTTCTTGTAAAGTTTTCCCTGCCGTATCAAATTTAAAGTGATAAAAGAACATCAGAACATGGCATTCGTAATGAAATAGGAACTCATTGAATTCAAAAATATTGCGTAAAGGACTACGATAGCCCGAAACCAACAAAGTAAGCATTGAAATTGTTGTATGTTACATACTTATTTCGCATTTTCCCGAATTCACTATTATTGTTCTATCATTTATTTTTAGTGTTGGGATAGACTTAGGTTTGATTTTAATGATACAAACAAAATTCCACAGCTTATTTTTATTTTGAGTGTTCTTGTTTATATCTTCAAGTGCTTTAATCCACGATTGGTTCCTCAAGCTTTCTAAGTGGGTTTTGATTTGCACCCCTAGGCTATAATATGCACTTTTAAATTGAGTGCATAGTCTGTGTCTGTGCCATTTGCGCCTGTACATGTTACGTAATTTAATCAAATTTAAAACATATTCTGGTATAACTAGATTATACTGGCCAAGGCTTATGGTTTGTGTTGCACCCTGATGTTGCCGATGCCTAGCGGATATAGTCGTCTCTCTCGCTCGGCATGCACTTACATCCGTCGATGTAGCGGGAAGCTCTCTTGTGTGTTCTAATCGTCAAGCCGACCGGGCGTGGCTCGCTGTAAGTTTTACCCTTAACACACAAAAGTTTGTACAGCTAAGTTGTGAGCAGTGGACAGAACTTCATTGAAATTGTAGATCAAGGAATCTATTTCATTAGTACTGTTTACGGTACTGTGATTAGTATGAGAGATGATTAAGTTATTATTGATGTAATTCTTGAACAGTACCCAATCTGCTGTTGCGTAACTATGAATTTTGTTTGTAGGTCTTAGTGTTGGTTTACAGTTTCTAATATTAATAAGAACAGGAAGATGATCAGAACTTAAATCTGTTAAAGCGGCAGGAGTTGTAATTTCATTTAAATTGTTTGATATAATTAAATCCAGGGTTGAAGGAGTTCTACTAGAATCAGGGGAGTAGAACGTAGGACTGTTTGGATGGTGTATGGTAAAGATACCTCTTTCAATGAGATCGAAGAGAATCTTACCAGCAGAGTTTGTGCTAGAACAATTCCAAATCCGATTTCGAACATTGAAATCACCGCAGATAACCGTGCTCGTTTTATGAATATGTTGTTAAATTTGTTACATCCGCAGCAAAATCATTCATATGTTTGTTGCCTCCAGGATGATATGCCGCAATTATTCTAATATTATTTCCTACGTGCATATTGACCGAGATCTGTAATATTTCGATTACTTTCGTTATAGGGTTTTTCTCTAAAGTGTGGGCTATATCCGATCTTACAACTATAGCAACACCTCCTTCGGGACCAGAGGTTCTGTCTAATCTATGAACCATGTAATTGTTGATATTGAATGCCACCCCTGGTTTGAGGAAAGTTTCAGTTATTACCATAATATGAACTTCATACGACCGGAGGCGGCCCGATGGTGCATGTGATAAACGGCGCCGGACCACACGACATGACCGGGTTCAAATCCCATCCGGACCGTCCCACTTTTCGATCATAACGCGCAGAGAAAGCACAGTGATTTTTTAAACCCCGCTACACCCGTGACGAAATAAAGAGTGTTAAGAGAAATTGTGCCGTGTTCGTTCGGAAAGTCGATTGAAAGAAAGGTGCCTGTTGCGAAGACGCAACAACAGAATTTTGCTACTACATCAAAGATTGCTTTGATTTGATCCTGTTTGGTTTTACAATTTTCAAGTTTGTTAAATACTTCACCTACTATAGGAATAATTTCATTGTGATCGAAGAGTGTTTCACTATTAATGTTTCTTCCTGGCAAGTAATTTTGGTCCGGGTTTCTCTTCCCTGCGGAATCGGTGTTGCATTTTTATACCATGCGTTGCTGGTGTGTTTGTGGTAGTGCGCGGAAATGTGATCGAGACACGTTGAAACCATTTGAAATATTCTTTCTACTTTTTTCGGTTTTTGTATCGGTTTTTTCGGGCATCCGTAAAACCCTGCTGTGTGATTGCCGTCGCCTGTAGCATGGGTATCGGCGTCCTTCACGATGAAAGGGTACGGCGTTAGCGTCCACGGGTTGAAGGGCTGTCGCTGGCTTCTCGTCGGAGTAACCCTTGCTGGTAGCGTCGTCCTTCGAGGCGGAAGAGCAAGGATGGTAGCGACGGCTCGCTCGTCAGGCCAACGCACATGCTGGACATGCAGTGAAAATGGTCGTAATCGATGTCGTATCGCAGAAAAAATCGCAATGGCAGGGCGATTCCTTACAGACGTTTGGGACGGTGTGTCCGCGGTGCTGTTGGCATGGTACCGTGCACCGTCCGGGACGTCGTCAAACAGGGGAGTAGAGAGGCGTTGTTCGCCGGGAAGCCACATTTAGGATGTGAGCGTGTAGGGACGCTCCGTGTGTGTTCGGGATGCACTGACACGGCGTAACCACTACTGATGCACTGGACGACACTACATATCACGGGCACTGAACTGCGGGATCTCTTAACGCCAAGCTAGGTGGAACTCGGTGGGGGCCATCCTCGTCGTGAATCTCTCGTTCGTTGCCTCTCCGGTCGTGAGCTGGATTCCGGATCTTCCCGGGCGTCGGATGCGGTTTGCAAAATGGCGGTTAACGTCGGTAGAACGCTGGTCGGGCCACGTTTTGCGGAAGCCCTCGAAAAGAATGTCACGGTGAATGTAACGTGCTACTTTATTTTCCTTTTCGCCACATGTTCAGTAAGCCATTTTCTTTTGAAAGGATTGGATGTTAACGCGCCGAAGGTCCAGATTAAACTCGTTTATTCCTAAGTTATTATAGTCCAGTTTACAAATACGCTAGTTCATCCGTTACGCGTAATTCCCATTATCCGGTTCGTCTATATCTGTACGTTTGTTTCCTTATTACCCTAACAATTCCAACATTCCGGCCACCAAAAGAAGTATTTCTTTTATAATTCAATGTTGTATCTAATTAGTTCACTTATGGAGTTCATGTATGTGTATTCTAAATTATAACTATAATGAATTCCTGTAACGTACTGTAACGGTCTTGAAACTAATCATTGCCAAAGATATCCGGATTTGGAAGAATTGATATTCTCGCTGTTGCACGCACTATTTCTTTTCCTGCACCTGTGCGAACCGTCACTACCCGTACAACTCCATCTTTACCTGGGTGCAATTTCGACACTCTACCCATTGGCCAAACGGTAGGATGGATATTGTCTTCTTTGACAACAACTAACTGTCCCTCCTTTAGTTCGATCGGTTTCGACATGTGTTGCGTCCAGCAACGAGCCCTTTCTTTCTAACCGTTGCCAAAAGTATAAAGAAACAGTTTTTCTAATAATAGAGTACAATCTTTAATTAAAAAATCACTGTTGCTTCTGAGGCTGTTTCTATCGAAAAAAAGAGAACTAGCGTCCCTTCTTACGCACTTTTATGCTCTTTTTTTACAACCGATCGCGGTCGTTACTCCTTTCCGAAGTTCATCCGAGCCGCCCGCGATCCTTCGGATCGGATGAATATCCCTAAACTTGTCCGCAACCGTCTCGCTCGGTCGTTTCGCTCCTCATTTCGCTCGCTCATCTGGCGCTGTCAAACGTTGGGCCGTTGTTGTAAACAACAACATGATATGTTTCGCGCGAGCCTGAAGTTATTGCAGGTACTCGGGGTACCAACGTGCCCATATACACTGCAGGTGTTTCTGTACTAGCTCGTACTCTTTCAACCTATTCGAAGCTTTGTTCCTACGATCAATCTGGGTTGGTGCTGATATATTTGATCCTACCAAAAAATGACCCGGAGTCAGCGGTTCCATATCAGTGGGCTCACTCGATAGTAGAACTAGCGGTCGAGAATTGAGACATTGCTCGACCTCGGCCAATAGTGTTAACCAACCTTCCTGTGTGAGACTCGTTGTTCCAACGGTACGTACGATGTGATGCTTGGCCGATCGTACCGCAGCCTCGCATAGTCCACCAAAATGGGGCGCCCGGGGTGGGATAAACCTCCATCGAATTTCGTGGTTGGCACACCAGTTGGTAATGTCGTCACGATCTGCGTTGCTGCACTTCAACATCTGATACAGCCGATGTAATTCGTATGCAGCCCCCTTGAACGTAGTGGCATTGTCCGAATGGATTTCAACCACTTGACCCCGGCGAGTGATGAATCGTCGAAGTGCGGCTAAAAATGCAAAGGATGTTAGATCGTGAACGAGTTCAATGTGCACTGCTCTTGTCGAAAAACATACAAAGATCGCAATGTATGCCTTTGTTGCACTTCGATTGCGGATTGGTGATTTGATCATAACGGGTCCACAGTAGTCGACCCCACACACTGTAAACGGTCTTGTAGGCGTTACTCTCGACGATGGTAGATCCGCGACGACTTGCTTCAATAACACTGGTTTTGATCTGAAACACTTGTGGCATCGATGAAAGACGGACTTCACTAAACTGCGACCAAGTATCCAGAATCTTTGACGAAGTGTGGCTAGCAGTTGTTGCGGTCCGGCATGCAACCGATTGCGATGATACCATTGGGCCACCAATACAGCCAGAGGATGTATCGATGATAACAGGATCGGATGTTTGCTGTGACCTGCGCGTTCCGAAGCGGGCCACCAACAAGTAACGTTCCAGCGTGATCGACGAATGGCGACAACCATCTCAACCGTGAGTGTCGCGGGATCTCTCTGCCACCCTTGATTTCGCGAAGATCTTCCGGAAACGAGTCTCTCTGAGCTAGTTGGCACAAGAGTAGCTCAGCATGGTCAAGTTCATCCTTGGAGAGTGTAGGAACAAGTGCCATGAGTTCCGAAAGAGTTATAAGGTTGATGTTCCTCGCTGCCCCCGATGCTTGGCTATCTTTCAAACAACGAATATAGCGCAGAAGGTAAGCCATAGTTCGTCGAAGCTTCAGATAGTTGGAGAACCGTGCAAAAAGCTTGTTGCTAAACTCGTCCGTTGAAGTTGTTGCAGCAACCAATGAAACAGCTCTCTCTTCCTCGTGACAAATCGTGTCATCCGTTGTAGGATTATCTTGTGGCCAATCCTCTTCCTCGCTCCGTATCCAATGTGGCCCATGCCACCAACGATGAGATGCAAGCAACTTCTCTGGATTCAGACCACGTGACACGTCGTCTGCTGGATTATCAATACCCGGAACATGTCGCCAGCACCGAATTCCATTTTCACTTTGTATCTTCGCGACTCGATTGGCCACAAAAGGCTTCCAACGGTTTGGTGGGGAATTAAGCCAGTGTAGGACGGTCATGGAATCCGTCCAACAAATAGTTACTGAGAATAAGTTGAACGATTGACTAACCTTACGATACAGTTGAGTCGCCAGACGAGCAGCGCATAACTTCAAACGAGCAATAGAGTGTGTGTTGGAAAGCGACACTACTTTAGATTTGGCTGCTAATTGTTGAACAGTAACTGTTCGATAGCTCGTTCGGATGAAGATTCTAGGGATGATGATGTGCACACGGTGATGATTCAACTTAGACTAATTTCTATATTATAATTCCCTTACATCTATCCTAGTTCCCTATTCACATTTACATATTTACATTACACACATACGCACAAATTATTGCTGAAATTTAGTTGCCTAACTGTAGGCGCCGACAGTAACGTTTTTATTGGTCTCAGCACGAATATAGCAACTTGTACCGTAGGCCCTCTGCGAAGCGTCAGCGAAGATGTGTAATTGTATATTCGTAGCTTTGTACTGAGAAATAAACCGAGGAACTTGCAGCTCCCGTAGAAGGTTCAGCGACGAATTAAACTTCTGCCACTGTTCCTGAAGAGACGATGGTAATTGTCGGTCCCAATCCCATGTCTTGCCGTCGTGCTTCAACTCCCACAATTGTTGCATGAACAACTTAGCGATGAGAATTGCTGGCCCAATCAGCCCGAGTGGATGAAACAGTTTGGCGATGTAAGAACACGTTATCCTTTTTGTAAGGGCATCTGATACTGGTGGTAGTTCAACTCTACACCGAAACGTATCACTTGATGGTTCCCAGATGATACCCAACGTTGATACTACTTGAGCATCTTGCCATTCATGAGTAGGGAGAATAGCTACATCTTCCCTTGGAACACCGGATAGTACCTTCGTATTGTTAGTCGCCCATTTTTTTAAACAGAAACCAGCTGCACGTAACATCGATGAGATTTGCATTCGCAAGTCAATTGCATCTGATAGATCTTCCGCCCCAGACAAAAGATCGTCCATGTAAAAGTCGTTGAGTACCGCGTTTACTGCTCGTGGATATTCTTCTTGATGATCATAAGCAATCTGCTTTAACACGTTGTCTGCCACCATACATGCCCACTAAACTGCCCCGTCAGGCCACGGAATCACTCTTTGAAACGATTGCATTTGCTTTTGCATTTTTTCTCTTTTAAATCAAATTCACCAATTCTCTTTGTTGTCTCAGTCGCTCCACAATGTCGTTTGTTGGGCTAATTCCATGGAATTTCATTCTTGGAACCCCCCTCCCCTCCCTTCCCTTCCCTTTCTTCGCCTCTCGCAAAAGTCGGTGACATTCCGACTCCAACTACTGCTTGCAAGGGAATCGGATGTATCAGATTCTGACAAAATCACTTCTATGAATTCCTCCTTTTTACCTATAATCAATTGTTCTACTGTGTGCTTCCCTACGAGGTGATGATTTTTTTCGCTGGGTTGAACACCTGCTGTTTTGATCACTTTAGTTGCACTTCGAATTTTTAAGCGCAAGGTTCACTGATCACCCCAAGAAATGTTTGAAGCAAACATGCCAAAGTTAATCGAAGCACAGAGCAGCGATGAGGAAGACATCAGAATACCAAAAAAGAATACTAGAAACAGAATAGTATCCTTTGATTCTGAATCTGATAATGACGATTGTAGTGATAGTGATTGTGACGAATCTTCACTTCCAGATGTTTTTAGAGAATTGGAGTTAGAAGAAGAAAGAAATCCTGAGGGCTCACTGCAACAAAAAAGCACAATCCAATCAACTGCATGGAGTGAATTCACCGGTCGACAAAAATCATTTGCTTTTGTGGAAAAAAATCAGTTAAGTTTGCCGCCTTTGGATATGACACCTTATAACGTGTTTCAATTATTCGTCGACGAGGAAATCATTGAAATGATTGTAACCCAAACAAACATATATGCTTTACAAAAGTTGGATAATGCTACATTATCACAAGGAGCACGAATGAGCAAATGGAAACCAACTAATTCGGCAGAAATGAAAAAGTTCCTTGGATTATTGCTATGGATGGGATTGGTAAAAGTAAACCCAGTGGCAAATTATTGGTCCAAAAATACATTATACAATTTTACGCTTCCATCTACCGTTATGTCGCGGAACAGGTTCGAGATATTACTCAGTAATCTCCATTTCACCGATAACACGTCCATATCCCCTAAAGATCGGCAAGGAAAAATAATAAATTTGATGGATAAACTACAAGAAAAGTATCAGAAAGTGTACACACCATGAGAAAACATCGTTATTGACGAAACATTGATTCCATGGCGTGGCAGACTCATCTTTAGACAATACATTCCAAGTAAAGCGCACAAATACGGAATTAAAATGTTTAAGTTATGTTCAAGCGAAGGATTTACATGGGCTTCTAAAATTTACTCTGGAAAGTCTTCGGAGGGTATCAGAGAAACTGGAGTGGCTCATAATGTTTGTATAAAACTTGCTGAAAAACTTTTCGAAAAAGGACGAACATTATATGTTGACAATTTCTACACAAGCTATGAGCTGGCTTTAACATGCTTAGATCGGAAAACTCACCTTGTAGGAACCTTACGGCATAACAAAAAATCCATGCCAAGAGATGTTTTGGACTGTAAATTAAAAAAAAGGTGAAATGATTGCAAAAGAAGACGAAAACGGAATTGTGGTTCTGAAATGGAAAGACTCTCGCGAAGTAAGAATGTTATCAACGAAGCATGCTCCATACATGGTACAAACTACAAAAAAATGTTACTCGAATCAGTCTGCTACAAAACTAAAACCACTAGCTGTAGTAGACTATAACAAAGGAAAATGTGGGATTGATTATTCGGACCAAATGGTCTCATATGCCACAACAATGAGGAAAGGCGTCAAATGGTACCGCAAGCTAGGCATCGAGCTTTTATTGGGAACCTCTGTAGTAAACGCCTTAGTGGTTTTTAAAACTGCAACGAAGAGAAACATCGGAATAAGAGAATTTAGGGAGATGATTGCTTCGGAATTGCTACAAATACCCGTCAAAAACACAACCAAATTCAGTGCGCAACAAGAAAATCATGTTTTAGCCATCCGTCAAGATTCCAATGGGAAAAAAATGCGGCGCGCATGCAAACGATGCTACAACAATGACAGGCAAAGCATGGGCCGATCAAAGGCACGTGAAACTGTGAAAAGATCGTTTACGTATTGTCCAAGCTGTCCCGATCAACCTCAACTTTGTGATGAGTGTTTTAAGATTGTGCATCAAAAGTAAAGGATGAATAAATGAACTCCAAGATCTTATAATTATTGTTCATTCTCATTCTCATTTATTTATGAAAACATAATAGAAACTCATTTTGATATTTTAATCATTTTTTAAGAAATAATAACCGTGAAAGAACCGATCAAATACGTGGAAATTTATCTCTTGTAACTCGTCTTTTATCATGTGTAATGTGTCAGCCACTATGTGGCTGACGCGACCCGATCGGAAAAAACCCGTGGCCGAAAAAACGTGGCAGACAACGTGTTAATGTTCTAGTCGCTAGGAACAAAGCCGAAGCAGTGCCATACGTAACCGTCTGAAGCTCAAAAGTGTCAATTGCTTCACGTGGGTTATCTCGATACAAAATGCGTAAAAAGTTTTTATCCAGGGGGTCGTGAAGGATCTGCCGGTACATTTTTTCGACGTCTGCGGTGATAGCGATTGCGTGAGATCGGAACCGAAGCATGATGGTGAACAGATCTTGTTGGATGATGGGACCAACAAGAAGAGTGTCGTTCAACGAGATACCGGAAGAGGTTTTGCATGATGCGTCGAACACCACTCGAACCTTCGTGCTGGTACTCTTCTCCTTTAGCACCGCATGGTGAGGAAGATAGTAATGAGGACATGTATCGTCAACTGGATTCGACAGCTTTCGCATATGTCCCAATCGTTGGTATTCCTCCATAAATGATGAATAAGCAGATTTCATCAGCGGGTTGCTCTCCAACCGTCGTTCCAATGCAAGGAATCTGCGTTTTGCACTTTCTCTTGAGGCTCCTAAAACGATACCCGGAATAGGATTAAACGGTAACTTAACAACGTACCTCCCCGATGCATTACGCGTTGTAGTTGAGATGTAATGCTTCTCACAGCTGTCTTCTTCATTTGATAGAACAGGATCATCCAGTATGGTCTCGTTTTCCCAAAAGCGCGTCATAATTGATTCCAATTGTTTCTCATTCATAGCAGCATGACATATCCGAGGTGTATTTGTTTGCTGCGACGAATTCCCTGCTACAGTCCACCCGAATTGTGTCTCCACTAACCATGGCCTACCAGTGCCCAGTGATCGTTTATTTCCAGTATGCAGCTCCCAGAAAGCGTCACCACCTATGACGATGTCAATCTTGCCAGGGATGTGATAGGTAGGATCTGCTAATGTCACATTTCTCATCTCCCAAGATGACACGTCGATTGGTGTCGTTGGTATGTCCGCTGAAGGTAAGTCCAAGATGAGGAATTCCAATTGCGTGTCGAAGTGATGAATTTTGGATCGAACGGTTGCCGTTATCGATCCCTTTACCTGTTGTATAGCTTTCCCGATGCCCGAAACGGAAACATTCACCTTGGTACGAGTGTTTAGAAGTTTCCTATCCAATGCCTCCGAGACAAAGTTGGCCATCGAGCCTGAATCAAGCAGCGCTCTTGCCTCGTGCTGCTTTCCGTAATCGTCCACAATGCTGACTATTGCGGTTTCCAAGAATACCATTTCGTCTTCTGAATTGGCCGCCAGAGTACCCACTTGGCAGAAATCGCATGAGAGGGGGGAAATTTCTTCATTCGCGCTACCCCTGACCCTCACTTTCGAGCGATCGTACGACAAACTCTCACTCCACCACCCTACACACGCTCCTATATTCTATGTAAACCCTCACCGCAACCTGCGTCACCAACCCACCCCACACCTGAACGGTCCCATACTCGAAGTGTTAGACAATTTTGGTTCCACACTTTGAAGCCTGTCGAGGAGTGTGGCACTATATTGTTTTTCGCTGTCTCCTTTCTTTCTCTGCAAAATTGCTTTTACCCTGTCTTTGGCGTATTATGAGTTTGGCCTTTGCTGGAGGCGGAGGTGTGTGCGCAAGCGTGATCGTGTTTTGTGAAGTGATACTTTGCTCCGGTAAGTAATGTGAAAACTAGTGAATGTGATTAGGGAATTAATTCTATTCCTTGTGTTTTGTGCGTAGTGAATCCCATCGAGTCGATCAGCTGATGGAAAGAGTTTGGCCGTGAAGCGGAAAGGGTGAAGCCGGAGTTAAACCGCAGGATGGCAGGACAAATCACATCGGAGAGAGTGCTGAATATTCGACGTCTTGAGAGGTACGCATTTTAACACTCGAAATGAGTTAAAGAAAAAAAACAAAGTGTAAAGATTTCTCATGTCTCTCCGTTTTTTTTTCTTCTATATATTTACAGAAACCTCTGCCGAACATAGGAACCCCATCCCACCGTCCGCTTCGCAGAACGCCGGCAGTTTTTTTACCTGTTCGTCGCATGATGAGCGTATGTGCAATAAAAAAGGGATCGTATGTATTTCCTGGTAATTATTTCGTTCACGGTCGCGGTGTGTTCGGGACGAGGGTGTCCCGAATGCAGCAATAGGAAAGAAAGGGAAAGCGAGAAAGAACAAAAAAGCGAAGGAAAGAACGGGACACACTGAAGCTTATTAGGCTACCAACGCTTATTATAAATAAGCCTGCAAGCTTGCAGGCTATATACAAGCGTACATACGGCATACGCCCCGCCCCTGTACCCGATTCCCCCACCCTCGCGAACGATCCACGAACGAGGCTTACTAAGTTGCTAGTAAGCCTTTAATAAGCCGGCTAATAAGCCTCAATGTCGTACGACTTTTGCCAAGTGGGTAACCTTCTGTTGCGATGCTTAATGCAGCAGTGTATGCCCACTTGGCAAAAGTCGTACGACATTGAGGCTTATTAGCCGGCTTATTAAAGGCTTACTAGCAACTTAGTAAGCCTCGTTCGTGGATCGTTCACGGGGGTGGGGGAATCGGGTATAGGGGGCGGGGCGCATGTACGCTTGCATACGAGCATGCAAGCTTGCAAGCATGGAAGCTCCCAAGCTTATTTATAATAAGCCGAGAAGCCAAAAAATTAGCTTTATTTTGTCCCGTTCTTTCCTTCGCTTTTTTTCTTTCTCGCTTTCACTTTCTTTCCTATTGCTGCATTCGGGACACCCTCGTCCCGAACACACCACGACCGTGAATGAAATAATTACCAGGAAATACATACGATCCCTTTTTTTATTGCACCTACGCTCATCATGCGTCGAACAGGTAAAAAAACTGCCGGCGTTCTGCGAAGCGGACGGTGGGATGGGGTTCCTATGTTCGGCAGAGGTTTCTGTAAATATATAGAAGAAAAAAAAACGGAGAGACATGAGAAATCTTTACACTTTGTTTTTTTCTTTAACTCATTTCGAGTGTTAAAATGCGTACCTCTCAAGACGGCGAGTATTCAGCACTCTCTCTCGATGTGATTTGTCCTGCCATCCTGCGGTTTAACTCCGGCTTCACCCTTTCCGCTTCACGGCCAAACTCTTTCCATCAGCTGATCGACTCGATGGGATTCACTACGCACAAAACACATGGATTATAATTAATTCACTTATCACAATCACTAGTTTTCACATTACTTACCGGAGCAAAGAATCACTTCACAAAACACGATAACGCTTGCGCACACACCTCCGCCTCCAACAAAGGCCAAACTCATAATACGCCAAAGACAGGGCAAAAGCAATTTTGCAGTGAAAGAAAGGAGACAGCGAAAAACAATATAGTGCCACACTCCTCGACAGGCTTCAAAGTGTGGAACCAAAATTGTCTAACACTTCGAGTATGGGACCGTTCAGGTGTGGGGTGGGTTGGTGACGCAGGTTGCGGTGAGGGTTTACATAGAATATAGGAGCGTGTGTGAGTGAGGTAGGGTGGTGGAGTGAGAGTTTGTCGTACGATCGCTCGAAAGTGAGGGTCAGGGGTAGCGCGAATGAAGAAATGTCCCCCCTCTCATGCGATTTCTGCCAAGTGGGTGGTGTCGATCATGGCATGAACGGCACCTGTAATCTGACCGTGCAAATAGACCTAGAGCGACATTTCTCGCCGCGACTTTTCTCATCAATATTCGATGAAATGCGATGAAAAGTCCATATATAAAAAACAGCATCGAAACGTCGTTACCATAGAAACACATAGAAATATTCCAACGAAGTAGGCACAGAAATGTCTCGCCGAGCGATTTGCTTTGTTTGCAGAATTGAGCTACTTTTGAGAAATATCGCGCGAGAAATGTCTCTCTACGTCTATTTGCACGGTGAAAAATTACGTAGTTCTAAATTTCTTTCCGAAGGATTTACCGTGGTAGACTTCGCGCCGTTCCGACTACAACTGTGTATTCGTCTGTCAAGTTCATTCGTACAGTGTTTATTTTGCTTATCCTAAAGTTCATTTACAGCTCTAGATGAATAGTCCAATTAACTAATCCCCTTTCAGTTCGTCCGTGAAATATTTCATGCAATTAATCCTAATTAAATGCTGTAAACTAATTCTTGTAAATATTGCATGAAATTCCTAATGTTTTTTCGACACGAGTCATAGTGTTGTTCGCCTCTGGCAGATTCAACAAAGCTTCCCCTATTAGGAAATGACCCGGCGTCAATACATTAAGCTCTCCTGGATCATCTGATAAAGGTATAAGTGGACGTAAATTTAATTGAGCTTCAATTTGTGTTCACACCGTGCACATGTCCGCAAAAGATAGTCTTTGGGGTACAAACAGTTTGTTCAGTGTTTTTTGCCGACTTTACGGCCGCCTCCCAAAACCCGGCGAAATTGGGAGCCCTTGGAGGTATAAAATGCCACCATATTCCACTGTTTAACGTATTTTCCTGCACAGTATTCCTAAATGAGTCTATACTCATTAAACGATAGACCTCCTTCAGCTCACGTTGAGCTCCCCGAAAGTTCAAACCGTTGTCCGTATAAACATCGACGGGATATCCGCGACGCGAAATAAATCGCCGAAACGCAGCCAGAAACGCAGGAGTCGCCATGTCCTCCATCAATTCGAGATGTACCGCCTTGGTACTAAAACACACAAAAACTGCGATATACGACTTCTGTGCAGCTGCCCGACGATGAACCGGCTTGAGATAAACAGGACCGCAGTAGTCTATCCCCGTCGTCAAGAATGGTCTTGCTGGTGTCACCCTTTTTTCTGGCAGCTGGCCAATTGGTTGCGTGATAGGCTTAGGATTTGCTTGAAACATACTAGGCAATTCATGTGTATCGAGTTAGCCAGTGATTTACCATGAGTCGACCAAAAATCCTGCCTCATGATTGCAAGGGTAAGTCGAGGACCTCCATGGAGCGATACTTCATGGTATGCCTTTGCAATTATCTTCTTAAGATTACATTTGCTTGGCAGAATCATCGGATGTTTGGTGTAATGATGAGTTACGATCTGCGATAATCGTTTTCCAACTCGTATCACACCTTCACCATCTAGAAATGGCCGGATTCTTCTTAGCTTCGACCTTTTCGGCAACTCTCTCCCGTAAGCCAACTCCTGCACCTCTACTGGAAATTCGATTCGTTGTAATTTGGCCGCCAAGCATCGAATTGCTTCACTAAATTCCTTATAAGAAATTGGCCCTGTTGACACGGTCTCTTTTCGGCATCGTCGTATGAAAGGAATGCAATATGCTGTCACTCGGCCACATTTCCAATAGGAAGAATATTTATCCAGTATGGGGTGATCTGCAGCTCAACGGTTGTTACCACGATTGGACGTTTTCGTTCTAATTGAGTCTCCTCTGCTTTAGACACATCCTCTGGAAAAGACCACGTGGATTTCTCATTTGAAAGCCAATCGAACCGCTGAACCATTCCTTCGTCAGTTGACTGGGCAACGCTCCTCTTGACAATATGTCCGCAGGGTTCTCACTACCCACTTGGCAAAAGTCGTACGACATTGAGGCTTATTAGCCGGCTTATTAAAGGCTTACTAGCAACTTAGTAAGCCTAGTTCGTGGATCGTTCGCGGGGGTGGCGGAATCGAGTATAGGGGGCGGGGCGTATGTACGCTTGCATACGAGCATGCAAGCTTGCAAGCATGGAAGCTCCCAAGCTTATTTATAATAAGCCTGGAAGCCAAAAAATTAGCTTTATTTTGTCCCGTTCTTTCCTTCGCTTTTTTTCTTTCTCGCTTTCCCTTTCTTTCCTATTGCTGCATTCGGGACACCCTCGTCCCGAACACACCACGACCGTGAACGAAATAATTACCAGGAAATACATACGATCCCTTTTTTTATTGCACATACGCTCATCATGCGACGAACAGGTAAAAAAAACTGCCGGCGTTCTGCGAAGCGGACGGTGGGATGGGGTTCCTATGTTCGGCAGAGGTTTCTGTAAATATATAGAAGAAAAAAAACGGAGAGACATGAGAAATCTTTACACTTTGGTTTTTTTCTTTGACTCATTTCGAGTGTTAAAATGCGTACCTCTCAAGACGTCGAATATTCAGCACTCTCTCCGATGTGATTTGTCCTGCCATCCTGCGGTTTAACTCCGGCTTCACCCTTTCCGCTTCACGGCCAAACTCTTTCCATCAGCTGATCGACTCGATGGGATTCACTACGCACAAAACACAAGGAATAGAATTAATACACTTATCACAATCACTAGTTTTCACATTACTTACCGGAGCAAAGAATCACTTCACAAAACACGATAACGCTTGCGCACACACCTCCGCCTCCAGCAAAGGCCAAACTCATATGAATACGCCAAAGACAGGGCAAAAGCAATTTTGCAGTGAAAGAAAGGAGACAGGGAAAAACAATATAGTGCCACACTCCTCGACAGGCTTCAAAGTGTGGAACCAAAATTGTCTAACACTTCGAGTATGGGACCGTTCAGGTGTGGGGTGGGTTGGTGACGCAGGTTGCGGTGAGGGTTTACATAGAATATAGGAGCGTGTGTAGGGTGGTGGAGTGAGAGTTTGTCGTACGATCGCTCGAAAGTGAGGGTCAGGGGTAGCGAGAATGAAGAAATTTCCCCCCTCTCATGCGATTTCTGCCAAGTGGGTACTCTATTAGCGAGAAAGGTAGCCCAAGTGTATGCCGGGGCTCTCAGCCAGTTTAGTACAGTTTAGGAATCACTCCAGAAGAAACTATCCACAGTTTGTTCCTTTAAGGCTGTCTACACATGAATCCGCGGACGCCGCGGTCCGCGGAAAACACGTATAACTTGTATACCAGTTGGGTCCGCTCGGCTGTCAAATTCCGCGGTGGGCTGTCAAACCTACCGCGGCGCCTGCTGTTCCGCAGATTTGTTGATGTTCAACAAAACTGTGTTTCCGCGGTACCGCGGTTGATGACATTTTATTATTGTTTACATCTTGCACGTTGGTGGTTAGTCGTGGTGGTTACATCTTGCTCGCTAGTGTGAAATATTAATTTTGTCTGTACTATTTGAACAAATTGTGTGTACTACTTGAATAAAATGGGTAAATATACAATAACTGCTAGATAATAAAGTTTGTGTTCATATTTGCTTTTATTTAGATTCCAGATCGGAGCCGAAAGTCAAGCGAAAGGTAAGTTGTGCCATGTTCTTGCTATGATGTAAAGAACTGTACTCGCTCCGGATGATTAGTTAGCTTGTTCCTCGAGATGGAAAGCCTGTACTGGAGTAATAAATGGAGCCCGTACTTTGTTCAACATCAGCATCATGAAATGGTGCTTGTGTGTTCTTCACGGTGGTCTGAAAATTGTGGAAAAATTTATTTTGTTCATTTGTTTTCAGACGGTTAACATGAGTGAGGAGGAAACTTTGGTTTTCATCGACCTCATGTTCCGCCACTCCGCCTTATGGAACCGCCAGGATGAGCGGTATAAAAATTTAAACCGGCGACAGGACGATTGGGCAGAAATTTCGGAGCAAACGGGGCATCCTATAAATCGGCTGAAAGAGAAGTGGACGTCTCTTCAGTCGATTTACAGGAAGTGCAGATCGGCGCACAATAAGAGTTTAATCACTGGTTCCGGTATGTATTAAAAGATATTTCGTAGTGCATGTTAATGTTGTCATGTTTATTTGATATTTTCAGGTGCCGCTGAAATTTATCGCCCGACCTGGTTTGCTTACCGTGCTATGAGCTTCCTGGATTCTAGCACAGCGTGTGGAACAACCATCGATACCGTAAGTAAAATCGACATTCTATTAAAGTTCTAGTTCTAGTTCTAATGTCACAGTAGTTTAATTTTAAATTAGCAGGGATATTTCAATGATTTAGGAGGAAGTCAGCAATGTGCATCCGAATATGTAGCATTTCGTTCCCGGAGCGATTTCGATTCGAGTTAAGGTTACGTAAATTCACTTCGTCGTGAGTAGTGTTGAATCGTCTAGCATCTTGGCTTCGCACATTTGCATCTCTACGAATGAAGTTATGTAAATATATTGCAGCCATTTTTACTTTCTTTGCATTTCCTTCTTCGAGCTCAATCGGTTTTTTTTAAACCCAAAATCGTTCACTCAGGATTCCGAAAGCCATTTCCACGCAGCGTCTAGCTTTAGAATGTCGCTCGTTGAAGTTTCGTTCGGTCGATCTCCTTTCCGTCAAACCACCAAAAGGGCGAAGGCAATATTGTGTTAGAGGAAATGCTTTATCACCTAAAAACATATAGGGAACCAAGATGGGCTTAACGGTGCTGGACATGGAAGGCTACACTCATTTGTCTCTAGCTTGTGATAGAGTAATGTATTTTTAAATACACCTCCATCAGAGATTCTTCCCCTGGAACCAACATCTGCAAATATGAAATTACTGTTGGAATCTACTACTCCCAACAGTACGACGCTGAAAAAATTCCTGTAGTTGTAGTAGTTGGTTCCACTGTTGGGGGGTGCTTTGATTCCTACGTGCTTGCCGTCCATAGCCCCGAGCGTATGAGGAAAGTTCCATTTATCCTCAAAGCCCTGTACGATTTTCATCCAATCGTCTGGACTTGAGGGTAGCTATGAAAATAATGAGAAAAAGAATATTTCAAATTGGTTCCGCGTGATGTTCACATGAAACTTAATTATTTCATATTTATTTTTTTTCATTCAGCAATCGTATTTGGAAATCGAGGTGTTGGATGAAGCATTTGTTTCATCTCCGCTACCATCCAGCCAGCAGCCAGAACCGTCCCGCGTATCATCGCCACTCCCAGGACCATCTCGAATCGGTTCACCGCTTCCCGGGCCATCTCGGATCACGTCGCCGCGTCCAGGACCATCTCGGATCATTTCGCCAACGCGCTATCCAACGCCTCCCCGACCAACTACTCCGCCCAATGAGACTGTGCGGGCCAGAAAGCGACGACGTGAAGAAGTCAACATTGCCTACACTGAGGAGGTGATGAACTCTTTGCGTGTCATTAGTACGGCCACGCAATCGTTGATTGAGCGGATGAGTATGCCGGAAGATCCGTTGTATAGTGTGCGAAACCTGATGCGAGGATGGTCTCCCGAACGTCAGGAGCGTTGTTTGGCGCGCGTGAATCGAGTAATCCAAGAAGAGGATCAGGACCGGTTCGAGAAACGCTGGGGTTACCGTCCATGAAAGGACAGAAGTGGCGTGGTTGCCCTGGCCCTGGCCTAATACCAACAAGGGTTTGCGCCAAGGAGATGGGTTTGCTTGTCTTCATACATGCGGGTGCGGAACCATCCAATGACACCGGATGACTCAGCCCGTTAAATCCTTTTAAGTCGTCCACATGGACAGATGAGTCGTGGTAGACCCAAACTGAGATGGAACGATGGCGCTGGGCTCCTGCAGCAGGCGAAGATTGCCTTCGCAAAGGACCATACAAAAAACCAAGTGGTTTACGCACCGTAAGCAAAACCATCGGCTCTTTTCAGAGCCACCGAAAGATTTAGTAGATATCAGTTTACCTTAAAAAACACAACATCGTAGGATAAATTCCGGACGGAACAACACCGTTACTAGGTAGTCTCATGGCGATGCAGAGACTAACCTGGAAAAAGAGATGCGCAACCTTTTATAGCGTGGTTATTGAAGTTCAACTATCGTTGAAACCACCAAGTTCAAGCGTTCGAATGCAGTTTATGTTTTCAAAAATAGCACATTCAATATGCACTTAATCCGATGGCCGCATCTTGGCTCGTCATGATATCGATATATCACATCGGATCGTGCGTGAGAGAAAATTTTATGCGTAATCTGTCCTGGTTTGTTGGCTATCAAAGGCGTCGTGTGATCGATCAACGGATCTAGTACCAAATATTCCAAATCTCATTCTTGTACCAACAATCGGTCAGATAAGACCTGCTTGTTTACGATGACAGATAAAAGGATAGAAATATCTTCTGTGTGCTTATTTCACTGCACAGCTTCGTACTCGCAACACTGGGTGTAAATCGTAGGTGCTAAACTAAGGCTCAGTTGCGGATTGCAATCTCTACCGGGGCCACTGTAGTTGGTTTATTCTGTGCCTCAATCGTTCCTCCGAAATAATAGTAGCAGCGACGACACTCTCGGTTAGTTTTCTATAACCAGCGGGCGTGATCCTTTTCAGAAAGTGACTAAAATGATACATAAAATACATTTATGTTTTTACCTTTACGTAATCTCGCAACGTTTCAACTAGAGATGTGCAAAGTGAGTAAGAGTGAGATAGTGAGTTGAAACGTTGTAGTGAACGAGTTTCGTTCACTCATCACGATGAGTTTTAGCGACTCTTTTTTCACTTACTCACTCATGAGTGTAAACATATAGCCGTGGTGAGTCGAGTTGCTAAAAGAGTAAATACGTGAGTTGAAACGAAAATGAGTTGAAACAAAAATGAGTTGAAACAAAAATGAGTTGAAACGAAAATGAGTTGAAACAAAAATGAGTTGAAACAAAAGCGAGTTGAAACGAAACGTTTTATACACATGAGTTGAAACGCAATACATGTGTACAATACCCAAACTAGCCAAATTATTATACTTCTCGCTCTGCCTAACTATCAAACATGCATAAGCGAACAAGCGGGCTAGACTGATTGGCATTGACATGAAACGGGATACTTATTCGGATATTTATTATCCTACTCACTCATGAGTATATTCATTTGGCTAGTTTGGGTATGGTACACATGTTTTCCGTTTCAACTCATGTATATCAAACGATTGGTTTCAACTCATTTTCGTTTCAACTCATTTTTGTTTCAACTCATTTTTGTTTCAACTCATTTTCGTTTCAACTCATTTTTGTTTCAACTCATTTTCGTTTCAACTCATTTTTGTTTCAACTCATTTTCGTTTCAACTCACGTATTTACTCTTTTAGCAACTCGACTCACCATGGCTACATGCTAACACTCATGAGTGAGTAAAATGACCGAACCGGGTTTTTTATGACTCCGAAATGAGTCGATAAACGAGCTGACTCCTTATACCGACTCATTCACTCTGAGTTGACTCACTGAAAAGAGTCGTTATTCTCATCTCTAGTTTCAACGAGACAGTCGCACACTTCGGGAATAAAGCTGCTGATAGCTTGTGCTGAAATCTGTTAAATAACATGATTAATTAAAATAAGATGCAAGTGTTTTATTAAAAAATAAAAAAATAGGACTTGCCCGGAATGAATATTCAAGCGATTTATATTGATCGCCCGTTGCCAAATACCGCAAAGTCACAATGAGCTTTTCCTTAGCTGATAAGCTCTTGCGCATATTTGTATCTACTTTTTGAATTTTCGATTCAACAGCACGAAGCAGATAGTTGAAATCATTTCTGGATAGCCTCAAAAAATTAATTATGGTGCTATCCAGCTCTTCTTCCAAAATTGTGTCCATTAGTCGTCCAGCGTGGTCATCTCTTTCGAGCAGCATGGGGCGCATCCATTCCCTAGCAGGTGGTTGGCGAAGGGAAACCATATGTAGACGAAGGAAATTCGTCATTGCTTGTGTAAATTGCAGAACGGCTGCCGTTTTTTCGCGATTCATAATAGTTTCATTAAATCACAACAAATGCAAGGTTTATCCGGACACAATGCAACAACATGCAATGTTTATCAACACACTGTTTAAATACAATAAACAATCTGTCTAAGGCATCGGTTTATAATTCAGTGTTGAAAGTTGGTATAACATAATTAATAACACAAGTTATACGTGTTTTCCGCGGACCGCGGCGTCCGCGGATTCATGTGTAGACAGCCTAACGCTTCGTAAATGGTCTTTCATAATTTTGCACCCAGTACAGTGGCGCACAGCTCCAGACGTGGCAAGCTCAATTTTTTTAGTAGGGCCACTTTGGATTTTGCAGCTAGGAGAATGACCTTTACTCGTTTTTGTTGGTCCTTCACCCGCAAATAAACGCAAGCCCCATAGGCAGCCTCTGACGCATTTGCAAAATAATGCAATTGAGTAGATGTTTTCTCGAGACACAATACATACCGCGGCACTCTTATGTCCCGAATGTGACACAGCTGTTTCTGAAACAGGCTCCATTGAGCAGTCAATTCTTGATCAGAGCCAATGGTATGGGATCATGCCATTTTTTCGTAGCAATTCACAATCGCTGCATCATGATTTTTACCCATGCAATAATTGAAGCTATTATGCCTAGCGGATCAAACAGCTTCGCTATGGCAGAAAAAACAATTCTTCTTGTTGGATGATCGATTGGCGAGTCTTCATCCAACTGTACCGCAATTCCCAACTCATCAGCTTCTGGATCCCAGCATACGCCAAGCGCTTTTACTTCATCCGCATGCCCAATGTTCACTAGATTGGAATTGTCTTTGTCACCTGGGTCTACATTCCGCAAGGTTGATGGTACGTTGGAGTTCCATTTTCTCAAATTGAATCCTCCTCTTTTTAGGAGTTCAACTAATTCGCTCACCAGTCGTACAGCTTCGTCCTCGTTGTCTGCTCCACCGATATAATCATCCACGTAGAAACAATGTTGAAGCGCTCTTTGTCCCAGCGGAAAATGGTCGCCTTCATCAGCCGCCAGTTGAAAGAGAACTCTTGTCGCTAGGAACGATGATGGTGTCAAACCAAACGTGACGCTCTGTAACTCATAGTGCTTCAGGTTGTCGTGCTCAGAAAATCGCCAAACAATCCGCTGCAAAGATGTATGCTCTCGATGAACGCTGACCTGCAGATACATTTTTTCAATGTCTGCCATAAGCGCTTTTGCATGCATTCTGAATCTAAGCATCATGTAGGCACGCGGAGCGCAATAAAAAATGCGGTTTTCGTAGTTTCGCTTTATTTAACAAATCTTCAAAAAAAAGGTCCACCTTGGTTCTGTTCGCTCCCGTGTCTCTAGCTGTACTGCACGCATACTTAGCCGCGTTCGGCTACGCACTCTGAGTGCTACGCACCTTTCATCCGGGTACTCACGGCCCATCGGATCTTTTCTACTTTTCGCCCCGTTGCAGGGTTTACCTTATGCATATCGAATTCTAACACACCATGTTGAACAGAGTGTCTTGCAAAACGGGTCAATAAAGTAAACACTGATTTTGCGCAAAACCAGATGACGTCTTCGCAGATCCATCAAATACCGGACGCACTTTCGTACTGGTGCTCGCCTGCTTGACCACCGGTTGGTGGGGTAGATAATACTCCTTCAACCTGGCATTGCACTGCTCTTCTCTGGTATTGGGGAATACCTCGTTGAGGTATCCACGATCCAAATACTGCTTAAAAGAAGCACAATATTCTGCATGCAACACCTTATCCTTAGACAAATGCTTCTCCTGTTGCTGAAACCGGCGCTCTGGAGGGTGTGGGGGGGGGGGGGGGGAGGGGGTTTGAGAACACAGCTGATGGCTCATGCCGGGGTTGTCTTGGACCAGCTAATACCCATCCAAACACGGTGTTTACGAAATAAGGATGCTCGTCAGTTACTTTATGAATCTTAGGCCGGCCGCCGTCTAACACTAAAAACTCAAAAAAGTATTGTGACCCTAAAAGAATGTTTATTTCACCGCCTTTGCTCCATCCAGAATCAGCTATTTTTCCATTCTCGGGCACACTTACAGAAAGCAGACTTTGCGGGATACAATCGAGCACTAGAAATTCTATATTTCTCGCATATTCTGTCGCCTGCGACAACACCTCGGATGTAACCGCATCTTCACTGCTGACCTCGCAATGCCCTATACCAGGGGTCTCCAAACTAGGCACTCCCTTGCGGCCCGCCCAGCTTTTGATAGATTTTCCCTCAGCTGCGGCTATTCCACTCAATTTTCATTTCAGTTTTAGGTAATAGCTCACTCACTAACATTGCGAAACATAATATCAAAAATTTGTACACAAATCACAATACACAATCAGTGAGAAGCATCGATATGATAAGATCGGTCTGGAAATGGATCGGAGGAAGCCCTGATACCCAAGACCTACATATTATCAACCGAACAATGAATGATTTAATCCGGGGGTCTAAAAACTACTAATCCCATGCGGCCCGCAAAACTTTCGATTTTGATTTTTAACAATGATTTTGTTAACAACAATAACAGTTTTCAGCATAACACACATTGTCTCAGGGATCCCTTTCTGATCATTTGTCTCGTACATTGTACAATACATAAAGAATAATTTCAGTCCAGGAAAGTTTTTAACTATAGTTGATATCATCACTCACTTGCTCGAGGTAGTGAAACATATACGCTCTACGCGCAGCTACACAGTTTGCGCATTATGTCAACTAGTGGTGGGTCCCCCCTAGGCAAACAAGTGCTAGATATCGCATGCAATCCCCTCATTTTGTGTCATCTTGCGTCGGCCCATATAAAATTTCGGCCCATAGGGGATTTTTGTATGGGCTGAGGGCAAAATGAGGGGATTCAGGTACGGGCTTTTGCGGTTGTGTGGGTGAGCTTTGACAGTCCAGCGGTATGCATGTATTGGTGAGATGCGGTTGGTAGGTATGCATGTAGTGGTATTAAATGGTTTCTTTCGCCCGGCCTTTCAAAACAATTGTCAAAATTGAAATTCAAAGAAATTTGAAATTTTTTTTTTATTCAATCGGTACATAAAATTTTATTATTCAATCGGTACACAGTCAAGTGTGCATCATCAGAGTAAATTTCATAAAGTAAACAGTTTCTGAGTTGCTGTTTTAAGGTAAGAAGTGTTTAAATTAACTGTACTTAATGCTAAAATGTATATAATAACGCGCTAATAAAATAATGTAACGTATTTCAGATGGATTCACAAAAACCAAATACTGATAATAAACGGAACAACGCACCATCACACGGGCAATTGGTGAAGGAGGTAAGGTTGACGCGTAGGACGGTCGGCTACCTTAAAGTGCAGAACGCTATGATGCAGAACAAAATTGATAAGCTGACCGCACTCATACAATTGCTGCTTCCTGACTCCAGTGCAATTGCTCTTCCGGACATCCACCAAAGTACCTTCGATACAGTGAATAATTATGAAGACATGTGTGCCCTGGAACAGAAATTGGACAATAAAAATACGCGCAATGAATTTGTGCAGTGGCTAAAAAATAATATTGCTGAGGGAAGCAACAAAAAACGCGCGTGTGATACATTAAATACCGTGATAGGTCCTGAATTGTTGCTAAAACTGTCATGGACAGGAAGAGGAAAGGCAGGGATTAAGATACCTTTAAGTAAATATCGTAACATTTTGCTAGTTATTAGAGAATTAGGTGGTAATTGTTCCGAGATAGAATTAAAAAAATGGATGCAATTAAAGTTGCAACATAGTGATAATTTAACACGTAAACGTAAAACGTAAGTAGGATAGAATAGGATAGGATTGAACTTTTTTAGTTGATAAGCTAGGCAATAAGTAGGAATACAGGATTACAGGAACTAATACATACCAAATAGTTACATGCAAATGGTTGTGATTGTTTTAAGCATCGAACTCGTACTCTGTAAATAGAATGAGATATGGAACTGTTTAATTCATAAGCTAGGGAATAAGTAGGAATACAGGATTACAGGAAATAATACATACACATTGGTTACCTATTGGTGCCAAATGCAAAGCATAATAGTGTCTTAATTCTAATTATCATGTAGCTGAAAAGTGTACAGCTTCCATACAGCGTGGTTGAGCATCTAAAACGACGAGCGATGCACGAGATGAATCCACTGCCATTGTACTGCTGTACTGCCCCTGTCGATAAAAAAGATAGAATTAGATACATGTAAGAACAGAATTAGGTTTGACAGCCCTGTAAGGCTATTCGTGACGAAAAACCCACTTGGCAGAAATCGCATGAGAGGGGGGAAATTTCTTCATTCTCGCTACCCCTGACCCTCACTTTCGAGCGATCGAACGACAAACTCTCACTCCACCACCCTACCTCACTCACACACGCTCCCATATTCTATGTAAACCCTCACCGCAACCTGCGTCACCAACCCACCCCACACCTGAACGGTCCCATACTCGAAGTGTTAGACAATTTTGGTTCCACACTTTGAAGCCTGTCGAGGAGTGTGGCACTATATTGTTTTTCGTTGTCTCCTTTCTTTCACTGCAAAATTGCTTTTGCCCTGTCTTTGGCGTATTCATATGAGTTTGGCCTTTGCTGGAGGCGGAGGTGTGTGCGCAAGCGTTATCGTGTTTTGTGAAGAGATTCTTTGCTCCGGTAAGTAATGTGAAAACTAATGATTGTGATTAGTGAATTAATTATAATCCATGTGTTTTGTGCGTAGTGAATCCCATCGAGTCGATCAGCTGATGGAAAGAGTTTGGCCGTGAAGCGGAAAAATTGAAGCCGGAGTTAAACCGCAGGATGGCAGGACAAATCACATCGGAGAGAGTGCTGAATATTCGACGTCTTGAGAGGTACGCATTTTAACACTCGAAAAGAAAAAAAAAACAAAGTGTAAAGATTTCTCATGTCTCTCCGTTTTTTTTCTTCTATATATTTACAGAAACCACTGCCGAACATAGGCATCCCATCCCACCGCCCGCTTCGCAGAACGCCGGCAGTATTTTTACCTGTTCGTCCAGCGACCGCTTGCGCATGATGAGCGTATGAGCAATAAAAAAAAATTCGAATGTATTTCCTGGTAATTATTTCGTTCACGGCCGTGGTGTGTTCGGGACGAGGGTGTCCCGAATGCAGCAATAGGAAAGAAAGGGAAAGCGAGAAAGAACAAAAAAGCGAAGGAAAGAACGGGACACACTGAAGCATATTAGGCTACCAACGCTTATTATAAATAAGCCTGCAAGCTTGCAGGCTATATACAAGCGTACATACGGCATACGCCCCGCCCCCTGTACCCGATTCCCCCACCCCCGCGAACGATCAACGAACGAGGCTATCTAAGTTGCTAGATAGCCTTTAATAAGCCGGCTAATAAGCCTCGATGTCGTACGACTTTTGCCAAGTGGGCATTACTTTGATTCGGCGACAATGCAGCATAGCGTTCACGTGCCGCTTTTTGAGGGCATATTCGCTTGTAAAGTGTTGTGGACACGTCTTGTGTCACGCGACATCGTCATCTGGGCTGTTCGCGACGTGCGACATCCTTAGATGACAAGAGATGTCATCCCAGCGATCCCACGTGCTAGGCTCGTGGGCGCAACCATTTTTCCCCCATTTTGCATCCGAGCAAGGACGTTGGCACGGGACGGCCGTACGATCACCGGGCATTCGTGTTAGTACCGTACGAGCATGCGGAGCTCGCGTCGCGTGAAGGTTCTTGTATTAAAATAAATAAAGATAGTATTTTGTATATGTTATATTTGTGTTACGTAACTACCCGTGAACATTTATCACAGTGCGTGAGAACACAAAAGTGGCGACGAGGATTACAAGTTACAGTGAAAGCGTGAACCAAATAATAATAAATCTAGTCATAGGGACAAGCGACATACAGTGGAACACAGTGAAACGCGTACGTACACGTTAGCAAAATTACGCGCAAACGACGGAGAATGACCAGCCCGGGAACATCCGCTGCAGACGAGCAGCGACGTTTATCTCAGCAGTGGCCAACCGATATAGACGCCGCCACTGCACAGCACCACCACCTGCCACCCGCGCAGAGCATCAACGTGCCAGCAGCACAAAATGGAAGCTTTCCGCTATCTCAAACTGCAGCTCAGACGCCATTGCTCTCATTCATCAATGCGGCGTCATCTGCCAGCGACGGAAATTCCATGCTCCAAGTCCTGCAACAACTCCAGCAGCAAACGGCACAACAGCAGCAGCAAATGGCTCAGCAACAGCAATCTATAGCCCAGCTGTTGAAACAGCAACCCCAGGTTCATCCGCAACCCGCAATAATCAGCAATCCAGAGTCGATAAGTGCCGGCATAGCGAAACAAATCAACGAGTTTCGATTCGAACCCGAACCTGGTATAACGTTTGAGGCGTGGTACTCGCGTTACGAGGGTTTGCTCACCAAGGATGCCGCTCAACTCGACGAAGCAGCCAGAGTTAGATTGTTACTGCGTAAGTTAGGTCCTATGGAGCACGAAAGATTAATCAATTTCATTTTGCCTAGCTTGCCACATGATTTTTCGTTCGACGCCATCTTGGATAAACTGAAGCAGCTTTTCGGCAAATCGGAATCACTCCTTAGCAGACGTTTCAAGTGTTTCAACGTTACAAGACCGAAATCGGAAGACATGCTAGCTTATGCATCTCGAGTAAATCGTGCCTGCATTGATTTCGAGCTTGGGAAATTGACGGAGGATCAACTGAAATGTTTAGTTTTCGTTTGTGGACTTAGAGAAGAAGAAGATACAGATATCCGCACCCGACTCCTGGCTCGCATCGAAGACAAACGCGACATGTCTCTAGACCAGTTGGCTGCCGAATGTAAGCGTTTGGATACCATCAAAAAACAAGGTGCCATGATCACACGTCCGACTGAACAGGTCCTAGCGGTGAAAAGCGGAGAACAGCAACAGTCTGCAGCGATGCCACATCAGCAGCCATTCCAACAACGCTCCACATTTAGCGCACGCGGAAGACGCATACAGCAAAACAATGAGAACGTGTCGTTCGCCAAACCAAAAAATCCCTGCTGGCTATGCGGTGCGCTACATTGGATGAGGGAATGCACGTTTACAAACCATACATGCACAGACTGTGGTCGTACCGGACATCGTGATGGATTTTGCAACACGGCTAACCGACGTCGTGTCAAAAGAGAAACTATCTACAATCGAGTTGTAACAGTAAATGTATGCCGGGTTAAACAGAAACGGAAATATGTCAACGCACTTATAAACGGCGTAACTACGCAACTACAACTAGACACTGGGTCCGACATTACCATCATAAACCAGAATCTATGGGAACGTCTGGGGAAACCACGGTTACGAAAACCAACAGTTAGAGCAAGATCAGCAGCAGGTAGCAATCTCCAATTAGAAGGTGAATTCGAAGCAGATATCAGTATCGGGAGTACATCTCGTCAGGCAACAGTTCGGGTCATCAGAGCTGACCTGTTATTGCTGGGAGCCGATCTAGTGGACCTCTTTGACCTTGGGTCAGTACCAATGAACACATTTTGCAATCGCGTCTCTGCAGATTCTGTTTCCAAAAGTCTAGAAGGCAAATTTCCTGCCGTTTTTACTGGAGTTGGATTGTGTACTAAGGCCTGCATTAAACTTCAATTGAAGCCGGATGCTCGGCCGGTTTTCCGTCCAAAAAGACCGGTCGCTTACGCGGTGCTAGAATCTGTCGACAAGGAGCTAGATCGATTGGAAAAATTGAAAATAATCTCACCGGTGGATTACTCGGAGTGGGCCGCCCCCATCGTTATCGTTCGAAAGAGCAATGGTAATTTACGTATATGCGGAGATTACTCGACAGGGTTAAACGCAGCTCTTCTCCCTTATGAATATCCGCTTCCGTTGCCTGATGACATTTTCGCTAAGTTGGCTGGATGCAAATTGTTTAGCAAGATTGACCTATCCGATGCGTTTTTGCAGGTGGAGATTGATTCTCAATACCGGTCGTTACTCACCATTAACACGCACCGAGGATTGTATCATTATAACCGCCTGCCACCGGGTATTAAAATTGCACCTGCTGCCTTCCAACAACTAATAGATACAATGCTGGCCGGTCTTAGTGGTTCATCTGGCTACATGGACGACGTAGTTGTAGGAGGAAAAACAGAAGAAGAGCATGATGAAAACCTTGAAAGGCTCCTGCGTCGCATACAGGAGTACGGATTCACCGTCCGCGCTGAAAAGTGCGCCTTTAGGACAGATCAAATTGAATACTTGGGATTCATCATCGATCGTCAAGGTCTCCGTCCTAATCCTACCAAAATAGAAGTCATTAAGAATTTGCCAACACCAACAAACATCAGCGAGGTCCGCTCGTTTTTAGGAGCTATTAATTACTATGGTAAATTTCTTCCAAGAATGCGAGACCTTCGGTACCCATTAGATAAACTTCTGACAAATAGCAACGACTTTGTATGGTCAGCCGAGTGTGAGACCGCGTTCAAAAATTTCAAAGCATTGCTCTGTTCTCCCTTATTTCTCACACATTACGACCCGAATGCAGAAATTATCGTAGCTGCGGATGCATCATCTGTCGGCATAGGCGCCACTTTAAGCCACAGATTCTCAGACGGTTCGATAAAAGTGGTACAGCATGCATCCAGAGCGTTAACAAAGTCTGAACAAGGTTATAGTCAAATTGATCGCGAAGGACTGGCGATCGTGTTTGCAGTGAAGAAGTTTCATAAAATGATCTATGGCCGTCAATTTCGTCTCCAAACTGATCATCGACCTCTACTGAGAATATTTGGCTCAAAAAAGGGAATACCGGTCTATACTGCAAATAGGCTACAGCGATTCGCGCTAACCTTACAATTGTATGATTTTGATATTGAATACGTTTCAACCGAAAAATTCGGGAATGCTGACATACTCTCCCGTCTGATAAAGGGGCAGGCCAAGCTAGATGAGGACTACGTGATTGCCCGTATTAATCTGGAGAATGATATAAGAGCATTGGCCATAAATGCACTGTCTGCATACCCATTAAGTTTTAGAGATGTTGAGCATGAAACAATGAATGATACAACACTAAAAAAGGTACTTAGGTATCTCAGAGAAGGGTGGCCACAGAACAGCTCCTTCAGTGGTGAACTTGCTAGGTTTCACGCCAGACAGGAAAGTTTGTCGGAGATCGAGGGCTGCATCCTGTTTGGAGAGAGAGTGGTGATTCCGAGAATTCTACAGCAACGATGTCTTGCGCAGCTGCACCTCGGGCACCCTGGTATACAGAGAATGAAGGCGTTGGCGCGAAGTCACATCTATTGGCCACTCATCGATGAAGACATCAAAGAAATCGTCCTAACCTGTCAGGCATGTCAAGCAGCAGCGAAATCACCAGTACATTCAACACCAGTATCATGGCCCGATGCCTCAGCACCATGGCAGCGCGTTCACATAGACTATGCCGGGCCCATCAACGGAGATTATTTTCTACTGATTATTGATGCATTTTCTAAGTGGCCGGAGATTGTAAAAACATCGAGTACTACGTCAGCGTCTACTATCGCGGTTCTAAGATCGATATTCGCACGTTTCGGGTTGCCGATTACTATAGTCAGTGACAACGGTACGCAGTTCACAAGCGCGGAGTTTGCAGAGTTTTGTTCGCGAAACGGAATTGAGCACAAGACGATTCCTCCCTTTCACCCTCAGTCAAACGGTCAGGCTGAGCGGTTTGTCGACACTTTCAAAAGGGCCCTCAAAAAGATTACGTTTGATATTTCATCACCGCAGCATGCGTTGGATATATTCCTACAGACATACCGATCAACGCCCAATCCGCAACTACATCACAGTACACCAGCTTCCGTTATGTTTGGTAGAAACATTCGCACATGTCTCGAATTATTACACCCGATTAAGAAGAAAGAGGCCAATATCCAAAACGAGCAAGAGAGGGAGTTTTCGCCAGGACATTTCGTTTTTGCTAAAATATACTCCAGAAACACGTGGAAATGGACACCGGGGGTTATAATAAAACGGCGTGGTAATGTTTTGTACGACGTTAGCACCACTGAACGCGGAGTTATTAAATCACATATTAATCAGCTGCGACGACGGATGGACGATAATCAACAACATCCCCAGCGGAGAGCCACAACGTTTAACACACTTTTGGATGCTTGGAGTTTGTTAGAGCCATTTGAAGCAGAGTCAAGCACTGTAGAGCAGCCTCCGGTACCATCGCGAAGCTCACTTTCCTCATCCGTGCCATCTCAACCCGTGACGTCTTCTACAACGACGACAACTTCACAGCCTGCATCTTTTACGATAGCCGAGTCGAAGCCTTGTTTTAACACAGCTGACCCTAATTCCAACCCCATTTTAACCAAGGAACCAACGACATCGGCATCGCCGCTCCTTCGTCCCATGCAGACCCAACCGGTACTTCCGCCTCGCCGCTCTTCTCGTGTGAGAAGAGTTCCCCGAAGGCTTCATCCGTACCAAACATCTTAAAAGGGGGAGATGTTGTGGACACGTCTTGTGTCACGCGACATCGTCATCTGGGCTGTTCGCGACGTGCGACATCCTTAGATGACAAGAGATGTCATCCCAGCGATCCCACGTGCTAGGCTCGTGGGCGCAACCATTTTTCCCCCATTTTGCATCCGAGCAAGGACGTTGGCACGGGACGGCCGTACGATCACCGGGCATTCGTGTTAGTACCGTACGAGCATGCGGAGCTCGCGTCGCGTGAAGGTTCTTGTATTAAAATAAATAAAGATAGTATTTTGTATATGTTATATTTGTGTTACGTAACTACCCGTGAACATTTATCACAGTGCGTGAGAACACAAAATAAAGCATCTATAACCTTAATCGCATCTCCTTTAACACGTTGACTGCCAAGCAATTTTGAGCGAAATTTTTCGTGAGGCCACGCGAACCGCCCGAGGCTCACTCGTATGTGTTGGTGCGCAGTGCATCGCAAATTTACAGCAATATGGTACTAAGAAAGACAAACTTATTGTGTTCGGGAAGAAACTTCTCATTTTATGTCATTACAGGGTTTTCTATTCAGTTTAGACTAGCCGCACACTTTTTCCTGCTCTGCCCACTTGGTTTTTGACGCGGGTAGGCAAAAAAACACGCTGCTTGCTAAAAATCAAGTACGCCGAGTAGGAAAAAGTGTGCAGCTAGTCTAAACTGAATAGAAAAACCCTGTATCGTTCTCAGAAATGATTCGTTTTTTTAGCGCCTTTCGCAAGCTCGGCATGGTATTAGTGTCTTTCGTACACGGTACGTTGTGCGCTTTTATCATCACCCAAAAGTTGGGTGATGTGGCCCCCCGGGAAATGTTTGTATCACCCACGAAATGGGTGATGTGGCGGTCAACGTGTTAAGTGATCTTTTCAAATAGAACATTTTTTCAATCAGAGACAGTTTTCGTTCTCATGTTACCAAAAACATATTGTGATATGAGAGCCATTCTTCATATTTTTCCGAGAATTCAGGCACCGTTAACCGAGGCAATCGTAAACCACTGCCCACTTGGCAAAACCCACTTGGCAGAAATCGAATGAGAGGAATACGCCAAAGACAGGGCAAAAGCAATTTTGCAGTGAAAGAAAGGAGACAGCGAAAAACAATATAGTGCCACACACCTCGACAGGCTTCAAAGTGTGGAACCAAAATTGTCTAACACTTCGAGTATGGGACCGTTCAGGTGTGGGGTGGGTTGGTGACGCAGGTTGCGGTGAGGGTTTACATAGAATATAGGAGCGTGTGTGAGTGAGGTAGGGTGGTGGAGTGAGAGTTTGTCGCACGATCGCTCGAAAGTGAGGGTCAGGGGTAGCGAGAATGAAGAAATTTCCCCCCTCTCATGCGATTTCTGCCAAGTGGGTGAACACTACAGCGATTCATAGACTGATTGATTGCTTGGAGCGGAATTTGAAGATTCTGAACCAGCTAGGAGCGTCATGTTGACGCAGATAATCGTATCTAAGCTTGACGAAAGCACGCAGCACAAGTGGGAGCGACATGTCGAGGAGAGCGGCGAAAACTCGGTTGAAGATTTGCTGAGACTCTTGCGAACCCAGACCCGTATCATGGATCCTTTTGCTGTGGATAGACCATTGACTGCTGATAAATTCAATAGTGATAAGCGTGTTGCGTCTACGGTGTCTGCGGAGGTTAAGTGTACGCATTGCAATGGTTCCCACATGATTGAAAGCTGTGAATTATTTCGTCGTTTAGCAGTACACCAGCGTCGCGGAGTGGTTAATAGCAAAAGAATTTGTTCAAATTGCTTAAAACCAGGCCACTTTCAGGCGAAATATTTTTCCGGTGCAAGATGTCATCGTTGTAACAGGAAGCATCATTTCATGTTACATGATGAGAGCAGCAAAGTCGCAGCAAATCCAGCAAACCGCGAGGAACCACCTGTAAATGAAACTGCGGTAGTGAACGCTTAAGAATTCTTTGGAAACAATGGACACTTCCATGTTACTGTGCACGGCATTGATTAACTTGGGTATCAGTGGAAATAAATGGCTACCTGCCAGGGCTCTTTTAGATAGCGGGTCACAAGTTAATTTGATGACCAAGAGCCTCGCATTCTTTAAAAATAACATTCGGCTAACTGGAATAGGAGTCGAGGTCGAGTCGAGGAGGTCGAAATTGCCAATACAGTGAAGACAAGTGTGGGTTCTCGGAACGGCTCTTACGAGGAAAATATGCAATTTCTGTTATTACCAAAAATCACTTCATACCAAGGGGCAGCTACAAAATCGATAAACAGGCAGTGTTTTCCAAGAAACTTGGTACTGGCAGACCCAGATTTTGATACGAATAGCACGAAGGTACGACCGGTTTTCGACGGATCAGCTCAGACAGACTCAAACAAATCTCTTAACGATCTTTTGATGACTGGTCCAGTGATTTAGGACAATTTGTTGAAATTACTGCTGAGATTTCGCATGAAACCATGCAAATAGACGTAGAGCGAGATTTCGCGCCGCGGCTTTTCTCGTCAATATTCGATGAAATGCGATGAAAAGCGATGAAAAGTCCATATATAAAAAACAGCATCGAAACGTCATTTCCATAGAAACACATAGAAATATTCCAACGAAGTAGGCACATAAATGTCTCGCCGAGCAATTTGCTTTGTTTGCAGAATTGAGCTACTTTTGAGAAATGTCGCGCGAGAAATGTCTCTCTACGTCTATTTGCACGGAAACATGTCGCCTTGGTCGCAGACATCAAGCAAATGTATTTGCAAGCAAAATACATCCGTAACACACACCCTTCCAGCAAATACCGTGGCGCATCTCATCAGATCAGCCCCTAGCAGTATACGAGTTGCAACGTGTGACGTTTGGTATATCCCCATCGGTCTTTTTAGCCATAAAAGTGCTGCATCAATTGGCACACGACGAGGGTGATGTATTTTATTTGGATATGCGGGCATTGCTTGAGGATTTTTATGTCGACGATTATATTGGCGGTGCCGAAAGTGAGGAGGAAGCCATAGAACTGCAGGCCGAGCTGTCCAAGTTATTAAGGAGCGGTGGATTACATTTGACCAAATGTAATTCTAATAAAAGGGGCATTTTTTGCAACGTTCCGTCGGAAGCTATGTCGTCGGCTGAAGTAAAGACGTTTGAAGATCCTGAAGAGCCTATCAAAACCCTTGGCATTGCATGGCTACCGCGAACGGAAGAGTTGTACATTGACTCAAACATTCCAGTAAATCGTGAGATGTGGACACGCTGAAAGGTTTATTCCTTAATGGCGAGAATTTTCGATCCGTTAGGATTGGTGGCTCCCGTAATAATGTGTGCCAAGATAGGCATGCAAGCATGTGGTTGGCTACAAGCAGATGAAGATTTACCGAACGAGATGCAGGAGCGGTGGTGCAGTTTTCAATCGCAATTGCAGCAGTTAAAAGATATCAGTTTTCCACGGTATGCTCTTGTTACGGATCCTGTCGTAATTCAGCTTAATTGTTTTCCGGCGCTTCGGAGGCTGCTTACGGAGCCTGTATATACATGCGATCGATTGATAGCAGCAGAGCAGTGACAGTTCAACTTCTTGCTGCTAAGTCTCGTTTAGCGCCGCTTGAAAGGATCAGTTTGGCTCGATTGAAGCTTTGTGCTGCATTGGTGGCAGCTAGGTTGCAGAGGATTGTGGGACAAGCATTCAAGGTTCACGAAATGGACATTCTAATGTGGACGGACGCGACCATCATACTGCACTGGATACATGCACTGGATACATTCATATTCTTGGGCTACATTTTTAGTGAAGCGCGTATCCGAGATACAGGATCTAACGAAGGGATACAAATGGAGACACGTAAATGGTGTAGATCAGGGATGAGCAACCTTTTTGAGCTCCGGGCCACATTCAAAATGAAATGAAGGTGGCGGGCCGCACGATGGATTGATAGTACATTCTTGCAATATGTTATGTACTATCAATCCATCAATCCATCCATATGTTACATTTATATGTATAATTATATAAGTAATTAACGTTTATATATGTGCAATATAAAGTATTTTATTCGATAAATGCATAGACATTTTGCTCAACCTTTTCTCAATATTATAAATTTAAAATTTTAATAGGAATGTAAATTTAATGGGGCTGTGATTCAGCGTTAGCTGGAAGCAAATGCATATAAAGAAAGTTTTACTACAATATCTACATAAAAATATTTTGGAAAATGTTGCCGTTAAAGTAAACATGAAACAAATCAGCTTGTTTTTCTTTTCTCAAACAATAACAATTGGTTCTTACGATTTGGCAATCAATGTTCCTGCAACATTTCAATAGATTCGGGTCCAATCCATTAATTTCTGTTAAAACTAGAAACAACTTACTTTAGTTGGAAATTATTAATTACGAGTTTTATTTCTTTTCACGATAACAATTCAGTTTTTGGCACAGTTACAACAATAATTGTTGGCGCAGTCCAACAATGCGGAAAAATAAAAGTCTGGAATTAACTTTCACTTGTGGTTTATTTTAAGCAGTAAAGTGTAACAAAAAAAGATAAGAAGATAAAAAGACAAAAGATAAATTCAAACGTAGTCCAAATTTCCGCTCCTTCTAACTCGGCTTCCGGATCCCTACTACCTCTGTTCGCCGGCCATGTGCCAGGTCGCACTACCCTCCTATCAGGGGTCAACTGTCAAATCTGTTTGACACATGGCGGTCGCACAGTGGACGCGATCCACCGCAACATTCCCCGACCCGTAACCCTGTTAAGTCCTTAACAAGTGTTACCCTATTCGATCTCCAAAACCGCTAACTTGTTTGTAGCTCTTCTGAATCTTCCATTATTCGTGCGTACCCACGCCTGTCTAACCCGACCATCCCTAGCCACTATGATCTCCTCAATTTTACCACGAACCCAACACTTCCTGTCTTTCCCATCTACAACATATACTAAGTCCCCAACCTTTAGAGGTTTCGTCTCTTTAAACCACTTCGCTCTTTGATTGATCGTTGGCGTATATTCTTTAACCCATCTTGACCACATCCTATCCGCGAGAAGTTGAGATCTTTTGTATGCATCTTTGAGAGCCTCTTTCGAACACGTCATAGGAATGTCCCTATCGTCACTCTTGGACGACCCTCTCAAAAAATGATTAGGTGTTAAAGCCTCTTCTTCGCTACCTAGTTGTGTTACGGTTGTTAAGGGTCGACTATTCACTATGTCTTCGGCCTCAACTATCGCTGTTAATAACACTTCATCTGTTAGTTTTCTACCGTCTTGTAACGCATCGAAAACACCCTTTACTGATCTTACAAGCCGCTCCCACACGCCCCCCATATGGGGTGCAACCGGCGGATTAAACGTCCACCTTGTCCGCGCGTTCGTCAGCTGGTCCGCACACTCCTCTTCGATGTCGCGTAAAGCTCCAACTATTTCGCGACTCGCCCCTTTGAAATTTGTACCATTGTCCGATACAAACTCTATCGGCCAGCCTCGCCGACAGATGAACCGACGCAACGCCATCATGCACGACATCGTTGAAAGACTGTGTGCTATTTCCAGGTGGATACCGCGTACAACCAGGCATGTGAATAGTACGATCCATCTTTTCTCCGTCCTCCGCCCAATTGATACCTCGTACGGCCCGATGTAATCAACGCCAGTATAGCTGAACGGTCGGACGTTAGGCGTCAAACGTTGAGGGGGTAGAGGTGCCATTCTCGGTGTTGTCGGTTGGTTACGACGAACTTTGCACCACATGCATTTCGCCGTCTCCCTGCGTACAGCTGCATCCAGATGCGGAATGTAGTAGTGCTGACGTAGTTCGTTCTTTACCGTCTCTCGATAACCGTGTCCGTACCGTTCGTGATAGTGTTGTATAATCAATCCAGTAATGTAGTGGTCACTCGGCAGGATGATGGGGAATCGCATGTTGTAAGGAAGCGATTCTGCATATTCGGTCCTCCCTTCCATGCGAATTAGATCATTCTCATCTATGAAAGGAGATAATCTAAACAGCGGGCTACTCCTTTCCAGGCCGATCCATTGGTTTGACGAAGACTCTTTGTTCTTCATTAAGGTCTTCCACTCATCGATGAAACTCTCGGCTTGAGCTGTCCTTATTAACACCATCTCCGCATTCGCATATTCGGGTTGTTGCAGGGGGGTACGTTTAGTGGTTAGACCAACTGCCATCAGGATCTTCTGTTGATTTACTGTAGCACGTAGCGTCTCAATCGGCTCTCCTTTAGCTTTCTTGATGCAATTCGCTATGAATCTGTATACACAAGCTACGGTTCTCACCAATACGGTCCACTTCGAGAAACGTCTAACATCGATGAAACCTTTCAGCAGCTCCACATTGTGTATAAGAAGGTGTGCTCTTAGCTCCTCAGTAGTGTTCGCAGGTGGTAACTCTTGAACAGGCCAGCAACATTCATCCGCTCGAAGAAACTTCGGTCCACATACCCAATCACTATCTGGTCCTATATCTGGAGCCTTTCCCCATTTCGTCAGAATGTCAGCTATGTTCATCTTGCTAGGAATCCAGCGCCAATCAGATATGTTAGTGAGATCCAGTATCTCACCTACACGGAATCCAACAAACTGTTTATACCGACGATGATCCGATCTGATCCATGATAAAACGACTTTGGCATCTGTCCATATAACCACTCTGTCAATCGCCAGTTTATGGTTGTCTCGTATTGTCTTCGCCATTCGTGCTCCCAGCACTGCTCCAAGAAGTTCGAGGCGTGGAATCGAGATCTTCTTCAACGGAGCCACCTTGGTGCGGCTCATCACAAGTGAACACCTTACTTCACCCTGAACCACGGCACGAAAATACGCTACACATCCGAACGCCGTTTCACTTGCATCCGTGAATACATGCAACTGGACATCTTTTATCTCGCTCGATAAAGCCTTCCCGAAGTAGCTACGTGGTATCTTCAGCAGACCAACATTCTGCATGTTCTGAATCATCTGACACCACCTTTCGTAACAGGTCGCCTCTATAGGTTCGTCCCAGTTGCAGCCAGTTCTCCAAATATCTTGCATCAACATTTTTCCTCTCACGGTGATCGGTGCGAAGAAGCCCATTGGATCGAAATGTCCCATTATGAAGCTGAGCACTTTTCTTTTGGACGGTTGCGACTCTTGCAGATCTGTTAGCAATGCATTATCATTGTTCTCCGAATTGAGGCAAAATACATCTTCATTTGCTAACCAGGATATGCCAAGCACTCGTTCTGTTGATGCGGTATTTTCTCCCTTGAAGCGTATTCGATCTTCTGCGTTGTCTTCTTTCAAAGCGCTCAACACCTCCGTAGAATTGGACACCCAATTGCGGATATGAAATCCGCCCTTAGAATGGACATATTTCACTTGCTCTGCCAATGAAACAGCTTCTTCAACGGTATCAGTACAGTCGAAATAATCGTCTACGTAGTGACGTTTGATGATCGCTTCAGCTGCTTCAGGGTATTCATGCTGATGTTGTGCGGCATTCAAGTTTTTTATGTATTGTGCAGAGCTCGGCGAGCACGTTGCTCCGAAAGTCGCAACATCCATGACGTAGACTTGCGGCCGACCCGACGAATCATAACCAAAAAGAAACCGCTGCGCTTGTTTATCAGCATCACGAATCCGGATCTGATGGTACATCTCCTTGATATCGGCCCCGAAAGCTATTGCCTTTTCTCGAAAATTGCTGATGATGTTTGGAAGCGGTATCAGCATATCTGGCCCTTTAAGAAGTTCTGAATTCAGTGATACACCTTTCACTGATGCCGCTGCATCCCATACTAGCCGTACCTTTCCCGGCTTCTTTGGGTTTTGCACTACATTAAGCGGAATATACCACACGCTGTTACCGGGTACTAGCATTTCATTTGGATTGATTTTATGAGCATATCCCTTTTGCTGATAATCCTCCATCTTTTGTAGCACAACCTCCTTCAACTGTGGTTGCCTATTCAGCTTTCGCTCTAAGGATTGCATACGTTTTTCAGCCATTGGATAGCTGTCAGGAAAGTGGCGAACATCATTCTTCCACAGGAGACCAGTTTCGAAACGGTCACCCACACGACACGTTGTAGATTCGAGCAGGGTTCTAGCGCGCTGTTCATCTGCTGCTTCAGGCATCGTATGCGTCGTCTTGTCTAGATCTTCTAGCCTGTACTGCTCTTTTATTAGATCGTGCAACATTTCATTACTCATTTGTGAAGCCGTATGTAGATTCAAATACGCGCTGAACATTCTCGAGCATCTCTCCGTTCCGAATATCGACCAACCTAGTAACGATCGTACAGCGATGGGCTCCCCAACATTTCCTAAACGAGACTCAATGGGAGCAAACAAATGTACGTTATCTAGTCCCAGAATAATCATTGGCCGCTGTGGAAGGTATTCCTTCGCAGAAATGTCTGTAAGATGCGCGTACTTACACTTGAGGTCGGCGATTGTCACATACGGCATGGGAAGTTTCAATTCAGACACGGTGCGTGTGTTGATCAACTCGTACTTCTGCCCTGAACCTCGCTCCGATATCATCAGTTGCACCAAGCGGGACTCGTTTTCGTGACGGTTAATGTCGTTAGTCCAGCTGATCACCAACGGCTCCGGCACACCTGACACGTTCAGGTGCCTTGCGGCTGAGTCATCGAGCAAGGTGACTGACGACCCTTCGTCAATAAACGCCATCACGTCTAACGTCATGCTTCCATAGTAAAGCGTCACTGGTATCATTCGGAATACAACCACCGTATCCCGCTTCACAACGACGTCCTTCGCCGTACTACTGGTGTGCAAAGATTCTTCAGACCTATGTAGCAGTGTATGATGACGACCTTTACATCTTGCACATCTAACCTTGTATGCGCACTTCCCGTTGCAGCCTCTTGCTAAGCACGTCTCACACAACTGTAGATTTTTAATCCGCTTCATTTTTTCACTCAAAGGCATCTGCTTGAAACTTCCACAGTTCTTAAGTCGATGAGTCTGTTCTCCGCAATTCCAGCAAGATTCGCTTCTCTGAGTAGAAGATGTTTCGGTAGCGTGTACATTCACCCGTTTTTTCTCTTGTGTGGGATTACGGTCGTCTTCAAGGCGTTCCATTACATCCGAAATATCATCCACCAATCCTGAAATGTACCTTGAAAATCCCAACAACGAGCTATCATTCTGCTCCCGTTCGAAGCGAGACCACTCTCTTTGGTACTGCAAAGGCAATTTGTTCACCAATTCGTCAACTAGCAGTGGATTGCTTATGTGTTCGGTTAGACCGCATTCCTCTACGTGATCGCATAGCTGTTGCACCTTCGTCCCGAATTCCACGAACGTCACCAAGCGTTTCTCTCGCGGGGGTTCGGTAGCCCGAATTTTTCGAAGCAGCATTTTCAATAGCCGTTTTGGGTTTCCATATCGACGCTTCAATTCCGCGATCACGCCTGGAACCGAATGAGGCATCAGCAATCGTCCTCTCACTGCCTCCAACGCTTCCCCATGCAAGCACTCCTGGAGACGCTGTAGATTCTCCAAGTTGGTGAAACCGCATGCTTCGTTGGTGTGTGTGTAGCTGCTGATAAACAACGGCCACACTTCGGCTTCACCGGCGAACTTCGGCAGTTTCGTGGAAATGCTCTTCCTCGTTGCAATCTGTTCTTTCGTCAACCTGCTTAAACTTTGCCCCGACCCGTCACCGGCCGGCACAATTGTCTGCTCCGTCTTTGTCGAAACTGCTGTATCCCCTCCCTCCAACAAGGCTTGGGTTTCCTCACAGTTTAGTGGAATGCTCTTTTGTTCGTCGTCCTGTTGGTGTGGGTGTAGCAAACGCGTTCGTTCCTGCTTGAACATCTCTTCCTGCTCCTTCTTTTCTGCATCACATTTCATTTGCAGTGCGTGCAGTTCCTTAAGGAGCTGTAACTCCTGATCATGGCGCGCTTTCCGTTCCTCCAACTGCCTACGCATCTCCTTCATACGCTCTTCGAAGACTTCCTTTTCACGCCGTTCCTCCTCCTGCCGCATCTCGACAGGCCATAGATCGGACCCGCTTGCGCCTTCTGGAACGTCTCCGGTTTCGGATGAACTTTTTTGCGATCTAGTGGTTGGCATGGTACGGCTTTTTTCGCTCCCTGAAAGATCAGTTTTGTCCATCACCTTTTTCACACCGACACGAACACACTTCCAGTTTCGATATCACGCGCGTGTCCTTTTGTCGCTTTTACCACGTATTCTCGCAAACACCTATTGTTCTGCTAGCGTGGTCGCCAAATTGCACACACATACACAAGCGCGCGATCTTAGGGATCCGGAGATGTCGACTTTACGTTTGAAAATTGTTGGCGCAGTCCAACAATGCGGAAAAATAAAAGTCTGGAATTAACTTTCACTTGTGGTTTATTTTAAGCAGTAAAGTGTAACAAAAAAAGATAAGAAGATAAAAAGACAAAAGATAAATTCAAACGTAGTCCAAATTTCCGCTCCTTCTAACTCGGCTTCCGGATCCCTACTACCTCTGTTCGCCGGCCATGTGCCAGGTCGCACTACCCTCCTATCAGGGGTCAACTGTCAAATCTGTTTGACACATGGCGGTCGCACAGTGGACGCGATCCACCGCAACAATAATTTTGGTCTTAAGACTAAGAGACTACGACATACGTTTTATCAAAAATACTTAAATTTCCAACAATTTCCAAAATTGTCTATGCATGCTAAGCGCGCATGAGTATGTTTGAATCAACATATGGTTGAGAACAACTGTTTTCAATCATGAACCTTATCAAAAATGAAAAGGCCCAAATTTCTCTCTCTTCTTGGCTTTAACGACCTTACACAGGTAACGCCGGCCATTTCTGGCTTACTAGACTTATTTTGTACCACGTAGCCGGATAGTCAGTCCTTGCTACGGGGGAACGGTCCGGATGGGATTTGAATCCGGTCCGGCCGTGTGGACCGGCGCCGTTTATCACATGCACCACCGGGCCGCCCCAACAGGCACAAATTTAGACAATATTATTGAACTCATCAATCTCAAGTGTCTCATCAGATGTAATGTTACGTTCATAGTTCAAATTTCATGTAACATTACATCTAATGAGACATTTGAGATTGATGAGTTTCAATAATATTGTCTAAATTTGGAGTGATTGATGAAACTGCAACTCGTATGCAATTTTTCAATCTTACATCTCCAAGTCTTGTGAGTCTTTCATTTTTGATATGGTTCATGATTGAAAACAGTTGCGCGCTTAGCATGCGTAGACAATTTTGGAAATTGTTGGATATTTAAGTATTTTTGATAAAACGCATGTAACTCATTTTCCAAGAACTTATTTTTCAGATCACCGTTATTTTGTGATTCAATAATCTCAATTTGAAGCTCTTCATCTATCTTTTCAGCATCCACATGAAAAGGTGAGGCAAAAATATCTAAATCCAATAATGTTTTATCATTCCTGAAGATCGCAAATCGTTTTTCGAATTCTTCTATTAAATTATCTACTATTTTTACAAATCTTAGCAAATCTTTAGGAAATTCTCTTTTTAAATTAGGAAAAAGCGCTAAATTTGTACTCGCAAGTTGTTTGCGGAACAGCCTCAGTTTTGCTTCGAAAGCTTTAATTTTGTCACGCATTTCATTTATAAATTGCAATTTTCCTTGTATTTCAATATTCAAGATGTTCATATGTCCTGTCAAATCTATTAAAAAAGCAAAGTCTTCCAACCATATTGAATCTTGTATTTGTGGAAAAGGATAGCTTTTAATCTCCAAAAATGAAATTATTTCTTTTTTCAAATCATACACTCGTTTCAGCATATCACCTTTGCTTAGCCAACGAACTTTTGAATAATAAATTACATCACCATATTCACATTGATTTCACCTAAGATTGATCACTAAGAAATTCTTTAAACTGCCAGTGATTTAATACTCGAGCTCGCAAAATAATTTTTTGAATGATCAGTTGAATGAGAGGTTTTAAAACATGATCCAAATTAAATATTTTTGAACATAAGTTATGCTGATGGATAATGCAATGAATGATAGATATTTCTCCTCCTGTCAACTGTTGAACATCTTTCAGTAATAAACCTGCGACACCCACATTTAAACTGGTCATGGCTCTTGCACCATTAGTGCATATTCCCACAATTTTTTTCAAGGATATATTGAAGCTATCAAACACCGATCTTAATTCTTTATATATATCTTTTCCTCGTGTTGTGCCTTTCATTGGAACTAGCTCTAGCAAATCCTCAGTTATGTTGTAATTGCTATCTATGCCCCTTATAAGCACTGCCAATTGTGAAATGTCTCCTACATCACAGCTTTCGTCCAGAGCTACAGAACACCATTCAAACTGTTCTATGCGTAATTTGAGTGTTTGAACTATATTACTCGCTAATTCATCTGTTCTTCTGGCTATGGTAAATCGAGACAAGCTTATACTTGAAATTATGTCTTTTTCCTGGAAATGCAATATCTGAGACAGTAGCTAGGCATTCTTCAATGATTTCGCCATCCGTAAAGGATTTCATTTTCTTTGCCAATATCAAACTTACAGCGTAGCTTGCTTTCACTGCTATATTTGCCGAAAATGTTTGAGCCGTAAATATACTCTGCTGTTTTTTCAGTTTTTTTTACAAAGTCTTGAAATGATCAGCTCTTTCTTGACCGGTCATTTTTCCATGATCCAAGTGTTTTTTTTTTTGATAATGACGTTTTATGTTGTATTCTTTCAAAGCAGCTACTGTTTCTAAGCATAGAACACATATAACTTTGTCCTTCACCTGCGTAACGAAATAATCAAGCTTCCAATTTTCATTGAAAACTCGATTTTCCGGAACTAGCCTGCGTTTTTTCAATGCTTTTGTTTCCATGATAAAGGTTTAGGTGGGGAAAATTAAGCCGAATGATGATCGCACTGTAGTATTGGCTGTAAAAATGATAAAGCTGTGTTAATAAGGAAAAAAGGTATATAATCGAATAAAAAATACATGTACAAAAAATTACCTCATGTATAATTGAATAGCGGAATATTGAACACCTTTACTGCAATTCTTTATTTTAACACTTGCCTTTGGCAACGTTTTTAAGCTGAGAATATGTGATGCATACTTGTATGCGCGGACAACTGACAGCTCGAAAGTTCTTTTGTTTCCCAACTAGCAATATCAACATACCTTCTCGTTCTGTCTTATGAACTATCAAACCTGCCAAAGCGGGAAAGCATGCTGGTTTGGCTGGTTGGGTTGCAGCTGACTAGTCGGCTATCGCCAGAGCTTATACCATTATGAGTTGGGGAGTTGAATAACAGCGATGACAGGCTAACTCATGGTTTTGAATTTTAGCCGTTATGTATCCGAAAATATTATTTTTTTTTTGCTTTAGCAAGGCGGTATTCAAGAGGATATAGCGATTAGAAAAATTTGTCTAGATGTAAACTGTTGACTTTTAATAATACACATACTGAATAGTCCTGTACTTATCAACTACTGCGTACTGCGGGATCTTGCTGTATATTCTGCATGCATATTAATGTCTGTTTTTAGCTACGTAAGGCAGCGCACTGTCACTTCTCGAACAAGACAAACCAAACAAAAACACAAGAACAAACCCATGCAATCATATGGAGGTGCTCTGTCAACCTGCATAGAACAAACCAGACAAACACGACATAGAACAAAACAGTTTGATTTTGTCTTGCATGTCTGTGTCACACCTTGAAGCTCTCTATACCTTGTCAAATTTCACCGAAGCGGCTTGTGTGCTGGATTGCTTTGTTAATAGTTATTGTGGAACAGAGAATTTCAGATTTTTAGCATACATAAACTCACCGAAATTGGAATAAAACTTGGAAAGATTGCTTAGCGACAGTACTAGGCATTGAAATTGTCGATGGAGTGACAGTTCTACACGACAATTGGCAGAGCACCTTTGGAACAGTGTCGTGTTTGTCTGGTTTGTTTGGCTGTTCACAGCGCGCTGCCTAAGAATGTTTAAATCACGATTTAAGGGCCGATTACATTATGTACTTTTGCTTGGTTTTTACCAAGATGTGTTAAACTTTGTTTTACTAATAATTAATAACATATTTATTGAAAAATTTTAACAAATCGATAACATCATCGAATCCATGAAAACCATGAATATGGAGTGGCATTTTATACCTCCATTGGCTCCTAACTTTGGGAAGCCGCCGTGAAGGTCGCCAAAAGGACCTTACTGAAGGTAATCGGAACCCGACAGTTAACTTGCGCAGAGATGACAACCATGCTAACGCAGATTGGAGCCCAACTTAATAGTCGACCGTTGACGCCTTTATCAGAGGGCCCTATGGAATTAGACATCTTAACACCGGGACATTTTTTGATTTGGGCTCCTTTGTCTGCCATTCCGGATCCTGACATATCTGATGCGACCAATCGTTTAAAACGTTTCGAGCAGCTGCAACAAATGATACAACATCATTGGAAGCGATGGCGTAGAGAGTATCTGTGTGAGCTGCAGAATGCGAGCCAGCGTGACAGACAACGGGTTGATATTCAAGAAGGAAATATGGTCGTTATTAATGATGATGATTCAAAGATTCATCACGCGTTAGGACATACGCGGGGAAAGATGGCATAGTTAGGGTAGTAGATATAAAAACAACCGGCGACACGTACAAGAGACCGGAAAAACCGAATCTATTTGTTGCCAGTTGAAAGAATTTGAAGCAATGGGCTTTAGTAAATTTAGTTAATTTAGATGGCCGCTATGTTTGATTTTAAATCCGTAATTAACGGATATTTTGAATTTTGCTTAACAGTTAGAATCGGCTGAAGTACTGCAGGTTTGGCAGCACGGTTGGTAGGACCGTTGAGCGGCACAGCGCAGTCTAAAACAAGAACCAAATGGAGAAAGACGCAAGCGAGAGCGCGAGTTAATGGGAGTGTTTCTGGGGAACGATTGTTCAGGTTCGATCGTTCGTTATGTCAAACCCTGCAAAAATGAATGGATTTTCGCACAATTTTTGCTATATGGGTCCTTACAACAGTTCAACCTCAATTTATTTTTCAATATTCGTTTTGATCATTTTGCTTCATTCCATTATATTTTTTATCACTTGGGTCTGCTATGTCATTCATTCCAATTCCACACTGTCAAGCTAAAAATCTGAAATAAAAAGCTGTTATACTAGAGTAAATTAACGTTTGATTTTTACAGTGTACAACGAACGATCGATTCTGCTTTGTATGGAGCTCTCCAGTTACTACATGAATAACTTTAAATGGTCGATCGATTGGTTTTTTATTGCATTTCTCCATGTAAGGGCTGATGTGCGAGTTAAGGGGTTTCACATTTAATAGCTTTGATACAGTAAGAAACACGGTTTGCGATTTTAATTTTTTTTTAAATTAATGGATTGTAGTTTAAGATTTTAAAATTAATTTTCAAATGAAACAACATGCTGAACAATCAAACAATTAAAACCCGTTGGAGTAATGAAAAGAAAGTTTTAGCAATTTTTAGCGCATTATAACCCCATTAAATACATTACATTAAATACATTAAACAACGACGCACTTGGCTTACCACACGATTTGGGAATGCTGGACAGGAGTAGTTTGAATTCTATCGTGCGTCAATTATTTAAAAATATAATTGGTAATTGTTAATCGCCAAGGCAATATTGATTGTTCTTGTGTATTATTACGCAACAATAAACCAATTTTACCAATAAAAAAATATTTGCTTCACAATACGAATACAACTAACAAACTAGGAACGCGAAATGTTCGGTTTGTAACAAAAATTAGAATCTTATCTTCGTTGTTTTTTACTGTTATCAGTATAAATCGTTTTCCAAAAACACTCATAGAAAATCATTCAAAACTCGACTTCCCACACCATCCAAAAAGCTGTCCGAGTGTTCTGAACCAGAAACTAAACGGAAACGGTCACATTGAAAGACGATCACATGAGTGATGTTTCAACAGTTTCATTCAAAATTATGCATTAATTGAAGTACGGATATTTTTTTAACGGTGACCGTGTGTGTAGAATTCACCAAATGATATGTTAGGTAGTAGTAATCTATATATATTTCGTTTAATTCGACATTTTTCTCTGGCTTTTTTTCTCAGTGTGCAAAAAGCTCAGATAACGGAAGCAAGCTGCAAAAATGAATCAACCAAGAAGAACGTCGGAAACAAGCGCCATGTGTGAATCGGCTTGAAGCGGATTATTAGAATGCCAACAAAAAGGACCCAAAAAAAAGACACAGTCTTTACCCAAAAAGGTACCACGGCGTCACGTGGAAACAGCGCCACACCAACGCCCTCCTCGGGATGATCCCCCACGTGATGCTGGTTCCTCCTCGAAATCCCGCAGGATATCGAGTTCCAAAAATCTGGCGTTCCCAAGTGAGCCCAGGTCCTTCTCTCAGATTCCTAGCCTGACAGAGATTTTACAATCTCTGATCGAGTCCCTCCACCTTCCGCAGCCACTTGCGGGTATGATTCCCTTGGCGTTTCCCTTCCTAAGAGCAATGGTCAAACAATGGCTGGAGCAATGGCCTTGTCTTACTATGATGGTCCGCTTGGACGAATAATATGTACAATGCCTACCATTCGACAATGGAACTGCAGAAGTTTTATTGGTAAAATAGATTCATTTAAAGTTACACCTGTTTCCAGCTACGTTCAAATATCGTGCCATCTGCCTCAAACCGCATGCCGTCTGCTTCAAATCCCGTGCCATCACCTTCAAAAGCGTGCCACTACGGTCAAATCGTGTGCCACTACGTTCAAAATTGACAGCTCGAGCTGAAGGCATTGCCGTACCAAAACAAAACAAACACTTTTGCTAAATCTTAAGGCAACATAATTGCAATGTATTTGCCTTAAGCGAAACTTGGCTCTCACCAGAAAAAAACTATAACCTTCCAGGGATATAATATTATACGTCAAGATCGATACGACCAAGCCAGTGATGGACGTGGTGGGGGAGTATTAATCGGTATTCTAAGTAGTCTCAGCTTCAACCGAATACCCCTCCCTACACCTAAGGGCATTGAATACGTCGCTATCCAGGCAAAGATAGGTAATCTTGATGTTTCTATTGCTTATATTTAAATCCCACCGGGAGCCAATCTTGGACCTGAGAAGATCAAAAAGGATCTTGAAACGTTAGCTAAGGTTCTACCACAGCCGTTTTTCATCCTAGGCGATTTTAACGCTCATGGACAAGATTGGAGCTCCTCGCACGATGATAGTCGACCACCAATCATTAGGAATTTCTGCGACACTTGACAATCTTAAACTCTGGTGAAGCAACTTGACTGTCATCACCTATGGTACGAAATAGCGCAATAGACCTATCTCTATGTACGTCATCCCTAGGGCTGGATTCAACGTGGAAAGTTATCCAAGACCCGCTTGGCAGTGACCATCTGCCAATTGAGATCTCGATTATCAATAGAAGTCGTACAGCCGATCCTTTTCCCGTCGAATGTGACTTGACGAGAAACATCGACTGGACGAAATACGGTGAACTAATGTCCGCTTAGCTGCGCCATAAAGTAGCCAGTTTTTCCCCATACGAGGAATATAAAAATCTTGTTCAAGCGACAAATGAGTGCGCCCTTGGTGCCCAAACAAGGCCGCCCCTCCAGGGAAGGAAATTTATCAGACCTCCTACTCCTTGGTGGGATGCGAACTGTCGAGTGGCTTTCTCAGCGAAGAGGAAGGCCTTTGCCCAATATAGAGCCACTGCCTCCACTGTTCTGTATGATCAATATAGAGGACTGGAGCGCAAGTGCAAAAACTTGCTTAAGGCAAAAAAGGGAAGCTACTGGAAGAGGTATGTTAATAACCCTTGTCCTTCCACTTCGCTCAGTTCTTTTCAGAGCATGGCGAGAAGGATGCGAAATAGCAGAGCGTCCAGCGAGAGTGAAAGAGTTTCCGGGGCATGGCTTAAGCCATTTGCTCAAAAAGTCTGCCCAGATTTCGCTCAAGCACCACTTTTCATACAAAGTGCACCTGACAGTGATTCCTCAATAGATTCACCCTTTACAATGGTCGAACTTTCGCTTGCACTTTACTCCAGCAAAAATTCCTCCCCAGGAATGGGAATCGTATCAGGAACAAGTTGCTCCACAACCTTCCAGACCTGGCGAAGAAACGGCTATTGAGGCTCTTCAACGTCATGTTGGAGCTTAATACCGTCCCGATGGAATGGAGAGAGGTGAAGGTTATCGCCTTGTTGAAACCTGGCAAACCAGCATCAGAGTTTGACTCGTACCGACCGATTTCTATGTTATCGTGTCTGCGAAAACTTTTTGAGAAAATGATTCATTTTAGATTGGACAATTGACTAGAGTCGAACGGCGTTCTGTCCAGTACCCAATTTGGATTTCGCAAAGGTAAGGATACCAACGATTGCTTGGCGCTGCTTGTATTCGAAATAGAGCTTGCTCATTCCCGAAAGGAAATGATGGCCTCTCTGTTTCTTGACATCAAGGGGGCTTTTGACTCAGTGTCAGTACATCTACTGTGTCAAAAGTTAGATGCTGCGGGCTTAAGCCCGAAACTAAACAACATCGTCTTTAACCTCCTTTCGGAAAAGGCGATGAATTTCTATAACGGCCATTTGAATATTCGAAGGGTCAGTTTCTAGGGAATAGCATTGTCCGTTACGCGGCACCATCGTGGGGACGGACGCTTCTTCAGAAGGACGTTCACCGGACCACGGTTCAGAGGGCGCACCGCACAGGAGTTCTTCGAGTGGCCAGTGCCTTCCAAACGGTCTCCTACGATGCCGCTTGCGTGGTCGCAAGCACTATCCCGTTAGTCCTTCTCCTAGAGGAGGACATCCGCTGCCACGACGAAAAGGTAGCGAGGGGAAGTCCAGAACCGGACATACGAAAGCGGCAAAGGGAAGAGACCATGGGACGCTGGCAACAACAATGGACAGCCGGAGCGGGGCAGCCGAGATCGCCGGGGATGAAGACGAGGAGAATTATCGCGGACATTATGTCCTGGGTAAATCGCAAGCACAGAGAAATTGATTTTTATCTCTCTCAACTCCTTACAGGGCATGGGTTTCTCCGGAGCTACTTCGTCGAAAAAGGCATCCTCGACGGCTCGCCAAACTGCCCGGTGTGTGAACACCAAGTGGAAGATGTCGACCACGTAATGTTCCACTGTCCACGGTTTGCTCGAACCCAACACGAGATGCAGCAGCAGAGCCACACCCGCTTGACGATAGAAAATCTTGCAGCGGAAATGTGTGCCAACAGCAACACATGGGAAGCAGTCCGGACCGCCGCAAGGACCATCTTCAGAAACCTCCAAGTGAGATGGAATGAGGAAAGTCCACCTACGGCCAGACGGAGACGACAACAACGACGGCGGAACACGGAACAAACGGGACAGCAACAGCTGCCGCCGTGACCGCACCAAAGGATGACGACAACGGAAGCAGCAGCAGCAGCAACGAGTAACCAGAGCAGCAGCAGGAGCTAGACCCCACCGGAAGTAGCGGCTACGGACGGGCGGAATTAAGCAGCAGCAGCGGAAGGAAGGCACGAAGCAGCAGCAGCAGCTGAGACAACTAGGACGGATGACGCAGTGGCAGCATTGGAAAGCAGCAGCGCGTCAACAGGATGGGTGCATCGCACAAACGTTCCTGTATGGAGTACTACGCACATCAAGCGCATCGGCAGGGTTCGGAACAGGTCGAGGAGTGGATTAGTTAGGGTCCCATCGGCTGCCGGGTCCGCTTCACGCGCCCAGCGTCACGATGAATCCCACATAACCCATCTCGGAGGGAGTGGTTTGTAGCCGCAAGCCGCCCTTCGAGGTGGGTACCTTTTGAAGGTTCCCTCCCCGTTAACAAAAAAAAAAAAAAAAAAAAAAAAAAAGGAGTGTGAATATCACTCGGTGACAAATAATTTAGTATATAAGTTGTGAAACATAAAATACGAGGACAGTTGCTGCCTGGACTTCAAAAAGAAAACAAGTGTTATTTGTCTTCCTACATACATACGTTTCCTTTTCTTACAGATGTTTTCAACCTACATCGACAACCTTCTCGCTGAACATATCAATTGATGGTCTTCCTCTACACAAAAGCAGCCGGACAGAATTTTGGCCAATACTCATTAATATACACGAAGAACCGGAAATACCCTGCATGGTTGTTGGAATTTTTAGCGGATCGTCCAAACCACGTTCTAAAGAAGCTTTTTTACGTCCGTTGGTCACAGAGCTGATAAATCTAACTGAACATGGAATAATAATTGCTGGAAAACTGATACAAATTCGTGTGCGTGCCTTCATTGCCGACTCTCCGGCACGTGCTTTTATCAAAGGCAACAAAAATAATAAAATATTGTATGAATACATCTTACTAGCTGCACTTCTAATAACACTGATTGTTTTCTCTTTCAGGCACAGCAAGTTATAATGCAAAAGCAGGTTGTCGGAAATGTACAGTGAGGGGGCAGTCCCATGAATTGGTTCGAGTAGTGTATTTTCCTTACGGCGATGCTGCTCCTCGGACAGATGAAAACTTCAGAAATTTTCTGTATGGCGATCATCAAATCGAACGGACACCTGTATATGATCTACCGCAATTTGATCTGATCAAACAAGTGCCTGTCTCTGATCAACTGCACCTGAGCGATTTAGGAGTAACACGTAAGCTACTTATGATTTGGATATTTGGCAAACATAGAACAAACTGCACCAAATGGAGTAATCAAGAATGCGTCGCAATATCCAGCATTATTAAAAAGATGAAACTTCCATCTGAAGTGCATCGAAAGTTGCGTGGTTTAGACCATTTAACTCGCTGGAAAGGTAGTGAATTTGCTAAACTTTTTGCGATATGATAGTCCCGTAGTTTTAAAACATTTTATTTTACCCGTGGAATATAACCATTTTATGTTATATTACTGTGCAATTACCCTATTTTCCTCTAACTCTTATAGAGAGTATTGGCAGCAAGCTGGCAATATGCTTAAGCAATTTGTTAGTGAGTTTGCTTCAATTTACGGCGAAGTGTATATGTCGAGCAATATTCACAACTTGCTACACATGTATGAAGAAGTCTGCCACTTTGGTCCTCTTAATACCTTTTCCTCATACCCGTTTGAAAATAAGTTGCAATCTATAAAAAGCTATCTCGACATGGTTATAAAAATTTACAGCAAACCGTTAATAGATTATTACAATTAAAGCATTTAGATGCAGCTTCTCATACGGTCGAATCTACATTCCCTGCTATTAAAACTATAGGGAATGACATAATTTTACATATTAATTCGGAATTTGTCTTGCGGGCCAAGACGCATGGTTTCTCACCAAAGATGATTTCATCGTGAACTATATTAGTTATAAAGTAGCGTTCAGCACGATCAACATTTATGGTCAACATATTTGCGAAATAACGGAATCCAACATTTTTCACTCTTTACCATGGATGAAAAACATGTATGAGGCTTACATCTACGATACTTCACCCAGTTTCAATGTATACTATCGAAGACATAAAATGTAAACTCGTTAAAATAGATACGATTTTTTCTAGTCTTATGTTATACATTTCCCTGTTACACACGTTGAGATAATACATATTAATAGTTTAATTTATTCAATTAATCGTTGATTGTGGTTTATTATTTGTTGTTATGAAGAAATCAGTTATTAACAATTATTTATTTATTTATTTATAATTAATTATTACGGCTTCGGCCATATTGTCAGCCTCTGAAGCTGAAGAAGTACATTTTTCACAAGGCATTTCCTCCTTGTAATTTACCTTATCCCGGGCATACTCGGTTGTGATTTATTAACAATTACATGAAAGAATAATATATAACTTATTAATGTTTTCAAACTATTCATGTGTGCAGTTTCTGTATTTATGTCATTATGTTTGTTTATTTTGTTTTGCCGACCTAGGGGTCCAAATTATTCTGTTGTTTGAATCCGGCTACACATCCCGTCAAAGTGAAAGGAAGCAAAAATTTTTTTCAAGCAAGACCGTTACACAGTGAAAATTATACAAGTTATATTTCGCAAAAAACTCAAAAACAAAGTACACACAACACAGGTAGGTTAGTAGATTTGGGATTTAAAAAAAAGTGAAGCTAAAAAAACCGATAAAGGGTTCAATCAGGAGAATGGGGGTCGATGGGTGGTAGGATCTTCGGATCCTATTACGGTATCTTGGATGAGGATAGGAAGCCGAACAACAAAAAAGAAGGAACAACCGATTAGAAATTAGTGAGATACCCGAACCAGGGGAAATCTACATGATAGTAGAAAGTACTACAAGCGGAAAAACACTTACAACCTACAACCCATTCCTGTTCGCAAAAGTGTCAGAAATGGCGATAGGATGCAAACCACAGCAAACGACGCTGTTAAGAGATGGAAGAATATTGATCAAAGTGAAGAATAGCACAGAGGCAAAAAGCTAGAAAAAAATAATTTGTGTCACGGAGACATAACTTTGAACACAAAAGTATATGAGCACGAAAACCTAAACTCGTCGAAAGGAATAGTAAGATGCGACGCTTTCCTCCATCTTACAGAAACAGAAGTGCTGGAAGGCCTAAAAACACAGAACGTAACAGAGGTCATTCTTATGAAAAGAAAAAAACCGAAAAGGAGAATTCGTGAACACCAGAACGGCAATAATCACTTTCAAAAAAAATAAATCTGCCTAGATCCGTTGATATTGGCTACTTTAAAGAAAGGATCGAAAAATACATCCCTATGCCTATGAGGTGTATGAAATGCATGAAATACGGACACACAAAAAATCGTTGCACTCGCGAAAAAGTTTGCGCCAAATGCGGAGACGCATATCATGAGGAATGCGCAGGCCAATTAAAATGCGCCGAATGTGGATTTTTAGACAAAAAATGCCCAGTATTCATAGATGAATATGAGATTTAAAAAATCCAAACAATAAATCGAATCACCATACGCGAAGCTAGGAAAATACGCATAGAAACCGCTCCAATGATCTTCTTCTTCTTTTAGCGAGAAAGATTGTATCCTCCTATGATTGTCTTGACTCTTGTCTAAAACTCCCACATTCAGAGGCTTACTTTCTCTATTCGGACTTCGACTATCAAGAGTCATCTGCCTTGGTTCGGGATTATTATTTTGCTGGTTTGTTGTTTGTTGAATGATGTTGACGGCCGTCTGTGTGATTATATTTTAGAGTTGACATCTTTTCACTGTTATGTATTTAGATTTCTATGTTCACTTCGTTCATGAATTTGATGATTTTTTTGATGGTGTTTCCAGATCTTTCCTTCCAATTTGTTTTAAACTTTTCCCAGGAAATGGATGGGTTGTTGTCTCGAATGTTCTTATATTTTTTGCAGTAGAATATTTTGTGGCGTCCGGTGTCCGGTGCATTACATGTTTGGCAGCTTCCGTTTTCCTCAATTTTCATAACTGATAGCCAGTATTTCGATAAATCATGGCCGGTTAAAATTTTGTTCATTGTTTTAACTTCGTGTGCTGTGAGTGGGATATGCTCGTACCATAGTGCCGTTGTGAATTCTTTTTGGAATTCTTCAAACTTTTTTCCTTTGTTTTCGCACTCGTTTGTGTACCATTCTTTCGCCTCTTTGAACATTTCCCTTTTGATTATAGTTGTTGTATCAGCGATGCTGAGTTTGTTTTTAATTATATTTTGGGAGACGGTTCCTTTCCTTGCTAGCTCATCCGCTTTCTCATTGCCTTCTATGTTTACATGTGCCAGTAACCATTTAATATCTGCATTTATCTTTTCACTATTAGTTAATATTTTTAGCATATTTTCATCTATGTAAGCATTTTCCTGAGCATTCTTAATAATGTGGCATGCTGCTTGACTGTCCGTGAAAATTGTTGGGTTTCTTATGTTTTGCTCCATTGCTAGCTCTAGTGCTTTTTGTATGGCTGTGATCTCTACTGATGTTATTGGCACTGCGTTTTCTAATTTAAATTTGGATGCTATATATTGCTTTGGTTTATCGTGCTGTTTTATGAAAATTCCTATTCCACAGTTGTTCTCCTACTCCTATCAGTATATATAATGGGTTTGATTGTTGATATCTTTTTGATTTCCTCTTCATAATTATGTTTGAGTATTATTTTGCCATGTGGCATATTTTTTGTTATGTTTTCCGTTGTTTCGCAATCTATATGTATTCTTTTACTGATTGTGTTTACTTTTATGTTCACCATTTTTTCAAACATCTCCTTGTTTTCCAGATAATTTTTTTCAAAATATGTTTTTTTCATGTCTGTGATGTTACCTCTAATGTTCAACATTTGATCACGGTGTATTTTTGAGTACGCTATCGTTTTAATCACTTCCTTTGTGGCTAAATATTTACATCTAATATGTAATGGTACTTCTGCTGCTACGGCCATTAATGAATTAGTTGGTGTTGTTTTAGTACAGCCCGTAATTTTTCTCAGCGATTGATTTGATATTGTTTGTAAGGATTTTCTTAAGCTTTTGTTTGCATTTCCAGTGTATGATGCTCCTTGTTCCAAAATTCCTCTTACTATAGATCTATGTATTGTTATGGTTTTTTTTGGGTTTAGTTTGTTGTTCTTGTTGCAAATGCATCTGATTACATTCAGTCTTTTCCTAGCTTTGTTTTTCAGTTCGTCTATTTGCTTTTTGAACTTAAGGTTTCCGTCTATCCATGTCCCCAGATACTTGTAAATGGTAACCCTTTCTATTTCATTGTTATCAATTCGTAGAGTAAAAGGTTGTGACGCTTTCCCAAATATCATAAATTTGGTTTTGTCTGTGTTCATAGGTAAATGAAGTTTGTTTGCTTCCTCTTTGAAACTGTTTAATGATCTTTGTAATTTCGTTTGTAACTCTGCGGCGGTACTAGCTTGGTGTATGATCATGAAATCATCTGCGTATTGGATTATGTGTGGCTGTGTTGAATTATTTTTCTCATGGAATTGTTTTGTGTATATATTGAAAAGGGTTGGGGATAGTACATCCCCTTGGGGGAGGCTGTCCGACACTAGCTTTTTTATCGTCTTATTCTCAGTTGTTATTTCGATGGTGCGATTGTTCAAGAACTCCGCTATCCATCTTATGATGTCTAAAGATATTTCACTTTCTTCTAGAATTTTAATCAGAGTTTCTGTTTTAACATTGTTATAGGCACTGGCCAGATCGACAAATATGATTCCTGTTAATTTTTTGCTTCTTCTGTTGTGGTTTACCTCATTAACTAAGAAATTTACACACTGATGAATTGAGTGATTTGCTCGGAATCCTAAAGATGTTTTTGGAATGATTTCCTTTGTTGGTGAATGACAAAACAATGAATGACATTGGTTTTGTAATTTTTTTAATACTGCCGTATTTATAACTTTTGTTTGTGTTAGTTCTAGCACTATTGGTCTATAATTTATAACCATGCAGGGATCTTTTCCTGGCTTGGAGATTGCTATAACTTTCATCCTTTTGTATTTTTTTTATTTTGCCCCTTTTCCACATTTCATTTGCCTCATTGATTAATATTTTTGTGGCCTCTTGGTTAAGGTTTTTTAAAATTTCATAAGAAATATTGTCTACACCCGGTGCTGTATTTTTCTTTTTCATAATAATTTTCTGCCAGTTTGTTTCATTTAAGATATCTTCTGGTGTAGGTATGTTTCTATATCTGTTTTGGTTCCTTTTGAAGTTTTTTGGGAAATTATTCTTCAGAAATTCTTTCGCTGCTTCTATACTAGTTTCGATAATATTTGCTGCTTTGCTATTTTCTTTTCCTTCTATTCTTCTCATTAAACTCCATAATTCAGTAGTGTTAGTATTCCTGTCTATTTGTTCTAGCTTTTCTTCGTATCTCTTGATTTTATTAATTTTTTTTGTATCCTGAATTTAGCTAATGCTTTTTTGTATGCTATTTCATTTTGAATTGTTCTTTTTTCATTATATACCTTTCTCTTTTGATTTTTTTCCTTCCATGCTTTTTCTGTATCAATATTCCACCATATGCGGGGTTGTTTTTTTGAAATTCTACTGTTTTTTTAATAGTTCTATTTATATTTCTGCATATGTCACCCGGAGTAGTGTTGTTAGTAATGTTCATGTTACTAATATCTTTAAGTATTTTACTTTTGTTTAAAATTTTTGTATGTCTGACACAAGCTTTTTCTTGGATTCGTGTTATTATTGTTTTGTGATTTGAGGCTCCCATGTGGTGTTGTAATACTTCTCTCACACATTTCCCTATTAGATCTTCTGTTATTATGGTAATGTCAATTGCCGTGCATCTTTTTGTGTTATCTGTTGGAACGAATGTTATTTCATTGTTATGTAACATGACGTATTTCGTGTCTTCTATTTCTTCTAAGAGTATTTTTCCTTTTCTGTCATCATATGGGTTTCCCCAAGCCGAATGATGGCAGTTTAAGTCAGCTGATATGATAACTTTTTTACAGTATATTGGATCATTTAATATTTTTACTATCATTGATTTCAACTTTAGTATATCTGTGTTGGGCGCTGCATATATTGCTATTATATGAAAATTGTTTTTTGATATTACTATCTCTGTGATCTGTATTTCCTCATCATAATGGAATCTGTTTATTACTTTGTACGTTATGTCCTTTCTAATATATATGGCAGTTCCACCATATCCATCTTCTCTATTGCTTGTTACTGCATTTGTTAATTTGTTGTTGTGTAATTTGCTATATTCGCCTTTTTTATGGATGTGTTATCTAGCCATGTTTCCATGATACAAGCTACTGTAATATTTTGGGCGTTTAGAATTCTTTGTAATTCTTCTTTGTTTTTTTTTTACACTCGTAATATTAGATTGTAGAATGGAGATGTTTTCTGTCATCTTATTTTAACAGTATTTTTTTTTACCGTGTATAATGTAAGTTCTTTCTAGTATTTGTGTGGTGATTTTTTTTCTATTCTTTTTGGTTGTGAAATCGTTTTTTTTGTTCACTTGTTTCATTATCGGACGAGCTGTTACTATCCGAGCCTACTCTTTTTCCACAAGCATTCATCTTGCTGATGTGTTCTTTATCATAGTCCATTCTCTGGAGCTTTGTTCCAGTAGATTTTGGGGCCGCCATTTTGTTCACGGTTTGCTTTTCTATTTCCTCACTTCTGTCTATTTTCTTTGTCACTGCGACCGTAGCATCCCGTACTACCTCCGCGAATAATCTGTTATTCACAGTTGCTTTGCTAGCATTATTCTTGCGATTTTGGGTGCAAGTAACCCCGTAGTGGACCTGCTTATCGCAGTATTGGCATGTTACCTCTTGTCCCTTATAGCTGACTTTGACTCTTTCCCCTTTGATCGAAACAAAGGACGGGATGCGTACTTCAACCTGCATTATTGCTGCACGGTTTCCATCTTTAATTCCCGCAAAAGGCGAGGGGCTTGCCCAGTACAGGTCCTTGACCTCTTGTACCTTGCCATATTTGGCCAAGAATACACTGATATCGTTGTTGGATATGTTCTATGAACAATCCATTATTTTTACAACTTTGGAGTTGTCGTCCAATCGGATTGGAATTTTTACTTCCTCACCGTCACACATAAGGCTGTGTTTGCCGTCGTGGAGTTCCACGAATTGTCGTGCTTCGCACGCGGTCTTCATTTCTATGACCGCCGTCAGGGCGGTGTTCATCAGTTGGACTTTTACCAACTTTTGCGGATCCAACTTTAGTTCCTCTGTGAGGAACCTCATCACTTCTCCCTTGCTGGGTTTTTTCTTTAATTTGTCAAATTCTACCCTAAAGCTAGCACATTGATGCGGCGCCATTGCCACTTTCCCTCTGTTGCGACAGAATTGTCGCCTGGGTGCGTAGCCCAGTCATGTAACGCCTGCGTTAATGTAAACGCATGAACAATAAACGCAAAGCTAGAATCCGGAAAAGACCGCGTGTAGAAAGGGAAGTGATGAGGACCTCGCGTGAGGACGAAATGATCAGTAGACTGACAACGAGCACACTAGGTCGATCACAATTTTGTTAGCTCAGCCTACTGTGCTAAATAAAAAGTGAAAACCCAATTAAAAACGTGTGCATTTAGTGTTGCCCTCTTCCGAAAGTCACAATTCTAACAAAATTGTGGTTCATTTTTTCCCAAAAGTGAATTAAACGGTAAAAATGAATAGTTGTGTGGCTTGTACCCGTCCGGACGAAGTGGAGGACATGGTGGCATGTGACATGTGCGAAGAGTGGCAGCATTATAGTTGTGCAGGAGTGGATGAAAAAGTCAAGCACAAACCGTGGATGTGTGCTAAGTGTAGATCGGCAGCGAAGGACGCATCTGGAACTACCGCGAAAGTGGTGCTGAAAGATCACGTGGAACGGGCAGGAGGAAGCGGTGCTGGAGAGCAGGTCTGTGCGGGAGACACGCGGTCAACTAGGAGCAGTGTGAAAGAGCGACCTCATGACGACTACAAGCGTATGATAAAAGATGAGAAGTGGCCGGTAAGGAACGCCTGGATGACGGAGATGCACGGACGGTGCGTAGCAACGTGGTGAAGGAGATGCGTGATCGAGACACGCGGTCAGTGCGTAGCAGCGTGGTGGAGGAGATGCGTGATCGAGACACGCGGTCAGTGCGTAGTAGTGTGGTGGTCGAGAAGCGGGATCGAGACACGCGGTCAGTGCGTAGTAGTGCGCTGGTAGAGAAGCAGGTTCGAGACACGCGGTCGGTGCGCAGCAGTGCGGTGGAGGAAGGGCGTTATCGAGACACGCGGCCGGTGCATAACAGTGTGGTGGAGGAATGGCGTGATCGGGACGCGACATCGAGGCCTAGGAGAGATAATGCGGAAGAGCGGAGACGTGCCCATGATACGTCATCGACAAGAAGCGGTGTAAAGGAGCGATGGGAGGAGGACGAGAAGAAGTCGGTTGGAAGCGGGGCTATGCGACGAAGGCGTGAGTATGAAACGCGGTCGATATGTAGAAGTGCGAAAGAACGGGAGAGCGATGACGATGAAGAAGAGGAGTTACAAGAACAATTACTGAGTAACGAGATTGCGTTGCTGCGATTGCAACTTAGCAAAAGATTACGCGCTGAGAAGGAGTCACAGGAGCGAAAGCTTAACGAACAGCGAACAAATAAAAAAATAGTGCGTGTTTCGGGCAACGAAAGTGTCACATCAATGACGACTGAGGATAAAGTAGAAGATTGGTTGCGTACTGCGGAGGAAAAAGGTCATTCGTCAGTGAGGAAAGTTTGTGAAGAAGGACCTAGTAAGAAACAAATAGCGGCGCGTCATATCATAGGAAAAGATCTGCCGTATTTTTCAGGCGACCCGAAACAGTGGGCTATGTGGTTTAGTAACTACGAACGAACAACGGTAACGTGTGGATTGTCAGCGGATGAAAATCTCATCAGGCTTCAGAGGTGTTTAAAAGGACCGGCTCTAGAGTTGGTTCAGGGAAGATTGTTGTTGCCGGAAAACGTTCCAAGTGCTATCGAGTTGCTACGAAAAAGATATGGACAACCAATAACATTGTTGAAAGCATTGATTGAAAAGGTGAGATCAACACCACCACCGAAAGTGGAAAATATGGAAAGTATTGTAAAATTTGGCAGCGTAGTAGATGAGTTAGTGCAACATATCGTGGTAGCGAAAATGGACAAACATCTGAATAATCCCACACTGTTGGACGAGTTAGTGCTGAAGCTACCTCCAGCCTATCAGCTTCAGTGGATAGAATACGGAAAGAGGAGGGAGGAAGAAGATATTTCAGTCTTTAGTCAATTTACCAACGGATTGATGGACTCGGCGTTGGAACTGGTGGCTAAGCACTCAAAACCGGAAAGATTATCGAACAATAGAGGACACGTAAATTTTCACAATAGTGCGGTGCAACAAAAATATGTGAAAAAGTGTGCGATATGTACAGGTGGGGGTCACGGAGTGGCAACATGTGCCACATTCAAGAAGTTATCGGTGCAAGAACGCTTAAAGCAAGTTGATAAATTCGGGCTGTGTAAAATTTGTCTCAATATACACGGAAAACAGCCGTGCAAAAAAACCGACAGGTGTGAAATAGCAGATTGTCGCCTTCATCATCACACATTACTGCATTTAGTGGATCCAACAACCATCCATTATCTAAGACATTATTGCCTGCGAAGGAAAATCAAGGGTTGTGTGCGTCTCATTCGAGGGTTGGATCGACAAGCGTATCACTCTTCAGAATAATTCCAGTAACTTTGCAAAATGAGGATCAAGTGGTTACTGTGTGCTTTTTTGGATGAGGGTTCAGATTTGACATTACTTGACGAAGACGTGGCCAAACAGTTGAATGTTAGTGGACAACAGGCAGAGTTGAATATGACGTGGACCGGACACGTGTCGAGAACTGAAAAACAATCGTTGCGTATTGACAAACTGGCAATATACGGACCACTAAACAAAAAGTATTATGTGAAAGATGTGAGAACGGTTAAGCAGTTACAGCTTCCAGAGCAGTCTTCATGTTACTCTGATTTGGTTAGCAAGTTTTCTCATTTAAGTGGATTACCTATTACAGACTATAAGCAAGTGACACCGAAGATGTTAATAGGTATGGATAACCTTAACTTGATTGTGCCGGTAAAGGTCAGAGAAGGTGCGTGGAAGGATCCGATCGCCGTAAAGTGCAAGTTGGGTTGGGGCATCTATGGTCGATCGCAAAGTAATATGGGAACAGGAATGGTGGGGTACCATAAAGACAATAGCTCAGAAGAAACGAAAACTACACTCGTGAGGAAATATATCGTGCAAGACAATATGAACATCAATGATTCGACAAAGCTAATGGAATCTGAAGAAGATAAAAAAGCGCGGATCATTTTACAAAATACAACTCGAAGAGTAGGAAAAGGTTTCGAAACAGAATTGCTATGGAGGTACGATTATCCGACGTTCCCGCCAAGTTACGAAATGGCGCTAAAACGGTTTCGTGCATTAGAAAGAAGATTAAGTAAAAACGCAAACTTATACACGAGAGTTCGTTCTTTACTTAGAGAATACGAAGAAGAGGGTTACACACATCGTGCTACAGTCGACGAACTACAGGGTACACAAATAGGAAAGTGTTGGTATTTACCCTTAGGAGTAGTAATCAATCCGAAGAAACCAACTAAAGTCCGACTGATTTGGGATGCTGCTGCCACGGTGCAAGGAATATCGCTAAATTCTGCACTCCTGAAAGGCCCTGATCTTTTGAAATCGTTGATTGCAGTGTTGTACAATTTTCGCAAGTACGCATACGCATTAACCGGTGACATCAGAGAGATGTTCCATCGTGTTCAAATAAGACCGGCTGATCGGCAGTTTCAGCGGTTTTTGTGGCGAGAAAATAATACTTGTGACATACAAGTATATATTATGGACGTGGCAATCTTTGGAGCAGCATGTTCTCCAACATCAGCACAATACATAAAAAACCTCAACGCAACGGAAGTGGGAAAGACGTCTGAGCGGGCAGTAAGAGCTATTTTGAATTATCACTATGTGGATGATTATTTGGATAGCTTTCCAACGATCGAAGAAGCGATTGAAGTGGGAAAAGAAGTCAAAAGGATCCATGCTGAAGGAGCGTTTGAAATAAGAAATTTTCTTTCCAACCATCCGATCATCGTAGAAGGCGTCAGCAATCAACCTGTACAAACGGAAAAAACGATCTATGTAGACAAACAACTAGAATCAGTTCTTGGCATGAAGTGGAAATTAGAAGACGACATATTGACGTTTATTTTCAAAATGTCGCCGGAATTAGAGGCTATGCTGGAGGAGACACATATACCAACAAAAAGAGAGGTTCTACGGATAATTATGAGTTTATTCGACCCCCTAGGACTTTTATCCTTCTTCATCATACAAGGGCGAATATTGCTGCAAGACATTTGGATATCCGGAACCGACTGGGACATACCAATTAACAAAGATCTACATGAACATTGGAGACGCTGGGTCGATATGTTGCCGAGGTTACCAGACGTAAAGATACCACGGTGCTATTTCCAAGGAGGTAATTATGCAACATATAACGAAACAGAAGTCCATATCTTTGTAGACGCCAGTAAGTCAGCATATGCGGCAGCAGCATATTTCCGGGTGAGAAACCATGACGAATTAGCGGTGACACTCGTAGCAGCGAAAGCAAAAGTTGCTCCTCTAAAGCTGATGTCCATACCGAGGTTAGAACTGCAAGGTGCGGTTCTGGGCGTTCGATTACTCAACAATGTAATAGAGAACCATCAACTGCCGGTTACACGACGAGTATTATGGACAGATTCGGAAATAGTTCTTGCGTGGTTGAGAGCCGATCATCGAAAGTACCAGCAATTCGTGGGGTTTCGAGTAGCCGAAATTTTGGGTTCAACAGACATATGCGAATGGCGAAAAGTAGATACGTGTTTAAACGTCGCGGATTTAGCAACTAAGTGGGGGAAAGGGCCATGTTTTGACGAGAACAGTCCGTGGTTTCAAGGTCCATCATTCCTAACGCGTGAAGAAGAGTACTGGCCAACTCAAAAAGAAGTTGCCTATACGACGTCAAATGAGCTCAGAGCAGTACATGTACACACTATACAGAGTCCAATAATTGAAACGGAGAGGTTTTCTAGCTGGGATAGGCTGTTAAGAACCATAGCCTACATTCATTTTTTCGTGGCGATTGTAAGGAAAGAAGACAAAGAATTGCCCTTTGGACAATTAAAGCAAGAACATTATGCCAAGGCGGAAAACACACTCTGTCTATGGGCCCAGCAGGAATATTACGCACAGGAAATCAAACAACTCCGCAACTTACAAAGTATTTCAAAGTCGAGCAGTCTATATAAACTGGCTCCATTTTTAGACGAAAAGGGCATTATGAGAATGAAAGGTAGAATAGAAGCGTCAGATCACATAGCATATGAAACGAAACACCCGATAATACTGCCGCAAAGATCAAGAATCACCTTACTATTGGCCAACAAATTCCATCGACGATTCAGACACGGTAATAGGGAGACAATAGTGAATGAAATACGCCAGCAATATCATATCCCTAAACTGCGAGTTTTGATAGCACGAGTAAATCGCGAATGTATGATGTGTCGTATTAGACATGCTAAATCACGTACCCCACCGATGGCTCCACTACCTGTACAAAGAGTTACGCCGTTCGTCAGACCTTTTGCGTATGTAGGAGTAGATTATTTTGGTCCACTGTACGTTAAAGTAGGTCGTAGCAATGCAAAACGCTGGATCGCTTTATTTACCTGTCTCAGCATAAGGGCCATACATATGGAAGTTGTTCACAGTTTATCTACGGAGTCTTGCGTGATGGCGGTGCGAAGATTCGTGGCTCGTCGAGGGGCTCCAGCAGAGATATTCAGTGACAACGGAACAAACTTTCAAGGTGCTAACAAGCAGTTGAATCAGGAGAAACAACAACGTTACCGAGAACTTTCATCGACTTTTACCAACGCAAACACGCGTTGGATCTTTAATCCACCGGGAGCGCCCCACATGGGCGGTGTTTGGGAAAGGATGGTGAGATCCGTTAAAGTTGCGATCGGTGAAATTATAGAGTCCCATAGAAAGCCAAACGACGAAGCGTTAGAAACCATCATATTAGAGGCAGAATCAATGATAAACAGCAGACCATTGACCTATATTCCACTAGAATCCGCGGATCAGGAAGCATTGACCCCAAATCACTTTTTGTTGGGAAGTTCTAGCGGGGTTAAACAGCCGGAAGTACATCCAACAGAATACAGGGCCACCCTCAGAAGTAGTTGGAAATTGGCTCAATATTTATTAGACAGCTTTTGGCGCAGATGGACGAAAGAGTATTTACCCATTTTATCGCGACAGTCGAAATGGTTCGAAACGGTGAAACCCTTAGAAACCGGGGATTTAGTATTTATTATTGATGGCACTACGAGAAACGTGTGGAGAAGAGGCAAAATAGAAAGAGTCGTGAAAGGGCGAGATGGACGCGTAAGACAAGCATGGGTGAATACAAACAGTGGGTTAATAAGAAGGCCAGCGATCAAATTAGCACTGATCGACATAAGGGTCAGTTAAGGATGGTGAACGCAAGCGGTTCACGGGCGGGGGGATGTTGCGACAGAATTGTCGCCTGGGTGCGTAGCCCAGTCATGTAACGCCTACGTTAATGTAAACGCATGAACAATAAACGCAAAGCTAGAATCCGGAAAAGACCGCGTGTAGAAAGGGAAGTGATGAGGACCTCGCGTGAGGACGAAATGATCAGTAGACTGACAACGAGCACACTAGGTCGATCACAATTTTGTTAGCTCAGCCTACTGTGCTAAATAAAAAGTGAAAACCCAATTAAAAACGTGTGCATTTAGTGTTGCCCTCTTCCGAAAGTCACACCCTCTTTTTTTTCCACTGTGTTCTGCACTATCTTCTCGCGTGTTGTCGCTTTGACTGCGCACCCCGATGCACGAGCACATATATGCGCTCCAATGATACCTAGAGTGTATACTAGCAAAACATTCTCCAGAACTGTCAAAGGCAGTCTTCAAAACAAAAACAACAACAATGAAAATACCAAATCACCCAAGAGCCAAGCTAATGAAACAGAAATCAATACTAACAATACAGAAATCAGCTTCATACAAACAAAAAATCACATTACAGAGAAAGAAAATAAAAATACGGAAAATACTACTTACAAAGATAATCAATACACAGAAACGCGCAAAACACCAGAAGACATTATTTTCAGCGATACAGAAATAATTCTTAGTGACTTAGAAATATTTCACAGCCCCATTAACAGAAATAATTTTTAAATATCGCCATAAATAATTAATTACAAACAAATACGAAGAAATACATACATAAAAAAAGCAAAAAAAAATCTATAAATAATTAAGTAAAACAAAATAACATAAAATTTCATCAGGGATAAACAACACTGATATATGTATATATAGCGCATACTGTTAAGAAAGGCTGTTTTAAGGTTGGGATTGTCTTCTTGCTCGCCGCATTCTTTGCTTCATTGTCTTCCAGCTGGTTTCAACGCTGCAGTTGAAATTAATATTAAATACCATTGATGCTCAAGTCGGATTGTGAATTTAGTTCGCATGTTACCTTTTAATTGCTCAACGTAAGTGCTAAAAGATAGTTGCCAAACGATTAGCTTCAATCAGAATTAAAATCCCCTTTATGCCGAATCATGCCCAGTCCAGAGGTTGGTCATTTGGAAAATCAAACACGAGCTTCATTAAGCGAAGCGTTCCAGTCCAGTCACGCAGCTTCCTTTAACGACGAGAAACAATTCTCATCTATAATTATTATTGCTTGATTATAAAGTTTGTCATATGTTCAACAATATTATATGTTATACTTGCCTTTGGAACTGTTACTCTCGTTGGAACTTTCTGCTGATGTTTATCAGGTTTCAGAGCATCATCGACATTTTGTGATTCATGTTAATCTTCTATAACAAAAAACTGTAAATAAAAAAAGTTAAATATATAGTCTTTTGCGCATCATTTTACGCCGTATACATGTGTGGCGACGTTGTGCAAACCGTACTTTATACGTCTTAAGTACAAGTATGGTACGCACACACCGCGTGCGTATTGCAACGCACACTACTGCGACTTACAATGTAATAAAACACATTACACGTTTTAATAAAGTATACTAGTATACGAAAGACAATCCATCGATACGCCCAACCAATTTCAACCAAGAACCCCGTACATGCGTGTTGCATGACCTCACGTTCTGTTAGTTGTTGTTCGCTGAATCTTTCCACCGGTGTTAAATTGAATGTTAATTTTTTGGATAATATTGTTACAGGAGCAGGTGTGTTGAACAATTAGCATGGTTTTAATCAATAGATGTACCTAAAACATTGAATTGTATAAGAATGATTTGTTGGTTAATCGAAGCGCAAGCGATTAACAAACTCACAAACTTCAAACAAAAAGTTGATGATCACGGAGATAATTATAAACATTCTCTCTGGATAATGATAACAGCAAGTCTCGGAATAAAGTCCTTAAAGTTTCTAATCTTGCATTGGTGTTGTTTCCGTTGGCAAATTACCGGAAATAACGTACCCAAGTTATCGTATCGATAGCTCGATTCCTCTAGCAAAGCTTACAGGAGGGGCTTTTATATTCGTAAGGTGCTCGCTATTGATTACATCGATTCCGGCCACTTCCCCGTCGAATGGAAGAGGCAACGGCTAGTGCTGTTCTCGAAGGCCGGGAAACCACCCGGAGAATCATCGTCGTACCGGCCAAGCTGCCTGCTGAGTGTTCTGGGAAAAGTATTGGAGCGACTCATACAGCGCAGACTTACGGAGCATCTGGATGCAACGGGCGGTCTCGCTGATGCCCAATACGGATTCAGGAAAGGACGCTCAACCATGGATGCCATCAACAGGGTGATTGCCAACGGAAGGGTTGCGCTCGACAAGAAGCGCAGGGGCGATCGACTGTGTGCGATGGTAACAATCGACGTGAAGAACGCCTTCAACACGGCCAACTGGACAGCGATCGGAGCAGCTCTGCAGCGAAGGAACACGCCACCGTACCTCCAGGCGTTGCTGCGGAACTACTTCACGAATCGCACGCTCCACTACGAAACGGATGAAGGAATGGTCTCGCTACCAGTATCGGCAGGTGTCCCGCAGGGTTCGGTTCTAGGACCAACACTGTGGAATGTTATGTACGATGACCTTCTTCGTTTGGAGCTGTTCGGAAAGCGTGCGGACATTATAGGGTTTGCTGATGATGTGGCGTTCACCCTTATCGGGAGGGACCCGCAGGAAATCAGCAACCTTGCTACGAGGAACCTGGAGATGATCGAGCGTTGGATGGATGGAGTGGGATTGAAGCTGGCCCATCAAAAGACCGGCTACATGATCTTCTGCACTCATCACAACCCGCAGGTAGGCCAACTACGTGCGGGGACACACACGATCGTATCCACGGAATCGCTCAAGTACCTGGGGGTCGAGCTCTGCCGCAAACAGCACCACGGTCGGCATTTGGAGAAGGTTTGCAGTAAGGCATCACGTATCACGAATGTCTTGACCGCTCTGATGCCGAATAAGTGTGGCCCAAAAAGCAGCAGAAGGAGACCCTTGGTTAACGTTGGGAATAGCATTGTCCGTTACGCGGCACCATCGTGGGGACGGACGCTTCTTCAGAAGGACGTTCACCGGACCACGGTTCAGAGGGCGCACCGCACAGGAGTTCTTCGAGTGGCCAGTGCCTTCCAAACGGTCTCCTACGATGCCGCTTGCGTGGTCGCAAGCACTATCCCGTTAGTTCTTCTCCTAGAGGAGGACATCCGCTGCCACGACGAAAAGGTAGCGAGGGGAAGTCCAGGACCAGACATACGAAAGCGGCAAAGGGAAGAGACCATGGGACGCTGGCAACAACAATGGACAGCCGGAGCGGGGCAGCCGAGATCGCCGGGGATGAAGACGAGGAGAATTATCGCGGACATTATGTCCTGGGTAAATCGCAAGCACAGAGAAATTGATTTTTATCTCTCTCAACTCCTTACAGGGCATGGGTTTCTCCGGAGCTACTTCGTCGAAAAAGGCATCCTCGACGGCTCGCCAAACTGCCCGGTGTGTGAACACCAAGTGGAAGATGTCGACCACGTAATGTTCCACTGTCCACGGTTTGCTCGAACCCAACACGAGATGCAGCAGCAGAGCCACACCCGCTTGACGATAGAAAATCTTGCAGCGGAAATGTGTGCCAACAGCAACACATGGGAAGCAGTCCGGACCGCCGCAAGGACCATCTTCAGAAACCTCCAAGTGAGATGGAATGAGGAAAGTCCACCTACGGCCAGACGGAGACGACAACAACGACGGCGGAACACGGAACAAACGGGACAGCAACAGCTGCCGCCGTGACCGCACCAAAGGATGACGACAACGGAAGCAGCAGCAGCAGCAACGAGTAACCAGAGTAGCAGCAGGAGCTGAACCCCACCGGAAGTAGCGGCTACGGACGGGCGGAATCAAGCAGCAGCAGCGGAAGGAAGGCACGAAGCAGCAGCAGCAGCTGAGACAACTAGGACGGATGACGCAGTAGCAGCATTGGAAAGCAGCAGCGCGTCAACAGGATGGGTGCATCGCACAAACGTTCCTGTATGGAGTACTACGCACATCAAGCGCATCGGCAGGGTTCGGAACAGGTCGAGGAGTGGATTAGTTAGGGTCCCATCGGCTGCCGGGTCCGCTTCACGCGCCCAGCGTCACGATGAATCCCACATAACCCATCTCGGAGGGAGTGGTTTGTAGCCGCAAGCCGCCCTTCGAGGTGGGTACCTTTTGAAGGTTCCCTCCCCGTTAACAAAAAAAAAAAAAAAAAAAAGGTGCTCGCTATTGCCGGATAATCATTTAAGTATGGCTAAACACCCATGTACAAGAGAAGGCAGTTCTAAAACAAAAATAAAGAAATAATGAATTTAATTATCTTCATTTAAATAGCTTCAAGTAAGTTTGACACAAAATTGAAAAATATCCGTAAATGAGAGAAAACAAAACGAATATTGTTCCGGGATCCAGCATTTGGGCAGCTATGGTTGTTTACCTGTTGCGGTGATTCTTGGTTCACAACTATTTTCGCCCGAGTGTTTTCTGCCACGCGTTTTTTTCCACAGTGTACTCTGTGCGTAGCAATTACAAGCGAATGTGACTAAAAGTATTGTTAAAGTGGAATAGTTTCAAAAATTTTGCCAGTAAGTAGATATGGAAAAATATATGTGTATAATATATGTGTATCATGTTTGTATCATGTCTTGGCCAGAGATTAAAAACCAGCAGGAGAAGCAAAAGAACGCTCCATTAAGCGATTCTATTTATACCTCTCTTACTTCAACGTCATCTGATGTAAATGCAACGCGAATGCTGCAATATAAGATAGATAAATTGATATGTTAAATGTAACTAAACACGTTACACGCTATAAAAAATGGAAAAATTCTAACTATTATTAAAATTTTCTATATACCAGCAATACAGCAATGCATCACCAAATATAACAAACCAACGGTCACAGACGCTGATTTAAAAACTATGGTCGCTCACCAATTAGGCATCGATGACGTCACAGTAATAAAGCTGCTGCGACGGGATCGCGATATGAGCACACTCACCTTTATATCAGTCAAGGTCGGGCTGTCGCTGGCGCACAAAAGCAAGGCATTATCTCCTTCTACATGGCCATCTGGTTTGGTCTTTCGTGAATTCACCGACCGACGCACTAATGTACAAAATTTTTGGTATCCTGCACCGCAGAACCCACCTCGCGACCCACCAATCGATATCATAGTAAACACGCAGCACATGTCACCGCACACAGAAACTACCTCACGTGCCAAACCACAGATAATTCTTCAAACCGATCACACCACACACACCGCACCACTGACAACAGCATCAATTCGGCATCCTGCATGCTCTACACGACAGCGTAAGTGTAATTTTAGAGCGGATGAAACCCTCTGATTTGCTGTTGCTGCTGGGTGATTTTAACACCCCGAATCACTGTTGGAGCGTATCGCCTACGGACACCAAATGCTACATTCCTGCTTCAACATCCGGTAATGACTGGCTACTCACGGACGGTATGACCCTTAATGGACTGTCACAGATTTCGGGAGTGAAAAATATGATCAACCGCCAACTCGATCTTATTTTTGCCAATCCTTTGGCCGCATCGTCCTGCTCTAATGTCTGGGAATCATCTACACCGCTGCTTAAACTGGACAAATACCACCCTGGACTGGAATTTACCTTGTCAATCCCATCGATCATACCGGCTCCAGACACATTCATCGAAATCCTGGCATGAACAGAATCAGACGTTATAATTTTCGTAAACTTGACTACCCTACTTTCGAACGGATCGTAGCTAACTCGGACTTTAACTTCATCGAATCTGCTGCAACAATTGACGACACCGTGACTCAACTGAACAATGTTATCCTTTCATCCTTTGCCTCTTGCTGTCCTTTTCAATACCCGCCCTCCATCCCGTTGTGGTCGAACAGATGTCTAAGAGCTCTTAAAGCTGACAAGAAACGTTCGTTCCGGGCTCTAAGACGTGCTCGTACATCCCATGCCATACAAGTCTATAAATACGCTTCGACTGCATAACGTATCTATAACAGGGCATGCTACAAATCATACCTGGTACGCCTTCATTTTAGATTTTCCAGTGACCCTCGATCATTCTGGCGTTATGTCAATGCTCGTCGCAAAACCAACGGCATCCCCTCCACTATTTCCCTGGGCAATGACGTGGCTGATACACCCTCTGGCTGCCGCGAACTGTTCGCTAGGCATTTTTCTGGCGTGTTCGTTGATCCATGCAGCACTACAGTGTCTCTCTCGGAAAGCTTGTCCCTCACACCTAGCAACGTTTTTAGTTGTAACACAATCGAACTAAATGTAGAAGTGGTTCTACAAGCCCTAACAAAACTCAAATTTTCTTTTGCACCAGGTCCAGATGGAAAACCATCCTGTGTCGTAAAGAAATGTAGTGCTTTTTTTTGCTCCAATTTTGCTTCGTCTGTTTTCAAGATCGTTTAGTGATGGTAGTTTTCCAACTATATGGAAAACTTCCTGGATATGTCCTATCTTTAAAAAGGGAGATCGTTCAGTCGCGTCCAATTTTCGTGGTGTCGCAATCCTTTGTGCTATGTCTAAACTCTGTGAATCCATCGTCCAATCGTATATCCTTCCTATAGTGACTAAGTACATTTCTCCCCACCAGCATGGCTTTATACCTAAACGTTCTACTTCGACAAATCTTATGTGTTTTGTGTCTTTTGTGATGTCCAACATCGTCCGTAAAAGTCAAGTAGACGTAATTTATACCGACTTTAAAGCAGCCTTCGATAGTGTTGCTTCGTGGGCAACGGAGTAACAAACTTTGATTTTTACGCTAGTTTGAGCACTTTATTTAGCTAACCGCAATTTAGCTTTCGTCGGTCTAATTTGGTAGGATTTAGGTTTTTGCTTGGGTCGCTTTTAAAACGTATCCTCTTTGCGTCTACTTTGCTACTAACGATTACCGATCAGCTGACCTGGCGCCAGGCGCCCCTGACCTTTGTAGCCCTGATTGACCTATTTTCTTATTCGTCCTGCGTTAATGCATCCCTTCTACTCGCTCTAACGCAGCTCTTATCTCTCGCTCACTACATAGACTAGCGCCATCTAGCGCCCAATAGTACGATCGTGGATGTATCGATTAGATCAACTCGATCACCCGATGACAGCCGGTAGAACAACAATCGGTTGTCAATCTCCGCAATAATATTGTGCCAACAGATAGTTTGCCCCATGTTTTACTCTTAGCAAAACACGCGAAACTTGGATTTGGAAATCCAATTCTATCTTGGTTGGGATCCTTTCTCTCAAATCGATCCTATACAGTTATATTGAACAACTCATTTTCTTCGTCATTTGTGGTGGTCTGGTGTCCCTCAGGGAAGTGCACTTAGTCCTATCCTTTTCTGCCTTTTTATCAATGACTACATCTATGTTCTCCCAATTGATGGACATCTCCTTTATGCTGACGATATAAAAATCTTTCTTCCCGTGTCCTCGTCCTCCGATTGTCGATCTCTCCAGAGTTTTGTAAACAATTTCTCTCTGTAGTGTTTGTATAATGGGTTGGTGCTCTGTCCAGCTAAATGTTGCGTCATCTCTTTCGGGAGACCTGCTGCTGCCCGGCTGTCTTGGGACTATTACCTATGTGGTACCCAAATAAGCAGGGAATCCACTGTGAAAGATCTTGGGGTCTGGTTGGAAGAGGGTCTCTCGTTCGCTACTCACACCAACCATGTGATCAATAAAGCGAACAGAGCATGAGGCCTCATTATGCGCATGTCTTCGGAAATTCGCGATCCTCTTTGTCTTAAGGCACTGTACTGTTGCTGGGTTCGATCCGTTCTTGATTATGCCAGCGTCGTGTGGACTCCAGCTGAAGGTACTGGTATGCAGAGACTAGAGAGAGTTCAGAGGAAATTTACGCGCTTCGCAGTACGTAGATTTCTTCACGGTTACTCCGTTCCTGTACCCTCTTATTCAGTTTAATAGAAATTGAAACCCGCCATTGGCAAGCGCAGTCCTACTTCATTGCCTGCATCCTTTCCGCCGATTTCGATGTTCCTTCCCTTTTATCTTACCTACCACTGCATTTTCCCTCTCGCAGACTTCGCGACAGGCCTCCCATCTTTATTCCAACCCGCCGTTCGGTTTTTGGCCAGAATGATCCCTGGTTAAGAGCATGCGCTGCTTTTAACAGAGACCATCACCTGTTCTATTTCAACGTTCCCATTTCCCACTTTCGCACTCGCCTCCTTAATAATTCCGCTTTCTCCTTATAACCAATCTTGCTTCCTCTTACAACATCTTCCATATCCCGTTCTTCCTACTCCCCTAGATTTTAAGAACCATTGTTAAACCCATGCGGCAGACAATTTGAAGAATAAATGTCAAAGTACATAAATAGCAGTATTCCGGTGACAAAATCCAAGTCGTTGAAAAATCATCAACTGGTTCCAGGCCCGCACAAGTCAGCTATATCTTCTGCTTCTGCAGGTGATCTTGTATTTCACGTGGCTGGGAAACGATCAAACGCAGATGGCAGCAATATTCCGGTGTGGAAAAGCCGATGAAAGCTGTTTTGTCTAAGCCACCCACAAGCGAAGTCAGTTGTAAGCCATCTACATCCATGGCGATTGAATCCTGTACTGCCGTGAGAAGGATTCCAGTGCAGCAACGAAAAGTAACGAGTGACCTTTCCGCGAATGTTTTAATACAATCTGACGACAGTATTATAAGATCACCGCTTCGAAAATCGGTTAAGATAGACCATAACGTGGCTGATCAGCCAGGAACAGCGATGCCATCACATGATCCAGCCAACAGTTGGATACAGCCGATTCAATCACTTACCCTAACGGAAGGAGAAAAACTGATATTAAAAGAAATGGCAACAATGAATCGTAAAACTTCCCAAATGCAGGTTATACTGGACAAAATTATGAATGTGTTAGTACCAATAGACGATAATGATACACCAATAGAGGAATTTAATTTTAATAGAATAGTAAATGTAGAGGACTTTAAATGAGGAAATTTTAAATGACAGCAACTATTTTAAGAATGTAATATCTGGAATCAGTGCAGTAATAACCCATCAGGAAGAAAAAAACAGAATGCACGAGGCATTAGATATAATTTTTGAGCCTAACTTCCTAGCGTTGTGTAGCTGGACTGGTCAAGGAAAGTTAGGTTCAAAAATTCCATTTAAAAATATTTAAAATATTTTAAATTTGTTTAAAAACATTGCGCGTAATAGGTTTGGTGTAGAAATAGAGACGGCATTTTTTTTTTTTTGCTCGGTTAGAACGGCCTTGCCGTATCAAGACTTATTTTACCACGTAGCAGGATAGTCAGTCCATGCTACGGGGGAACGGTCCGGATGGGATTTGAACCTGGTCCTGCCGTGTGGACGGGCGCCGTTTTTCATATGCACCACCGGGCCGCCCCGGATAGCGCATTTGTTGAAACTTTTTTATTAATAAATTAAAACATGCGCAAGGTAGAGTTAATCTGTTAGGTATAAGAAAATCAACTTGTCACGATCGTCATAAGAAATAGTTTTAATTTTAGATTATAATTTCCTAGCAATAACTAAGACATACGGTCTGACCATCACTATAGAAATAAATTTAACACATATTTAATACACATTTCAAGTATTCTGTAAATTTTCATAATGTACATAAATTATAAAATAATAAGATACAACTTATTCAGTTCAACTAGAGCACTTACGAGCGATTCATAAGCTTGTTCCCTACGAAACAATCGAGAGGAGCTTTTCTCAAAACTATCTGTGTTCTCGATCTGGTGCTGGTTTACCTAAGTTGGTGCATATGGGTACGACAAAGCATTCTCGTCCAACAGTAGCATCTTTCAAGTTTGTATGAATGGATTTATGAATGAGTATAAATAAACAGTGCCAAAAAGATTACCTATAGTTGCACCCCTCCAATCCGAAGCAGAACTGTAGAAAATTGCACCTGGTGAAACAGAATTCCTGTTTCGTTAAAACGCGGTTCTACAAAACTGCAGCCTAATGTCATTCTTTATGTCAAAATGCTAGATCCTTGAGGAATTCTTGCATGATGATATTACCTGTCAACAATTTCCCGCTCGATTCTGCTCGATGTTTTGACAGATCCGGGCTAAAAATTTTAGCTTTCTAACTTAAGGTATCATAGACCCCTAGGTCTTCTTCTTCTTCTTCTTTGGTTGGTAGGTTGTATCCTCCTATGGTTTTGGTCTCTACCATAATCAGAGGCGTACTACAATGGTGTGGAAAGAGAGGACTGTGGTGTGCATTTCTCTTGTTTTCCTTGTTTGTGTTGTATTCCGTATTTCAATTTGTCATTATATTGCCGTCAAGTGTTGGGAGCTGTCACAGTGTTTATGTTATTTACTTTAGTTCTATGTTGCTATGTGTATTTGTGTGTGGTTTTTGTGATTGGTTGGTATGATTTCAGGGATTCTTTTGTTTTTTTTTTTATTTACTATTATTACTATTATCTTTTTTTTAGTTTTAAGATTCTTTTTTCGGGGTTTGTATCTTGGAATTGGGGTTGTACTTATTGTCTTTACCTATTTTCTGTTCCTAAGCTATTTTTTCCTTTGATTGATCTTGTTTTATATCTGCCTTGTTTGTATACTATTGTTTTAATTGGGGATATTCGAACTCCTTTTTTAAAAGACTCTACGTGAACAAAGTATCGCGAATTTTTATTAGAGGGTTTGTACCTGTTTAGTATTAATATTCTTAGGTAAGACTATCTGTTATTAGGATTTGGGCAGAGTGTCGTTACGTATTGCTATGAAGTTTAGGCACATAATATCCGTCTCTATACTTATGTATATTCTGAGATTCCCCTATCCACTTCATGTATGAAGTTTCGGGATCTCGGTTGTGTTCTATTGTTTTACAAGTATTCTTTTGTTGTCTAGTTATTGATCCGTGATAGTGCTTTTTGTTGCTGGTTGTTTTTTTTGTATGTATGTATGTTTTTCTTGTTTTTCCTTAGATTGTTATGTTATTGTTGTTTATTAGTGTGATAATTTTCTTTAAGAGGTTGCCTGAGTGTTCTTGCCATTTTTGCTTTAAATTATTTATGCTTATATCCGTGGGCCTGTTATACATAAGTATATAATCATCATCATCATTTCTGGCCTGCTCTGTGTCGAGCACGTCGCGAAGACATTGCCTGGTCGCCAATCCGTTTACAAGAAACTCGGTTCAGGGCTACATTCCTGCACCGCCAAACAGCTCAGCTAGCTCGTGGTTCATTCTCCTTCTCCACACGCCCTGCTCGCACACACCGCCAAAGATAGTCCTTAGCACCCGCCGTTCGAAAATAGCGAGTGCATTGGCATCCTCCGTTAGCAGAGTCCAGGACTCGTACCCGTAGAGGACTACCGGACGTATCAGTGTGCGATATATCGTGCATTTCGTGTGTTGCTGGAGCCTTCTGGATCGCAGGAGTTTGTGGAGCCCGTAGTAGGCACGATTTCCCTGAACAATGCGCCTTCGGATTTCGCTGCTCATGTTGTTGTCCGAAGTTACGATCGTACCAAGAACTCCTCTACCACCTCGAGATCGTCGCCGTCAACTGATACTCTGCTCCCGAGTCGGGCTCTATCACGGTCAGAGCCTCCGGCAAGCAGGTACTTTGTCTTCGTCGCATTGATCCTCGATCCAATCCTATCGACCTCGCGTTTCAGTCGGGTGTATGCGCCGAAGACCGATATTAAACAGTAAACAGGAGAGTCCGTCCCCTTGCCTCAGACCCCGGTGAGATTCGAACGATTCCGACAGCATGTTCGATACTCTCACCTTGCACTGCACCCCATCCATAGTGGCCTTCAACAGCCGTACCAGCTTCCCAGGGAATCCGTATTGCTGCATGGTGTTCCATAGTTCGGTCCGATCTATCGTATCGTAGGCCGCCCTAAACGTACGGACTATATGATGGTCGAATAACACCCTTTTCGAGCCACTCATTTATTTGTTATCTTACTATACGCCTTTCCAATGGAGCCAATCTACGCGGATTCGCGCGAATCAAACTATTGTCATGCATGCTTAGTTCACAATTAGCACGAAATCCTTCGTAGGGTACGTAATTCTTCACAATTTTTGCGACCTCGTGCCGCCACTCGCTTGGAACGTTTAATTCATCATTTTCATACGAAAATTTATAAATCCACAAATCCAGATCCTCTTCCGTCATTACGTCGTTTTTGTTTGCACTTTTTTGATCGTCGTTACCTTTCTCACACTGTATTGTAACGGTCATTGGTAATCATAAAGTCAACACTTCTGAGGAAATTCATGCTCAATAACACAGGAACTTCTAGAGCTGTTCGTTACCTTGCCACCCATACCACTAAGCGGCTGTGTCGTTGCGTTCCACTTCTGCAAGTTTCTCGGAATCTTATTATGCACATCTGCTCGTAGCAACGATACCTCTGTAGTGTAGACGCACCTTTAATCGTTAAGTTCGTTCGTTAAGTACATGCGTTACAGTTACATACTTACATAACAGGTTGGCTGATAAGTTCCCGGTCTAACAAAGAAAAACACATTTTTTTGTCAAAATACGTTTTTATTGTTCAACATAGTTCCCTTCAAGAGCGATGCAACGATTATAACGACCTTCCAATTTTTTGATACCATTTTGGTAGTACTCCTTCGGTTTTGCCTCAAAATAGGCCTCAGTTTCGGCGACCACCTCTTCATGCAGCCAAATTTTTTCCCTGCGAGCATCCTTTTGAGGTCTGAGAACAAGAAAAAGTAGCTGGAGGCCAGATCTGGAGAATACAGTGGGTGGGGAAGCAATTCGAAGCCCAATTCATGAATTTTTGCCATCGTTCTCAATGACTTGTGGCACGGTGCGTTGTCTTGGTGGAACAACACTTTTTTCTTCTTCATATGGGGCCGTTTTGCCGCGATTTCAAACGCCTTCAAACGCTCCAATAACGCCATATAATAGTCACTGTTGATGGTTTTTCCTTTCTCAAGATAATCGATAAAAATTATTCCATGCGCATCCCAAAAAACAGAGGCCATTACTTTGCCAGCGGACTTTTGAGTCTTTCCACGCTTCGGAGCCGGTTCACCGGTCGCTGTCCACTGAGCCGACTGTCGATTGGACTCAGGAGTGTAGTGATGGAGCCATGTTTCATCCATTGTCACAAATATCCAAATATTGATGAATGATATGACCAACACGTTCCTTTGATATCTTTAAGGCCTCTGCTATCTCGATCAACTTCATTTTACGGTCATTCAAAATCATTTTGTTTTCATCGGTAACCACCTCTTTCGGGCGTCCACTGCGTTCACCGTCCTCCGTGCTCATTTCACCACGCTTGAATTTTGCATACCAATCAATTATTGTTGATTTCCCTGGGGCAGAGTCCGGAAACTCATTATCAAGCCAAGTTTTTGCTTCCACTGTATTTTTTCCCTTCAGAAAACAGTATTTTATCAAAACACGAAATTCCTTTTTTTCCATTTTGTTCACAATAACAAAAGTTGCTTGACAAAAGACGCTCTGTCTCACAAACTAATTGACATACAGACGTCAAATTTTGACACGAATCATTTGAAGGTTGGTACTATATAAAAATAATATGCATTTAATACTAGCGGCGAAATCTATGTGTCAGACCGGGGACTTATCAGCCAACCTGTTACAGATTACTTTCTAAGTGTTAGTGTTAAGCTTTGTATAAAAGTAGATAATAAAATCCGGCGGACCTCTTTTCCGTTTGGACGTACTACAGTTCAAATCATATTTGTTGCTACATTACATGGCGATCCTGCCAGGAGCGACGAATAAAAGCGAGTGAAAAGAAGAAGAAAAGAACTCGTGTAAAAACGGAACTGGTATCTTGCGAGTGCAATTACAATCCTCGCAACGTGTGATAGGAAAATACCACCAAACAAGAAAGAGAAATACAGCGAGTGTCGTTACAATCCTCGCTACGCTACAATCATCGCTACGACGATCGTAACATACTACCAAAGAAAAGGAGAAATACAGCGAGTGTCGTTACAATCCTCGCAGCGTGATAAGTGAAACGCTAGGTCGTCATACGGCATGCGCCACCTTGCTGTATACTACTAGTATAGTAAAAATACTATAACACTGTATTGGGCAACCGTTCCATAGCGTGTGAGAACATCCAACAAGTCGTGTTGCAATTCTTTTGAAAGAACGGCTGCAAACTAGAGATGTGCAAAGTGAGTAAGAGTGAGATAGTGAGTTGAAACATTGTAGTGAACGAGTTTCGTTCACTCATCACGACGAGTTTTAGCGACTCTTTTTTCTCTTACTCACTCATGAGTGTAAACATGTAGCCGTGGTGAGTCGAGTTGCTAAAAGAGTAAATACGTGAGTTGAAACGAAAATGAGTTGAAACAAAAATGAGTTGAAACAAACATGAGTTGAAACGAAAATGAGTTGAAACGAAAATGAGTTGAAACAAAAATGAGTTGAAACAAACATGAGTTGAAACGAAAATGAGTTGAAACGAAAATGAGTTGAAACAAAAATGAGTTGAAACGAAACGTTTGATACTCATGAGTTGAAACGCAATACATGTGTACAATACCCAAACTAGCCAAATTAATATATTTCTCGCTCTGCCTAACTATCAAACATGCATAAGCGAACAAGCGGGCTAGACTGATCGGCATTGACATGAAACGGGATACTTATTCGGATATTTATTATCCTACTCACTCATGAGTATATTAATTTGGCTAGTTTGGGTATGGTACACATGTTTTCCGTTTCAACTCATGTATGTATATCAAACGGTTGGTTTCAATTCATTTTTGTTTCAACTCATTTTCGTTTCAACTCACGTATTTACTCTTTTAGCAACTCGACTCACCACGGCTACATGCTTACACTCATGAGTGAGTAAAATGACCGAACCGGGTTTTTTATGACTCCGAAATGAGTCGATAAACGAGCTGACTCCTTATACCGACTCATTCACTCTGAGTTGACTCACTGAAAAGAGTCGTTATTCTCATCTCTACTGCAAACGCATCGTGGTGTGTGACAACTGGACAGCCGGTGACCGGAGACGACGGAAAAGGTGACCGGAGACCTAAAGAAAAGACGTCGGCGAGACGACTACGTATTATCGTTTATTCAGTGGGGAAAAGTGCGCGTATTACAAAACAGTGCGTTTATGAGAATGTGATGAACCTAACCTACAATTCGTGAGCGACTCATATCCTTCGACAGACCGCGTGCCACGTGTGAAAACATAACCTCAAATTCGTGTTCCTATCTCGTGTGACTGAATTCTATTCATACTATTTTCATGTCCAAACCTATTAAACTTGCTATACTAAAGGCTGTCCCACCTAAAGCAAATACCCGAAGTTCCAAAAAGAAGATAGACCCTACCGAGACTGCTAATATAAAAGCTGAAATGGCTACAAAACTTGATTTGAACATTGCATTAAAAATCGTAAAACCTTTTGCCGGTTTAGCAACCGACCTGCCTAGCTACATTCAAAGCATTGAGCTGTTAAAGGATTATTCGGAAAACGTGAGTGAGAGTGAAATAATTCGGTTCATAAAATTGACACTTACAGGAGCTGCACACGGAGCAATTGATGGTGCAATTACCTTAGAGCAAGCATTTACTAAACTTAAATCGCGTTTCTGTGTTAAAGTTACACCTGCGGCAGTCGAAAGCGAAATGAAATCTACCAGGCAAGGATCAAAATCCGTGATGGAATACGGTTTATTAATTGAAAATCTATTTGTAAAGCTAACCGCTGCACATGTTTCAAAATGAACATTTAGTACCGAGTCAGCTGCAAAACAGGAGGAAAACAAAACGTCATTGCAGATGCGTTATCTAGACTCAAAAGCTCAAACCTTAAAAACTTGAACAATCATTTATTCCAAGTAGTGATGCGATCGAAAGCTAAACTGGAATCAAGTAAAGCGATCAATAACGAAACAAATAATTCAAAAAGCGACTCACGTATGGTATATCTGGAACTTAACATTGATTCTAAGGTGGACAAGCCAATATTTTCAACAGAAAAGATTACATTTCCTTCTATTATGAGCATGACTGACTTACGAGGGGCCATGACGAAGATAAAGGAACACGAAAAGAAAATAAAAAAGTGAATATGTCTTACCTCAAACGAAAAGGAAAAGCTTATAAACGATTTACTGAACAAGATGAAACTTTTAAATATGAATGGGTTACCAAAAATAATCAAATTGAACAAGACAGTTAAAATTATTAATGAAAAGGATATAGGAAAAAAAAATTAATTATGAATGACCATCACGTACTCTGTAAAACACTTTGGCCCACGCTGCTTGTTCGTACACGTACGCAATTCGTGCCCGAAATCCCCACAATTGTAAAGCTGCGGGGCCACGACAGTTGAGACTTTCCCTCAAACTTCCTCAGTCACTCAAATCCCTCAAAAAGCGTCTCAAAACCAGTGTTGCCGAGGCCGTTTGAGGTTTTCCTCAAATTTGGTCGCACAAACAATCACTCATGCTGCCTCTCTTTTCGTCAGCGACAACAAACAGTGTGTTGGCGCTAACGCTTGCACCTACGCCTGTAAACGTGCGTTGGATGATAAAACGTCAGGACACGCATCCGGTTAATGAAATGTGCGTGCGCTGCGTCAAGCGATCAGCCTCTTTTCCATCCAACCACCGAGGAGACAGGACGAGTTTTAGTGTTCGCATCACCCCGCTCACACTCAAAACACCTGTTGAACAATAAACGTAACACAGTGTTTGACAAATGCTACGTATTTCGGCTAAAGTCTGAAACACGACCCCCCCCCACTCACGGGCACTCATTTGAGTGACTTTCTTTCGTGCAGGGTGGTTCGAAATCGGTTGCGTGTTTTTTAATTATGTTTCGAGACACAGACACCTGAGGGCATGGCCGTCGAAGAAGAAAATGTAGCAATTGGTGCCATCTATCGACCACAGGTCAAAGATTGGCGATCCGTTGGAGCTTTCGCGAATAGCTCCGGCCACAGACATGGTAGCGATTAGTGGTACATGGACGAAATCTAGCCACAAGTGCCATCTAGCCATGGCCAGAAGAAAGTGTGGCGATATCTTGGATACCGGCGGAGCTATGGGGCAAAATTGGGCCAAAAATGAGGAAAATTTTACGGTTTCACAAACAGCGTATGGAACTTGGTTCCTCGATGAATAAATCACTTTTCACTATGCGAAAACCTCCTTACAATTTAATAGTAATTGTAAAAAAAATTAAATTCAGGCCACATTTCATAGTCTCCGAACCACCCTGTACGAAAAATTGACACGCAGATGAGTGACCGTGAGTGGGGGGGGGTCGTGTTTCAGACTTTAGCCAATTGTTTTAAGGAAAAGAAAGTATTTAAACATTTTATCAATCAAAAGAACGAGATTCAAGGGTAGTCTTTCGCATAGAAAGTTTAGCTTTTAAATTAAAACGAATACATAAATTGTGTCACACACTGTGCAACAAATGAACAATTTACAGTCGCAAAAAACAAAAAAATAAACAAACAAATAAGGTGGTAAATTATAATTAATGTAAATTTTAGTTCTTCAGTAGGTATTTGCAATAACAATGGCACACGAAAAGTGTACTTTCGTTAAAAAAAAACGCAAACATAAATTTGTTTTGTTTACATTCTTAACAGCTGAGGCATAGGAACTGTCAAAACGATTCCTCAAAAAAAGTCTCAAAAAGTTTTTGAGGTTTTTGTTGATCGGCCAGGTTTTCCTCAAAACGCAAATCCCTCAAAATCACTCATGAGTTCCTGAGGTTTTGAGTTCTGAGGGAATCCTCAACTGCCGTTGCCCCGCAGCTTAACACCGCCGCTTCGCGTTTTCCTCTTTTTTGTTCCCAAGATCCTCACGCTTCGTTTTGTTTTTGGCAATCTTCGTAACTTTTTCGAAGTTTAACAGTTTCTTCTTCAACTGTTCGATCGTTTGGGCTTCGTATAACAAGTATTGGTGATACTCATCATCGATGATCCCGTTCACGATGTACTCGCATAAACTTGGCTCATCCAGATTAATCGGGAGCGCAAGTCGCTGCATTTCATAGATATAATCGCGCACGGACTCTTTTGTCTTTTTCTTGCGATTCGTCAAAGCCAGATGAATACCATTCGCCCTTATGCGTGGTACAAATTCTTTTATTAGCGCCTTTTCTAGCTTCGCGAAACTGCTAACACTGTTGCGAAGGGAAAACACAAAACGCTTTGCTGTACCGATCAGCTTCTTACGGCACATTATCAATTGTTGTTCGTCGTCCCATCTTATTGATTTGCAGACGCTTTTGAGTTGCATCAGCCACATACGCACGTCCTCGCCGTCTTCCGCATCGAAGGTTTCTAAGCTATCCTCCATGTCCCTGAAAGAGTACACTTTCATCCTTCGCGGTGCGTGTCGTCGTATTTTAGGTGTTGATGTACCACCTGACGTAATAGCCGTCCGATACATTGCATCAGAGTCGTCATTCTCGTTTTCCTCATCATCATCCTCGTCTTGACTACTTAAGTCGCCAATGTTCGTCGTTTTCGGAATGTGAGTCGTCTTTCTCACATGTACCGTCTTCATCATGCTCAGCGTCATCGTCGTTATGCGTTTGTGAGACGCCTTCCTCATCCACGCCGTCGTTGTTTGTTTTGCGATCATAATGCTTCTGGTTTCCTTCACTCAAAAGATTATCAATTTCACCATTAGAATTCGTCGTATCCTGATGGTTAATATTCTTCGCGGCGAGATCCGTCTTTCCACCGGTAGTTGGCAAACCTAGGTTTTCGCATTCTCGTACCAAGCCGATTTTGGTAAAGTTTTCACACAGTCGCCATTTCACTGCTTTATACGATTTTCCACTTCGTCTTAATTTAGACAAATTCGCTTATTGCCTTAAGCTCTCGTAATCACTCTATTCCAGGTGGGAAGAAGAAATAAAAAGAGAGTTTATTATGAGTTAGTTATGTGTGATTCAACGTTCACGTCGCGACTGATCGTCCTACCGATCGATCCCCTCGGCATTGACACGATTAGGGTTGCCGTCGCGCAGTAAAACAGGGTTTTTCGCGTAGCACCCGTGCAAGCTTGCTTAAACAAAGAAATTAGTTGCAGGACGCAACAGATATTGTAATTCTACCGGAATCAAAATCAGTAAATAGATATGGGTTGTTTATCCCATAATACCTGACGAGATACTTAATCGTGGCTCCGCTACCTAATCAAGAAGTAAAGGCAGTTGCGAAGAGTTTTGTTGAGAGAGTTACAGATAACGCAAAAAAACGAACTTTAAAAAAATCCTATCTAGCTTTTAGGTTACACAATCACTTTTTTTGGTTTCGTGTGCAATTAGTGTGTGTTGGTTTCACGTACCTTTCGTTCCGTAAGGGTTAACAGCTGTCGTTGAATAGGTGCGACTCTCGATGGCGTTACTCTATGTATCTTCTCTCGTTCAACCCAGCTCTGCGGCACGCTGTTCAGGATTCTGGGATTTGGTCGCTCGGCTCGATGGTTTTTTGCGATGCTGGATTCTGTCGCTCGTCGCGATGGTTTTCTCGGTTTAGTTTTGCACTGCACTCACTTAACGTTCACAACACAGTAACAATGTAGACTCCTGGCAGGATCGCCATGTTATTTTTGGCTTTCTTCCCCTTTTATTATGTTTAACGTATGTTACGCCTCAAGCGAAACAACCGTTCTTTAGAGTAGAATAAATAGGGGGTGAAAAGGCCTTTTGGTCTCTCTCTGCTCTCTCCTTGCTGAGTTAATGTACACAAGAGTCGACCAAACGGTTACTATTTTCACACGAAAAAACGCGCAATTTTCCGAAATTTCCCGCGAGCAAACTCGCGGTCACTAAGCGGTAAATCTGAAAGTTCACATTCAGCTGTTGAGCAGAATCAGTATTTTTACTATTTAAAGTAAGTTAAAAACGATTATTGGAGTAGATAGATACATTGGCGTGGTGTTAAAAAAACCTCTGCTTGTTCTCTGAGTCGCTAGGGAAAGAGCCCTGGCGCCAGCTTCGTTGGGCTTTTATTCAGCGGCACTCATCTCGCTCAGCCGAATGTCCTCGCTGAGCCGAAGCTCCTCACTCAGCCGAAACCGCTATCTAGCGTCATCTAGCGGGAACGCGACGTGGCAGTGAAAGTTCAATTGAACCGTTTTGCAGAACACTGGGCCCCGGTGTTTTGAGCTGTCAAAACACCATCTCGTGGTTCAATGTCAATAACAGCGATCTTCACTGCCGGCCGCTCTAGAACCTTTCCGCTAGCGAGTTTCACGTGCACTTGCCTAATTTCTCCGTCCTTCGATGGTACTGTCCGTACTACGCGTCCCTTTGGCCAGCATCCACGCGGGAGGTTGTCGTCGACAACCAGCACCAGATCATCTTCCTTCAAAGCCCGCTTCGTCTGGAACCACTTGCTTCGTCTGGTTAGCGTTGGCAAGTACGAGGTGACCCATTTTCGCCAAAAAACATTTGCGTACGCTTGAGATGTCCTCCAGTTGTTTCGCAGGCAGGCCGCCGAGTCATCTAAGCTGCTAAGGGGTTTCGTCCCAGCTGATGAGCCTAGAATAAAGTGGTTGGGTGTCAATGGCGCTTCGTCTTCACTTTCTACGGGAACTTGCGTGAGCGGCCTTGAGTTTACTATCAACTCCACTTCCATCAGCCAGTTCGCGAACACCGCATCTGTTGGCGCACGTGCAAACCGCATGTTGTTCAAAGTGCGCTTCACCGTTTGCACCAGTCTCTCCCATGCCCCGCCGAAGTGTGGAGCAGCCGGCGGATTAAACTTCCATATCGTGTCTGGAAGGTGCATCGCTTCAACCAACTCGTGGGTGTTGACTTCTGCAATAGCTTCTTTCAATTCGCGATTTGCTCCTACGAAGTTGGTGCCCCGGTCCGAGTAAATCTCCAACGGCGTACCGCGACGAGCGATGAAGTTCCTCAGCGCGAGGATGCAAGAGCTGGTTGACAAACTTGTTGCCACTTCAATGTGGATCGCCCGGATGGTCAAACACGTGAATAGTACTCCCCAGCGCTTCTCCTGCCTCCGTCCGACAGCAACAAGGAAAGGACCGAAATAATCGATCCCAACGAATGAGAACGGTCTGCAGAATGGAGAAAGACGCGCTGCGGGAAGTTCACTCATTGTGGGTGCCGTAGGTGTAGCGTCACGGATTTTGCACGTCATACAGTTGTTCCGTACCCGATGACAAGCGCGCCTCAAGGCCGGAATGTCGAACCTTTGCCGGACTTCGTTCATTACGGTTTGATGATTTGCATGTTGGTAGCGTCGGTGGTAATCATCAATTATCAGGTCGGTGAGGTGGCCAGTTTTTGGTAAGATGACAGGTCGTTTCATGTCATCGCTGATGTGCTGGCAAGCGTCGATGCGTCCGTGTAGCCGTATGACGCCGTACGTGTCCAGGTAGGGGCTTCGCCTAAAAAGAGTGCTACTTTTTTTAAGATTTATTCTGTTTCTTTTAGTATCCGCCTGCCCCTCCTGAAGGATCCTATACTCATCTGGGTACTCTTGACGCTTTACTTGTATCCAAAGTGTGCGTTCGGCTTGTTGCAACTCCAAATGAGTTAACGGTCCCAGGATGCGCGAAGCTTTTGGTTGGCGCGCGTTGTTAATAAAGCGCCAAACATACGCAGCTGCTCGTTGCAATTTTCGCCATCGCGAAAATCGGTCGATGGCTATTAGTGGTTGTGTTAGATGGTGCACTGTGACGGTTTGACGCATTTCTTCTTCCGTGGTACGGACATTTAACGACGGCATGTCCCATTCATCTTCGGGTTTCCGTAAGAAATCAGGACCGTTAAACCACTTGGTAAATGTGGTGTGTGGGTCAAGGTTTGACCACTTAGTGCCCTCATCGGCGACGTTGAAAAGTGTAGGCACCCAATGCCATTCATTCATGGTGGAGTTTTCCAGTATCTCTCCTACCCTATGAGCTACGTATGTGCTGTAGCGTCTGTGATCGGAATTGATCCAACATAAGACATCTTTTGAATCTGTCCACAGGAATCGGCGTTGAATTGGTATTCGGTGTGCCTTTTCAATAGTTTTAGCTAGACGTATCCCTAAAACTGCCGCTTGTAGCTCCAATCGGGGAATGGAGATGTATTTCAAAGGCGCTACTCTAGTTTTACCACCGATCAATGCTACCTCGTGTTGCCCGTTCGACTCGATTCGAAAATATGCCACTGCAGCATATCCATCTTTACCAGCGTCGACGAATATATGTAATTCAGTTTTACAACTGTTAAGGTCGATGGCGAGGCGGTAGCATCTTGGCACTGAAAGCTTTTGAAGCTCAGGTAGGCATGCGAGCCATTTCTTCCACTTGTCTTCCAAGTTGGTTGGAATTTTCTCATCCCATCCAGTGCCGGCGCGCCACACTTCCTGAAGAAGTACTTTGAGGAACAACATGAAAGCTGCGATTAAGCCAAGCGGGTCGAAAATGGTCATAAGAACGCTCAAAAGTTGCCGCTTAGTAGGTGTTATTTTTCCCTCTAGGACCTCTTGTGCTTTATTCGGCAATTTAAATTGGAAGGTCTCACTATTAGCATCCCACCACATGCCGAGTACTTTTTGGGTTGCAGTCGAATGGTCTAGCATCATCTCTTTCAAGCGGTTCCCGTTGTCCCCGACGACCCGTAAAACTTCATTTTTGTTCGCCATCCAGTTGTGCAGTTTAAAGCCGCCTTGCAAATGGATAAAGGTTACTTCTTTCGCTAACCTTATCGCTTCTTCTAGTGTTTCTACACTAGTCAACATATCGTCAACATAATGGTCTGACTTTATGCATTCTGCTGCTTGCGGAAATTGCTCGGCGTATCTATCACCGTTTGCATTTTTTACAAATTGTGCGCAGCTTGGCGAACAAGCTGCCCCGAAAGTCATTCGCATCATGACGTATTCATCTAGTTCTTTCTGTGTTGCATCGTTTCTCCACAGGAACCTTTGGCTGTTTTGGTCTTCTTTATTAATCAGGACCTGATGGTACATCTCCTGAATGTCCGCTGCCATAGCGACTTTGAATTCTCTAAAACGGCATAATACGGACGTTAATGGTGCTAATAAATCGGGACCGGTTAGTAGCATTGAGTTCAGTGACACTCCATTTACTGATGCTGCTGCGTTCCATACTATACGCACTTTGCCCGGTTCATTACGATTAATTACCGGGAAAATAGGTAAGTACCACTTTCGAGGATGTGCTGCCTTTATCTCGTGATCGGTAAGTTTTCTTACATAACCCTTCGCTACGTGATCGGCTAATATCTGGTTCATTATCAATCGGATGTGGGTCTCCTTTTCCATTCGTCGTTCTAAACAGGTTAGTCGTTTCATTGCCATTGAGCGGTTGTTAGGTAATGTCACATCATCGTAGCGCCATAACAGCGCGGTAGTGTATATATTATTAACAAGTTTTGTTTTTTGCTTTAGGATCATCATTGCTCGCTCTTCATTTTTGGAATGGGTACTCACGTGTTGTTTGTTATACGGATCATCCAGTGCGAACCCTCCTTTAAGTGCGGCATCAATCTTCGTATCGATATTTTAGCAATCGCATAGTTCAATGCAGTGGGTGGCTACTACTTTTGCTGTGTTTGATACTACCTGTGAAGAAATACATCCTGAAACTGTCCATCCCAGGCGGGTCTTTGTGGCTATGGGCTCATTTACAGATCCTTCAACAGTTTTTAGCGGCACGGTTATGTGGTAATTATTCATACCTATCAGCAGTCTTGGTGGTGTCTCTCGGTACAACGCTAGCGGTATTGATGACAGATGTTTGTAGTTTGCTCGTAGTTCCTTTTGCTCAACACGCTGCGCCGGCAAACCCAATCGATGTACGGTCCGCACATCTATCTCGTACACGTGGTCGTTACTCTTAAGTCCCGATATCCCAATACTCACATCCATTGATTTGTTTTCATAGCGATGTTGACCACCGGTCCACTTCAGGCAAAGTGGTTTCAGGATTCCTGACGCACCAAGCTCTTCCATCAGCGAGTGTTCGATTAGCGATACAGACGCGCCTTCGTCCAGTAGCGCGACGGTTTGTATTCTTTTATCTCCTGCATGTAATACGACCGGTACATGCCTGAGGACCCAACAAGCATTTCGAGCAGTTTTCGAGTGAATTTAGGGATCTCGCCCGATTAGATCTGGTACCAGCTGTCGCCGGCGACATGACGACGGTGCAAATGCATGCGGTGAGTGACTGTGTTCGGCAAACCACGAGTGGGAGTGAACGTTTGTGCGGCCATGATCGCACACACGTTGTTTTTTTCATTCTTCGTCTTTGTCACTGTCAAGGATCGCTGCTGTCAGCCATTTTGATTGTTTTGGTTTTTGCGACGCTTCCTCATCGCATCATTTCAAGTTGCGATTTTAATTAAGAAAAGTGTAGTTTATTTAGTTAATTTAAGTGAAAAATGTTGTAGTGCTATTAATAAATCTAGTGTGTATTGCAATTTATCTTTTGCAAATGTGGTAGTGTTTGTTGTTTTGATTGTTTATGTGTTTACTCCAGGTAAGTATTGTGTATTTTTTTCGTCATTGAAGTGTTGTCTTCCGAATGTTTTAGCTAATTGTTAGGTGCGGCTGTGGAGCATGTCTTTCCGGCTTCCTCTGTCCGGATAATACATGATGCCATAGCACTGGAATGATCTAGCCAAACCACAATAGTTTCGGAGTGCACTTTCATTGCCGTGTCACCGAGATGTAAGGTAACATTGCGATTGGATTACCGAAGTATTCCATCTAATTGTATGTGCTTGTTTTCTTTTTGGAAACAGCTAGCATCACCGTCAATATCGACAACGGAAACAACAACCAGAACCGGCGCGATGGCAGCGAAATATCGTGGTGATTGTTCTTCCGGAGGGCTTCCGATGTGTCGATGTGGCAATAGATGAATAAACATCAGTAACCTACTGCGTAACCTACTTCTCGTACTCTGGACTGGGCATGATGTGGCTTAAAACGGAATATAATTCAGCTTGAAGTAAATCGTTGGGCAACAATCTTTCGGCACATACGTTGAACACGTGTCAATTAAAAGGTAACATGCGAACTAAATTCACAATCCGATTTGAGCATCAATGGTATTTAATATTAATTTCAATTGCAGCGTTGAAACCAGTTGGAAGACAATGAAGCAAAGCCAACGAGCTCACTGTGCTCCTCTCCGCATCGTGCCGAACGGATCGCTGACGAGCACCTTCCTGGTGGGGCATGAGTCCGGCATCCTCATCACGTGCCCCAGCCATCTTATCCTTCCGGCTTTGATAACCGTCAGGATATCTACACCGCCAAACAGCTCAGCTAGCTCGAGCTCAGCCCTGCTCGTACACACCGCCAAAGATAGTCCGTTCGAAAATAGCGAGTGCATTGGCGTACTCCGTTAGCATAGTCCACGACTCGTACCCGTAGAGGACTGCATCAATGTATTAGGACGTATTAGTGTGCGATATAACGTGCATTTCGTCTGTTGCTGGATCGTCGTCTGGATCGCAGGAGGTTGTGGAGTCCGTAGTAGGCACGATTTCCCTAAAATGTGCGCCTTCGGATTTCGTTGCTCATGTTGTTGTCCGATGTTACGATCGTATCAAGGTAGCAGTACTCCTCTACCACCTCGAGATCGTCGCCGTCAACTGATACTCTGCTTCCGAGTCGGGTTCTGTCACGATCAGAGCTTCCGGAAAGCAGGTATTTTGTCTTCGTCGCATTGATCCTCGATCCAATCCTATCGGCCTCGCGTTTCAGTGGGGTGTACGCGCCGTAGAGCGATATTAAACAGTAAACAGGAGATTCCTTGTCCTTGCCTCAGACCCCGGTGAGATTCGAACGATTCCCACAGCCTGTTCGATACTCTCACCTTGCACTGCACCCCGTCCATTGTGGCCTTCAACAGCCGTACCAGCTTCTCTGGTGTTCTCTGGTTTAAATGTTAGCTCAGACTAATTAGACTTCAGTTCAGACTGCGATTAAGTTATGTTTGTTTTTTTTTTTTTAATTGTTGCTAGTTCAATGTCTTTAAATGAATTAAAATTAATTTATGTACAAAATGTAATACGAGCTTTGCTAGCGCTATGAATATTTTTTTAATTAATTGATAATCACTTATTTTAATGATAATTATTTTATAATAATTATAATAATTAATTATAAACATGATCATAATAACAGTAATTATTATTATAGTTATAATAATTACAATTAATTTTCAAATGTACGAAAAGCATTTTGTAAATTAACATATAAATAAGGCTTACTAATATCTAATCTATTCCATTATTTTATAATAATTATGATAATTAATTATAAATATGATCATAATTACTATAATTATTATTATAATTATAATAATTATAATTAATTTTCAAATGTACGAAAAGCATTTTGTAAATTAACATATAAATAAGGCTTACTAATAGTTATTGTTAACAAATTTACTAACTGTTCTAATTATACAAGCGTTTAGTTGTAGGATTAACTCAGTAATAAGTGAAATTGTAAATAAAATGTTTTATTAACATAAATAAAAATTATTAAAATTAAATAATTTAAAATTTGAATTTGAAATCTCACGTGTAGATACACCTTGACCACGAATGAACCGGGCTGCGTGGATCTCGCCCGATTGACTTCCATTCGGCCACTGTTCGACCAGAACTCAAAATTCACTCGAAAACTGCTCGAAATGCTTGTTGGGGAGTACGTCACTTGCTGCTGTGGTAGAATGGGAGAAATTATTAATTGCTTTACCTGGAGCCGAAGCGGGGTTATGCAGCGTTGGATGGTGTTTCGCTGTACAACTGTCCTTTCCACAGACACGGGTTTCTCGACACAGATTGCGATGCTTTTTTAAGCAGTGCTTACACCACGATTTCTGTCGTACCAGGTTCCACCTTTCAGATACACTCATACCATTGTATGCGGCGCACTCAGCTGGGTGTCTGCATCCTTGTTCACAGGCGCATCGCTGATCTGGTTTCGGGCCGGCAGACTGTTCCACGTGCATGTTGACATGCTTTCGATGTTCGGTGCTGGGTGAGGGGTGCGTTACGAGCAGTGCCGCCTTTTTAATTGTCTGCAACCATTTTCCAAAATCCTGCAACGTGTTTTGTGAGGTAGTTACACGATGTATGCCCCACTGCAAACGAACAAAGGGAGGAAGTCGATCGACTAGTTCCTGCATCAAAGGTCCATCGAATCGGTTTTCCACTTCACTTGACCTGAGCGTTGCGCAGATTTCTTCCACTGAAATAGCGAAATCGACTAGCGTGTCCAACTTATCGCCCTTCGGAGGTGCTTGACGACGTATCTGCTCCAAAAGAGTTAAAACGACGATCTCTGGCCGACCGAACATCGATCTTAGGGTTTCCATCACTTCTTTGAGGTTATCCGATTTGCGAAGACGACACTGAACGGCCTTCAATGCCTTTCCCTTTAATGCTTGCTGAAGGCGTATGGTATTCTCTCCATCGGAAAATCCACAAAGTCGCGTAGTTTCGTTAAAACTCGCTTCAAACATCGACCACTCGTCTGGATTGCCAGAAAAATACGGCAATTTCCCTTTTACAGCTTGACGGGTTGCAACTTGGCTTCTACTAAGTTCATGAAAATCATTTTCACCGAACTCAGAATAAGGTTGCCGACCACTGGAAACACGTGCTTCAGCGCCATTGCTTCGCTCCATGCGCTGAACAAAGTTGCCTAGAACTGCTTCAAGCCGCTCTACGATGTTAGGTTCCTCTCTTCGCTGCACGCGGCTCGTCCCAAGTTCTTCCATTAGCTTATGGAAGCAGCGGCTAATTTCGTCAAGCGTATTAGCGTTCGGGGCGCTTGACTTAGCCACATGGTTCGGTGATGACGTGGCGACTACCGGTCTCATTCTGGCAGGGGGCTCCTCACCTTGGCCGGGTGCTTCATCATCGAGCGTCACTGCTGCGGGTTGAGCAAAATACACGGACGGCGTGTCGAACGTACAATCGTCGAATCCCTGTCTGCCTACCGGCGGTGTGCCAGGCACGCACATCTGGCATGTCCACTCACGGCTGTGAACGGATTCGTCCTCGTTAACACACGCGAGATGATAATATCGGCAGCATCTATCACATGCGACGGCATCATCTAGATTTGCACCGTTGCAAATGCTACACACTTGTTCCATTTTTTAAATCACTTGCGAAACACTGCACTCGCGAACTTTCTTCGTTGGAGTCCTTCCGATAAAGATAGCGTGTTTTCGATGTCCTATCGAAAACGTAGCACGCGGTCACGCGGAGAGAGCGTACACAGGATTTATAATACTGGAGAAAGGTTTTTTTAAATTGTTGCGTCCAGCAACAAAGATTGCGTCCAGCAATCACAAATTTCTTTCCCTAAAATATTTTTTCGCGACACGCAGTTTTCTTTAACTCAACTCTTATATTTTTACAACACGTGTATTTTGTGTGTGGTGTGTGGATTGTGTGTTTGGTGAATTGGCGTGGTGTTAAAAAAACCTCTGCTTGTTCTCTGAGTCGCTAGGGAAAGAGCCCTGGCGCCAGCTTCGTTGGGCTTTTATTCAGCGGCACTCATCTCGCTCAGCCGAATGTCCTCGCTGAGCCGAAGCTCCTCACTCAGCCGAAACCGCTATCTAGCGTCATCTAGCGGGAACGCGACGTGGCAGTGAAAGTTCAATTGAACCGTTTTGCAGAACAGTAGTAGATATGGCAAAGGAAAATAATGAAGAAATACCGTCCCGAAATCCACGAAAACTTAAATCGACTTCCAACAAAAATCGTGAACGTATCGTGCTGGCAAGGGAAAAAGGCAGCAGCGTTGCTACAATTGCTGAGACACTGAATAATAATAGGTCTACAGTATATAATGTGTTGCGAAAGTATCACAACATCATGAAAATACAACCATACAAGAGAGGAAAAATCATGGAGAAAAAAATATCACCACTGAAGCGGGAGAATATCCAAGAGTGGATTGATGAAGATTGTGGTATATCGTTGCAGAACATAACAGATAAAATGTTCCAAGATTTTTAAGTTAATATTTAACGTTCTACAGTGCAGTGGCTTAAGAAATTTCTAACTTTAAGTATTCCATGGAAAGGCTGTAGTTGTACCCAGAACGAAGGCATGTAGAAGAGAATTTAACACTGCGAAAATATTATGTTATAGATTTCACTACACTTCATGATAGCGTAACCGAAAACTCTATTGTATTTGTTGACGAGGTTAGTTTTAAGGTGAGCATGAGAGCATCGCGGGGTAGATCTACAGTAGAAACAAGAGCTGTGAAAACAATACCAGTCCGAAGAGTCTCCACGTGCATCTATTCCAAAGCGGAAGCCAACCGGACTAGTTAAGTCAGCGTGCAAACCTGTAGATAGACAGAATAACGAAGCGATCGCGAATGCGTTCGCACCCCGAGTGATGTCAACCACCACGAGTAATAAATCAGAGGCTTGAGCCTCTGATCCTTGAGAACTGTTTTGGTTTTTCTCTAATATATGGTCTTTTTTTACTTGTTACGAACGGCCTGGCCGTATCAACATATATACGGTCTTATGTGCGCGATATATGTATGTAGGAATATTAGGTGGGTTGGTTCAATTCAATGCTTTATTGATTTGCAACCGCTTCGTTGCGCTGCTCTGATGCGACTGTCCGCGCACCCTCCTTAGCGCTATTTTTTCGGGTTAAATTGCTATAATAAATATAGCGCAGTACCCGCGCAACATTTTCTTCTTCTCTCCTACATGTATGCGTATCTTGGCAGGCGCCAGTCTGGGCCCATCTTTCCCGAAGACCTAGGTCTTGAAGGGTCTACGGTTCAAGTCATCTACACTTGAAGATGATGTTTCCACAGGTAGAGGACCAAGCTAATCACCCATTTTTTGGGTGCGGCGTTACTTCTGCACCATGTTCGACAAAATCCGCCGTCTTGATGTCTGTTCCGGTATCGCATTGACCGAGTAGTACCAGGATCAGATGACAGCGTGTGCTATTACGGAGAGGACGACATTATCCCCGAAGGATGGGCAAACACAGCGAACAGGGTTTTCGACCAATATTAGCCGGAATCGCCAAGCAGTTAACAGATTTCAACAGTCGTTAAAAATTCATTTTGCATGAACCGAATTCATTTGTTAAAAATTTCTGTTAGAATTAACGACTGTTAGAACAGTTAACGACTAGTCGTCAAGGCCCATAAGAGACACGGGTAAAAGTTTCGAGCAGTTGAATAAACGACTGTTAATTTGTATCGCGTACGCTCGTGACGATCGTTTACTTAACTACTTGTCAAACCCAGTCGTTAAAATTAACAAATGAATTTATTGATTATTTTCTATCCAATACAACAAATAAATGGGACGAAACGGCTATGCAAACGACATTTTCGTTAAACTTAGTTTAAAAATGGGCTTTTCTAGGGAATGTGTAAATGAAATTATAATTACAATTACATATGCGTACAAAAAAAATTATGCGTATAATCATTTATCGGCCTAACGACTCCTTAGAGGTCATGCCACCATTTCTGGCTTACTAAACTCACTTTACAACGTAGCCGTATAGTCAGTCCATGCTACGAAAGGACCAGTTCAGCTGGGATTTGATACCCGGTCCTGTCGATTGGCTGCCCCATGCACCGGGCTGGCACCAGTCAAATGCAAACCAGTAAACCATGATGTCGAAAGAGGTGATTTTCATAGCCTTTCTGCAGCATGGAATATGTCTCCATCTGCGCCTCTACATCGTCGTCTTTCCCGACAAGTGATTAGGAGCGACTATTTCCGAAAAATACGGCGCAACAAAATAAGCGTAAGAATAAAGTAATTTTTATTTTTTTTCGCACCCATATTTCATGCTTGTACGATCCATGCGGATCCTACTTGCGCATCAGCAGTCTCGGCTGCCATAAAGTGTGGTAAAATATTCATATTCACTTTGTTGTACGCAGCTTGTATAAGGCGCACTCACTTTGTTGACAAATAAAATAACACATAGTGGAAGTTGGGGCAAGTGTGCCACATGGGTAAGTGATCCACCCAGCATTTTGGCAGTTAAAAGTTAGGACACACTTAAGGTGGCACACTTGCCCCATTTCCACTATATTCATATTTGACAGTTCCAAATCTACTCGACGTAAACGACCGCTTCACATTTAACGACTATCAATTCATCCGTTCGCGTACAACCCAGCGGTTAAATTCTTCGTTAAGCGGGCTTCAGACGGGCTTCAGATTGACGTCCTGAAGCCCGTCTGAAGCCCGCTTAACGAAGAATTTGACCGCTGGGTGGCATGCACTTTTTAACGACTTTTGCTTAATTCTAACGACTGTTACATTTTAACGACTTTCTTTCGCGATCCCGGCTATTGACAGGTATCGCCAAACACATTAACCACCAGTCTTTAAATTTATCGACGAATTAAAAGACTGTCATGGCGGATTGCAATCGCAACGCAGAAAAATTGACAACCTGTAAAACGGTGTAAACAATTGTCATGGTAACCGGACAAATCGTGAGGAAAAAGTCGAGCAGTCGTTAAAAAAGTCTTTAATTTGCATCGCGAACGAAACCACTGGACCATAATCGTCGATAAATTTATCTACTGCCTCCACCCAGTAGGTAAACGGTACAGAGTGCACTTTTTGAGAAGATTAGAGAGCTTGGTGTTTTGTAAGGGCAATGTAATGTTTAAAAAGAGAATTGCAAAGGTATTTTTGAATCAAAATAATTAAATAATTAATATATTTATATTTGTTTTTCGGTTTTTATTTCACCACCGGGGCAGACATTTGGCACAGCTGTTACGCTGCTGTCGACCTTGGGGAAAAAATTCATTACAACCGTGTGGCAAATGGTAGACCATATTTGAAAAGTAAAATTTTTAATTTTAATTTTTAATTGCAATTGTAGCTGAGGATCGCTAATGCTTTGAAGGTTTTTTTTGTTGAATCGATTGAAAATAATTTAATTGATGGTTAATTAAAGGCCGCCATAAGAAGTTTTATGCTCTCAAAAATATGTAATCAGTATATGTAATCATTGGATACAGGTTCTTTCGGATTTTCGGACCACACATAAACCGATATATATATTTTTAAATTTGTGTTTCCCCGGAATTTATCGATGCAGCGTAGCACTAAACGCATGCGGCCCGCGAATCTAGTTGCAAGCAAATAGCTTCATTTTATGAAATGTTATTAAGAATTAAAAATGAAAAATAACCGATTAAAACAACATTAAAAATAAGAAAAAAAGGATTTCAAATGCTAATTCACTTTTCAACAATCCAGCAATGCGTGTAGTTCGAAACAGACCGCATTAAAGGAGCTTTACTACAATCATTTCTTTATCAATGCATCATGCAATTTGGCCAGCCAACCAGTTTTGATTTTGAATGTGGTCCGAAGCTCTAACAAGTTGCTCGCCCCTGTAATCCACTGCCCGAAGCTCTAAAAGGTTGCTCATCCCTGCTGTAAGCCATAGCCCGCTCCGTCTTCCGGGATTTAAGCGGATCTAGCTATTTCCGCAATTGCCTACGGTGTGCAGCTAGATTTGTGTTCGCTTCATCACTTTCATCCAGGAAAAATAAGGAATTTAACATGTTAACTACAAATTTTGGCGACTTGCAGTTGCAAACAGCTGTTGCAATTAGTAAACAACGCCGAGATTACACAACAAATGTGACAGATGGTTTAACTACTCGATCTGTAATCTTAATGGTCGTTTACATTTTAACGACTGGTGGATGGAAAGCGTTGGCGATACCATTTCGAGTAGATAATTTTAATGGTCGTTAAAACCAAACCAGTGGTTTAGCTTTACCGACTGCTTATGCGATACCAGTCATTGACAGGTATCGCCAAACAGATTAACCACCAGTCTTTAAATTTATCGACGAATTAAAAGACTGTCATGGCGGATTGCAATCGCAACGCAGAAAAATTGACAACCTGTAAAACGGTGTAAACAATTGTCATGGTAACCGGACAAATCGTGAGGAAAAAGTCGAGCAGTCGTTAAAAAAGTCTTTAATTTGCATCGCGAACGAAACCACTGGACCATAATCGTCGATAAATTTATCTACTGCCTCCACCCAGTAGGTAAACGGTACAGAGTACACTTTTTCAGAAGATTAGAGAGCTTAGTGTAAGGGAAATGCAATGTTTAGTGGAAAAATACAAAGATATTTATTAAATGAATTTATTTTGTTTATTTTTTTATTTACCTGTCCTTTTATTTATAGTGTATTATTGCTTTATCCTGTACCCTTTTTTATTTTGAGTGTATAATTTGCTTCATAATTTATGGTTAAAACCAACCCCCATCAAGACAAAAAAATATGTATTAAGAAACAAAATATCAACAAATATACAGAAATATTCCGTAATAAACGTTTTAATCATCGTTTAACGCTGGCCAATGATTCGTTGTTAATCGATGGCGATATTTTGCAAAAGTGCAGTTCGAGAAAAATATTCCCGACGGTTCGTACTTGGCAAATGTTTTCTTTTCTAATGTAAACGTTTTCTGTAATCTGTATTTAGCATCTTCTAATGGAAAACGTATTACAATATCGTTCCCGAAGAACTTACTCCTTTAGACAAAATTGACGGCTGGAGTCGGCCCGCCGGCATACGGGAAAGCTCAAGTCTATTGTTCTCTACTTTTACGACATCTAAAACTGGGAGAACTACTAATGTGGGTGGGGTAGGGAAAATGGAGGGAATATACTGTAAGCATTGGCTGCACGTCCTTTCGGAATTTCGGGCGACACCTAACCCCAAATATTTTAATTTTGTTATGTGTGCTTCTCCTATTCGGAACCTATCGGTGCAGCGTAGCACTAAACGTTTCTACATTGTTTATCACATATTTGTTCTGCTTTGTTTGCTGTTCCTTAAAGCAAGGCATTACCTACACGTGCTGTCCAGACATATTTTTTTACACCAGTGATTTGGTGGATTCACAATCTTTAGCACAATCTTGAGCGTGTGTTAGTAGACACGCCTTGTCACATGTATTTGTCTTTACCTATTTTTTCCGTTGCGAACAACCAGAGATAAAATAATGTGCCCCATTGTCTAATTCGAGAGTAACAAACTTCGAGGCTTCTTGTGCTAGATCTGGTTAACAGCGCTATTTAAAAAAAAGGAAAGGTATGTACCCCGTACTTTTGTCTTTTGTGCGGTGCCTTCTCCTGCCAACGTGGGATCGGACTGTAGCGAAATAACTTTCTTTAGAATACAATCTTTACCGGGGGGTTGGGAGAGAAGAGCGGCTCGGTTGCAACAAACCGTCCGTAGGTTGATCTGCCACTGTCAATTTTAATATAAAAAGGGAAACATTTGCCAATACAGTTCAGTTCTACCGCGACACTAGTGAAGTACTATCGTGATACTTACCAACCATTACCAACGTAACCATGAAGGGTTCTAAGGTTGGAACTCGTGTAACAAAGTGCCAACAAGACAAATTGGTCGAAATCATGGAAAAAAATCCAGAGATGGCAAAGGGTTCAGGTCCCAACCCGACACAATTTTGGAAGGATGTGGCTTTGGAATTAAACGCTATGGGGCCAACTGTTAAGGATGGAGTAGCTTGGAAACGGGTATGTAGCAGATCGCTGAAATGGCGAACACCATTTTTCTATTACTAATTTTTCTTCGTTCTTTTTTCTCTATTCACAGACATGGATTGAAAAGAAATCTGTGGTAAAAAAAAGCTAAGCCACAACAAGAAGGAAACCCAAAAGACAGGAGGTGGCAAACCGACATTCAACGCACTCAGCGACCTGGAGGAGCGAATTGCCGTATTAACTAAAATGCGAGAAGTTACTGAGATGATGGAAGCCACTCTCTGCATTGGTATAACCAAGCCAGGTTCATCGCACCACAGCGAGACCGCGGAACTTTCATCGCATCACAGCCAGCTTCCAGGACCATCACACCGAAGCCAGATCTCCCCACAACCAGGACCATCACATCGAAGCCAGCCTTTAGAGGAGCAGGGACCATCACAACGAAGCCAGACCTCGCAGGAACCGAGCCAAGCTAGTAAATTTCAAACAGGGAACAGGACAAAAACAACAGCTGCTTCCAAGCTCGAGGAGTTCCAAAAGAAAATATTGCAACAAAATGAAGAAACAAACGAGCATCTGAAAGAAATTTCGTCAAACTTAAAAACTTTAACAGAGGGAACATTGGGAATATACAAACAAATGTTTGATTATATGAAAAATAAAAATTGAAATAATAAAATTAACCTTTTGTTTAGTTATTATCTAACAAAAAATATTGTAACAAGACGATGAAAGAAACGAACATTTGAAAGAAATTTGTAATTATTTTTAAAATCTTAACAGAGGGAACATTGGGGATATACAAACAGATGTTTGATTACATGAAAAATAAAAACTGAAAACATAAAATTAAACTTTTGTTTAATTATTGTAATACAGTTAACTATTGTATAATGTACATATTTGGTCGTCATACTTAACGTTATTCGAAACCGTCAATCGAGGATGCGTTCCTCCGCGTCCTTGATTTCAAAAATAATACGTTAAAATAATACGTGCGTTCCGATACGCACTCCCAACCAGCATTTCGAGCAGTTTTCGAGTGAATTTTGAGTTCTGGTCGAACAGTGGCCGAATGGAAGTCAATCGGGCGAGATCCACGCAGCCCGGTTCATTCGTGGTCAAGGTGTATCTACACGTGAGGTTTCAAATTCGAATTTTAAATTATTTAATTTTAATAAATTTTAATAATAATTTTTATTTATTTTAATAAAACATTTTTTTTACAATTTCACTTATTACAGAGTTAATCCTACAACTAAACGCTTGTATAATTAGAACAGTTAGTAAATTTGTTAACAATAACTGTTAGTAAGCCTTATTTATATGTTAATTTATAAAATGCTTTACGTACATTTGAAAATTAATTGCAATTATTATAACTATAATAATAATTACTGTAATTATGATCATGATTATAATTAATTATTATAATTATTATAAAATAATTATCGTGAAAATAATTAATTATTAATTAATTTAAAAAATATTCATAGCGCTAGCAAAGCTCGTATTACATTTTGTACACAAATTAATTTTAAGTTCATTTAAAGCCATTGAACTAGCAAAAATTAAAAAAAAAAACAAACATAACTTAATCGCAGTCTGAATTGAAGTCTAATTAGTCTGAGCTAACATTTAAACCAGAGAACACCAGAGAAGCTGGTACGGCTGTTGAAGGCCACAATGGACGGGGTGCAGTGCAAGGTGAGAGTATCGAACAGGCTGTCGGAATCGTTCGAATCTCACCGGGGTCTGAGGCAAGGGGACGGAATCTCCTGTTTACTGTTTAATATCGCTCTACGGCGCGTACACCCCACTGAAACGCGAGGCCGATAGGATTGGATCGAGGATCAATGCGACGAAGACAAAATACCAGCTTTCCGGAAGCCCTGATCGTGACAGAACCCGACTCGGAAACAGAGTATCCGTTGACGGCGACGATCTCGAGGTGGTAGAGGAGTTCTGCTACCTTGGTACGATCGTATCTTCGTACAACAACATGAGCAGCGAAATCCGAAGGCGCACATTTTAGGGAAATCGTGCCTACTACGGACTCCACAAACTCCTGCGACCCAGACGACGATCCAGCAACACACGAACGTACACACACGATCCAGCAACACACGATCCAGTAACGGAGTACGCCAATGCACTTGCTATTTTCGAACGGTGGGTGCCACGGACTATCTTTGGCGGTGTGTACGAACAGGGCTGAGCTCGAGCTAGCTGAGCTGTTTGGCGGTGCAGATATCCTGACGGTTATCAAAGCCGGAAGGATAAGATGGCTGGGGCACGTGATGAGGATGCCGGACTCATGCCCCACCAGGAAGGTGCTCGTCAGCGATCCGTTCGGCACGAGGCGGAGAGGAGCGCAGCGAGCTCGTTGGCTTTACTTCATTGTCTTCCAGTTGATTTCAACGCTGCAATTGAAATTAATATTAAATACCATTGATGCTCAAATCGGATTGTGAATTTAGTTCGCATGTTACCTTTTAATTGACACGTGTTCAATGTATGTGCTAAAAGATAGTCGCCAAACGATTAGCTTCAAACAGAATTATATTCCCCTTTAAGCCGAATCATGCCCAGTCCAGAGGTTGGTCATTTGGAAAATCAAACACGAGCTTCATTAAGCGAAGCGTTCCAGTCCAGTCACGCAGCTTCCTCTAATTATAATTATTACTCCTTGATTATAAAGTTTGTCATATGGTTAACAATATTATATGTTACACTTGCCTTTGGAACTGTTACTCTCGTTGAAACTTTCTGCTGATGTTTATCAGGTTTCAGAGCATCATCGACATTTTGTGATTCATGTTAATCTTCTATAACAAAAAAACTGTAAATAAAAAAAGTTAAATATATAGTCTTTTGCGCATCATTTTACGCCGTATACATGTGTGGCGACGTTGTGCAAACCGTACTTTATACGTCTTAAGTACAAGTATGGTACGCACACACCGCGTGCGTATTGCAACGCACACTACTGCGACTTACAATGTAATAAAACACATTACACGTGTTGGTTTCTTAAGAACGTTTTATTACTGCCCTCTGTGGCTCCTACGTTGTGACTGACTCCTTGTTCCTCTTCCTTCGCTGACGCTGCCACCGCACAGTGGCACGTCATGTGGCTCGCTTTCAAGACATAAAACAAAAAATATATTACCAAACTGAACATGGCGGCCACCTAAATTTCGCAGAAATTTACCAAATAAACTTCTATTTACATCTTTTCATTTTCGAATGGTAGCAAACATATGCGCGAGACCGGTCTCTTATACTCTCCTAACTTGGTGCGAATATTTACGACCCTTACTACCCCATCTAATCCGGGAAAAAGTTTAGAAATGCGTCCTAGAGGCCATTGCAAAGGCATTTTTCCATCTTCCTTTAAAATCACCATTTGCCCCACACTTAAAGGAACGGCAACACGTCTACGCTGGTTTTCATTGTGCAATTCACATAAGTATTCCCCACGCCACCGCTTCCAGTGGGTTTGAATTATAAGCTGCAATTGCTCGTAGTGCCGCAATCGGTTGACCGGAACCGCAGTGACATCAATTTCGGGAACAGTGTTTAACGGCGCACCGATGAGAAAGTGCGCAGGAGTTAACACATTTAGCTCCGCCGGATCCTCGGATAGTGGCGTCAGGGGTCTGCTATTCAGTTGTGCCTCAACCTGAGACAAAATAGTTGCCAAGTCGCTAAACGACAATCGTCGCTCTCCTATCACCTTCGTCATGGTTCGCTTCACCACCTTTACCGCTGCCTCCCATAGGCCACCAAAATTGGGAGCATGCGGCGGGATGAAATGCCACTTGATTCCGGCATCCGTTGCATACTTCAAAACTGCCTCTTTAGCTGAATCACTCCGCAACAGATCGTAAAGCTCCTTGAGATGGTTCCGCGCTCCTTGGAAGTTGAGCCCGTTATCGGAATAAACCTGGCTCGGTAGACCTCTTCTAGCGACAAACCGATGAAAAGCAGCCATAAAAGCCTGGGTAGAAAGCGACTCCACAAGCTCGACGTGAACCGCTTTAACTGAAAAACATACAAAAAACACAAATATATGCTTTCTCCGATGCTGCCTTACGATGGACTGGCTTTAAGTAGACGGGACCAGCGAAGTCCACTCCTACAACTGCAAACGGTCTGCCAGGTGAGGCTCGTTCTGCTGGCAGTAGGCCTTGCGGTTGCTGTATAAGAGCCGGACTCAGCCGAAAACATGGAAGGCAACTTCTGCAGACCTTGTTCACCAAAGATCGCCCTTGCAACGGCCAGAATTCCCTCCGCATCATGCTGAGTGTCATTGTAGGTCCCCCATGCAGCGATATGCGATGATAGTATTCCGCTGCTAATCTCGAGAACTGCGCCCTTTTTGGAAGCACTAAAGGATGTTTGATGCCGAGTTCCATTTCCTTTCCGCGAAGGCGGCCACCAACTCGCAGAAAACCACTTTCATCCAGGAATGCTCCCAATGTTCGTATATTTGATTTCGCGGGCACCGATTTCCCGTTCGCAAGCTCCCTTATCTCTGAAGCAAAATGTTGCTGTTGCAAACGCTTCACGAGAACCATTTTAGCATTCCTGAGCTCTTCGATGGATAAATACTTATCACTGTTTTGCTTTACTTCTTTATGCCGATATTTGCCAACAACTCTCAAACAACGAGCTGTTACCCGCAACAATTTTTCGAAGTTGGAAAATCTGGCACACCAATCTTCAGGTTCATCAGTTTTAAGCACTGCTGTCGTGCAGATTCTTTTCTCGATTACTTCATCTTCCGGCATATCCGATGGATAACTCGTACGCCATTGCGATTCAGATAACCCCATCCAAGACGGTCCATGGAACCAGGATTCCTTCAACAGCAGATCGTGCGGAAGCGCCCCTCTGGAAACGACGTCAGCCGGGTTCTCTGTTCCCCTAACATGAAGCCACTTACACTCTTTAGCAAGCTCTTGCACTTGGGAAACCCTGTTTGCGACGAACGTAGTCCACGTGTACGAAGGCGACCGTATCCAATGCAACACGATAGTAGAATCTGTCCACATATACACATTCGTATTTAAAAATCCAAATACTTGGCGAACAGTTTTCTGCAATTTAGCTGACAACAACGCACCGCAGAGCTCTAATCTTGCCAAGCTTATACGTTTTAGTGGGGCTGGTCTGGATTTTCCTGCTAGCAGAGTGACCTTTACGTTTCCGTTGGAATCGACTGCGCGTACATAAATGCATGCTCCGTATGCTGCCTCGGAAGCATCTGAGAAACAGTGCAGTTGCAAAGTTGCAGGATCATCGACGATAGCATAACGCTGAAACTGTATGCTAGCAAGATAAGGAATTTGCGCATAAAAGTCATTCCAACGCCTTTCCATGTGGCTAGGTATGGGTTCATCCCAACTTTGTGTTGACAACCATAAGGCTTGCATTTGAATCTTGGCCCAGGCTGTGACAGGCGCTACCAAACCCAACGGATCAAATATCTTTGCCACCAATGAGTACACCTTCCGGCGAGTCCATGTATCGATGCTATTCTGGAGGCTAGTGCTGATAAATAACTTATCAGTTTCAGTATTCCACGAAACTCCCAAAGCCTTGGTCGGCTCTTCAACTGCCTCAAAGTTTTTTACCTTGGAAGATGCCATATCTTCCGCCGGCACATTATCCAATACGTTTGTTATGTTGCTGTTCCATTTCGTCAAATGGAAACCGCCCTTTTCCAATAAACATGTTAGCTGAGCTTGTAGCTGGATGGCCTCCTCCTCACTGTTGGCGCCTCCGATGTAATCATCAACGTAAAAATCCTCCAGTAATGCTGATTTTGCCATTGGGAAACTATCGCCTTCATCTAACGCCAACTGCTGCAGCACGCGAGTTGCCAAGAAGGACGACGATGCCAGTCCAAATGTTACCCTTTGTAACTCGAAAACATCGATCGGCTTGTCCGGCGAGTCGCGCCACAAAATTCGTTGATATCGTGTGTGGTCGCGGTGTACCTTTACTTGCAGATACATTTGCCTAATATCAGCAACCAAAGCAATCTTTCGCATGCGGAACTTGAGTAACAAAGTGAATAAAGATTCTTGTATGACTGGTCCAACTAAAAGCAGATCATTTAATGATTTTTCTGTGTCAGTTTTAGCGGATCCATCAAATACTGGCCTTATCTTGGTGGTTGTACTTGAAGCTTTGATAACAGGATGGTGCGGAAGATAGTAATGGTTTTGCGGGTCATCGGTTGTTTCATCTATCATGACTTTCTTCATGTATTCTTTGCCAATGTAGTCTGCAATTACCGCGGAATATTCTTTCTTCAGGGTTGGATCTCTGTTAAAGCGCCGCTCTAACTGGAGGAACCGCTTGGTCGCATTTTCTTTGGATTTCCCCAAGCCTTCCTGCAAACCAACCTGAAACGGTAACCTTACAACATACCTCCCATTGACGTCCCGATGATGCTGACCAAAACTTGCTTCACAGTCCATATCCTTTTGCGAAACTTGTGGAGATTGCTGTAGTTCTTCTATTGTCCAAAAGCGCTCGATGGATTGTGCCAAATTCTCGGAAGATCCTTCGATCGTAGCGATGTTACAGCTCACCCTGAAGTCTTCAGCAGAAATCGTTTTTCCTACTGCTACCCATCCGAAAACAGTCTTCAAGAACGCCGGGTGATGGTGGCTAGCCGGAATAATTTCACATTTCGGATGCAGAAAATCTGCGAAATATTCTGCCCCTAGCAGCATGTCAATAGGACCCTTCTCGTCAAACTTGGGATCAGCTAAAACGATATTCTTGGGAAGCTTATCAATACCAATATGCACGCTCTTCGAAGGCTGATTGTCTGTTATCGCTGACATCACTAAAAAGTTTACATCTTCGTAAAATGCTCTGTCGTTTGACGCGACGAATGTTCTCGTTATTGGTGCATTTTTCGTCAAATTTCCGATTCCAGAGACAACGATTGACTCACTACACTTAGGAAGCTTCAAACGCTTATGAAGATCATTGGTCATTATATTGACCTGGGACCCATTATCCAACAGCACTCTAACGGCTATCCAGTTTCCATTTCTGCACTTTACTTGCACCATAGCTGTAGATAACATCACTTGATTTGAAATTGCAGATTTGGACTTAGGAAACGATGTTAACATGGTCACTGCGCCCACCGTAGGTTCTTCTTTCGTGCCTTCTTTATGCAACGTTTCGTGATGACGCTTATCACACTTCGTGCACCTCGCCCGAGAAAAACACTTCGCAGCCCAATGGCCTGGAGCCAGACAGTTAAGGCACAACTTTTTCTTGATAGCCACATCGTACCGTCCATCCACTGTCAATTCCAAAAATGCCTTACACAAAGCGATGGCATGAAGCTTTCCACAATGCGCGCATGTATTCTGTTGTTGTTCTGTTGCTAGGTTCGCCACACGACGATCGTTTTTCTGAGAACTGGTCGACGCTCGATGATCAACCGCGGTAGCGTCCAAAACACGACACTCCATTCGAAGAAATTCGAACAGCGATTCCACTGAGCACACGCTTTTGTCTTCCAAATGCTGTTCCCACTTTTGCTGTGTTTCTTCGTCTAATTTGGACAGCACTAATTCCACCAATAGCATTCCCCAGTTCGAAGAACTTTCGCCGAGCTGATCAAGCAGCTTTGTATTACGCTCAAAACCCTCGATAAGATGGTGGATTTCCTTTGCCTTTCGCATTTTTATTTTTGGCATACGCAACAGTTCCTTTGTGTATCTTTTCTTCAAAAGATACTCGTTCGCGTATCTTTTATTCAAAGCATTCCAAGCAGCTTCATACGCCGAACCACAAGTAGGAAAAGCATCCACAACGCTCGATGCATCACCTTTCAAAGCCCCTTTTAAATACATCATTTTCTCAGTATCAGTTATTCCGGTATTTTCATGAACTGCTGACACGAACAAACTGTGAAAGGGCAACCAATCTTCATAGTTCCCGGAAAATTCCGGAAGCGCAAGCCGCGGTAGACGAACTCTTTTTTCTTCCTTAACACTGACCGGCATGACGTTTTTGCTCGTAAAACTCTGAAGCTTTTCTTCAAATTCCCCAATCAACACCATGCATCGTTCATCTGTTTCATCCAATAATGCTTCGTTCGCCGCTACCGATCCTTCGATCAAACGCATTGATCTTGTTACGTTCTGGAACTGCTCCAAACATGATCGGACGCGTCGCAACCTAGCTTGCACAAATTTTTGATCACCTGGCGTGAAATTATGCAAAAAATCCTCTTGCCGTTGCAAGCATCGCAGGATTTCTTCACGTTCAGCGATTTTTGCCTTCAACGACTCCATTTTGTCTTCGTTGCTTGATTTCTTCTTCTCTCGGAAATCCTCTTGCGAGAAACCCTCGAAAACTTCCTCATCCGACTCCTCCGAGTGGTGCTGAGGCTGATTTTCCATTTAGGACTTGCCACTAAGACTTGTAAACGTTAACCAAACTGAATATGAACACTTATCCTGGTCACGGCACCATATGTTGGTTTCTTAAGAACGTTTTATTACTGCCCTCTGTGGCTCCTACGTTGTGACTGACTCCTTGTTCCTCTTCCTTCGCTGACGCTGCCACCGCACAGTGGCACGTCATGTGGCTCGCTTTCAAGACATAAAACAAAAAATATATTACCAAACTGAACAACACGTTTTAATAAAGTATACTAGTATACGAAAGACAATCCATCGATACGCCCAACCAATTTCAACCAAGAACCCCGTACATGCGTGTTGCATGACCTCACGTTCTGTTAGTTGTTGTTCGCTGAATCTTTCCACCGGTGTTAAATTGAATGTTAATTTTTTGGATAATTTTGTTACAGGACCAGGTGTGTTGAACAATTAGCATGGTTTTAATCAATAGATGTACCTAAACCATTGAATTATATAAGAATGATTTGTTGGTTAATCGAAGTGCAAGCGATTAACAAACTCACAAACTTCAAACAAAAAGGTTGATGATCACGGAGATAATTATAAACATTCTCTCTGGATAATGATAACAGCAAGTCTCGGGATAAAGTCCTTAAAGTTTCTAATCTTGCATTAGTGTTGTTTCCGTTGGCAAATTACCGGAAATAACGTACCCAAGTTATCGAATCGATAGGTCGATTGCTCTAGCAAAGCTTACAGGAGTGGCTTTCATATTCGTAAGGTGCTCGCTATTGCCGGTTAATCCTTTGAGTATGGCTATACGCCCATGTACAAGAGAAGCCAGGTCTAAAAGAAAAATAAAGAAATAATGAATTTAATTATCTTCATTTAAATAACTTCAAGTATGTTTGACACAAAATTGAAAAAAATCCGTAAATGAGAGAAAACAAAACGAATATTGTTCCGGGATCGATTATTTGGGCAGCTATGGTTGTTTACCTGCTGCGGTGATTCTTGGTTCAAAACTATTTTTGCCCGAGTGTTTTCTGCCACGTGTTTTTTACCCCAGTGTTCTCTGTGCGTAGCAATTATAAGCGATCGTGACTAAAAGTATTGTTAAAGTGGAATATTTTCAATATTTTGCCAGTAAGTAGATGTGTATAAGATATATTTACGGTTGATGGTGTTTTTAAATCAAAATATACTTTGTTTCAAGGTGTATCATGTCTTGGCCAGAGATTAAAAACCAGCAGGAGAAGCAAAAGAACGCTCCATTAAGCGATTCTACTTCTACATCTCTTGCTTCAACGTCATCTGATGTAAATGCAACGCGAATACTGCAATATAAGGTAGATAAATTGAAATGTTAAATGTAACTAAACACGTTACACGCTATAAAAAATGGAAAAATTCTAACTGTTATTAAAATTTTCTACATACCAGCAATACAGCAATGTATCACCAAATGTAACAATCAGCAGTATTCCGGTGACAAAATCCAAGATGTTGAAAAATCTTCAACTGGTTCCTGGCAGCAATATTCCGGTGTCGAAAAGCATGTCGATGAAAGCTGTTTTGTCTAAGCCATCCACAAGCGAAGCCGGGTCTAAGCCATCTACATCCATGGCGGTTAAATCCTGTACTGCCGTGAGTAGGATTCCAGTGCAGCAACGAAAAGTATCAAGTGACCTTTCCGCGAATGTTTTAATACAATCTGACGACAGTAGTATAAGATCACCGCTTCGAAAATCGGTTAAGATAGACCATAACGTGGCTGATCAGCCAGGAACAGCGATGCCATCACATGATTCAGCCGACAGTTTGATACAGCCGATTCAATCACTTACCCTAACGGAAGGAGAAAAACTGATATTAAAAGAAATGGCAGCAATGAATCGTAAAACATCCCAAATGCAGGTTATACTGGACAAAATTATGAATGTGTTAGTACCAATAGATGATAATGATAGACCAATAGAGGAATTTAATTTTAATAGAATAGTAAATGTAGAGGACTTTAACCGTATGGAGGAAATTTTAAATGATAGCAACTATTTTAAGACTGTAATATCTGGAATTAGTGCAGTATTAACCCATCAGGATGCAAAAAACAGAATGCACGAGGCATTAGATATAATTTTTGAGCCTAACTTTCTAGCGTTGTGTAGCTGGACTGGTCAAGGAAAGTTAGGCTCAAAAATTCCATTTAGAAATTATAAAAATATTTTAAATTTGTTTAAAAACATTGCGCGTAATAGGTTTGGTGTAGAAATAGATAGCGCATTTGTTGAAGCTTTTTTTATTAATAAATTAAAACATGCGCAAGGTAGAGTTAATCTGTTAGGTATAAGAAAATCAACTTGTCACGATCGTCATAAGAAATAGTTTTAATTTTAGATTATAATTTCCTAGCAATAACTAAGACATACGGTCTGACCGTCACTATAGAAATAAATTTAACACATATTTAATACATATTTCAAGTATTCTGTAAATTTTCCTAATGTACATAAGTTTTAAAATAATAAGATACAACTTATTCAGTTCAACTAGAGCACTTACGAGCGATTCATAAGCCTGTTTCCTACGAAACAATCGAGAGGAGCTTTTCTCAAAACTACCTGTGTTCTCGATCTGGTGCTGGTTTACCTGAATTGGTGCATATGGGTAGGACAAAGTATTCTCGTCCAACAGTAGCATCTTTCAAGTTTAAATGAATGGATTTATGAATGAGTATAAACAGTGCCAAAAAGATTACCTATAGTTGCACCCCTCCAATCCGGAGCAGAACTGTAGAATATTGCACCTGGTGAAACAGAAAAAACAATTAGGTCGGCGAAACAAAATAAACAAACCTAATGACGTAAACATAGAAACTGCAAACATGAATAGTTTGAAAACAATAATAAGTTATATATCATTCTTTCATGTAATTGTTAATAACTGATTTCTCCATAACAACAAATATTAAACCACAATCAACGATTAATTGAATAAATTAAACTATTAACATGTATTATCTTAACGTGTGTATCAGGGGAATGTATAACATAAGACTAGGAAAATTCGTATCTATTTTAACGAGTTTACATTTTATGTCCTCGATACTATACATTGAAACTGTGGGTGAAATATCGTAGATGTAAGCCTCATAAATGTTTTTCATCCATGGTGAAGAGTGAAAAGTGTAGGATTCCGTTATTTCGCAAATATGTTGACCATAAATGTTGATCGTGCTGAACGCTTCTTTACAACTAATGTATTTCACGATGAAATCATCTTTGGTGAGAAACCATGCGTCTTTATCGTTGGCCCGCAAGACAAATTCCGAATTAATATTTAAAATTATGTCATTCCCTATAGTTTTAATATTAGGGAATGTAGATTCGACTGTATGAGAAGCTGCATCTAAATGCTTTAATTCTAATAATCTATTAACGGTTTGCTGTAAATTTTTATAACCATGTCGAGATAGCTTTTTTATAGATTGTAACTTATTTTCAAACGGGTATGAGGAAAAGGTATTAAGTGGACCAAAGTGGCAGACTTCTTCATACATGTGTAGCAAGTTGTGAATATTGCTCGACATATACACTTCGCCGTAAATTGAAGCAAACTCACTAACAAATTGCTTAAGCATATTGCCAGCTTGCTGCCAATACTCTCTATAAGAGTTAGAGGAAAATAGGGTAATTGCACAGTAATATAACATAAAATGGTTATATTCCGTGGGTAAAATAAACTGTTTTAAAACTACGGGACTAGCATATCGCAAAAAGTTAGCAAATTCACTACCTTTCCAGCGAGTTAAATGGTCTAAACCACGCAACTTTCGATGCACTTCAGATGGAAGTTTCATCTTTTTAATAATGCTGGATATTGCGACGCATTCTTGATTACTCCATTTGGTGCAGTTTGTTCTATGTTTGCCAAATATCCAAATCATAAGTAGCTTACGTGTTACTCCTAAATCGCTCAGGTGCAGTTGATCAGAGACAGGCACTTGTTTGATCAGATCAAATTGCGGTAGATCATATACAGGTGTCCGTTCGATTTGATGATCGCCATACAGAAAATTTCTGAAGTTTTCATCTGTCCGAGGAGCAGCATCGCCGTAAGGAAAATACACTACTCGGACCATTTCATGGGACTGCCCCCTCACTGTACATTTCAGACAACCTGCTTTTGCATTATAACTTGCTGTGCCTGAAAGAGAAAACAATCAGTGTTATTAGAAGTGCAGCTAGAAAGATATATTCATACAATATTTTATTATTTTTGTTACCTTTGATAAAAGCACGTGCTGGAGAGTCGGCAATGAAGGCACGCACACGAATTTGTATCAGTTTTCCAGCAATTATTATTCCATGTTCAGTTAGATTAGTCAGCTCTGTGACCAACGGACGTAAAAAAGCTTCTTTAGAACGTGGCTTGGATGATCCGCTAAAAATTCCAACAACCATGCAGGGTATTTCCGGTTCTTCGTGTATATTAATGAGCATTGGCCAAAATTCTGTCCGGCTGCTTTTGTGTAGAGGAAGACCATCAATTGATATGTTCAGCGAGAAGGTTGTCGATGTAGGTTGAAAACATCTGTAAAAAAAGGAAACGTATGTATGTATAAGTAAGCGAGTTAAACACATGAATGAAAATTCTCTTAACTCACCCAAAATAGTTCAACAGACATGTTTTAATACCTTGGTACCAAAACTCGCCTCCCGCAATGGGAACTATTTGTTGACCACCTTTCGGTGTTTGTAGCAAAGTGCGAGCATCCTTCGGAAAACTAAACTCTGTTTTTTCGCGTAATATCTCCAGCAATCCATTCAGCGCGTGGTGGGTTTGATGTGTAGTTAAAGCCCATCTTCTGATGCATTCAAGAATTTCTATTCCTTCCCACTTAGAAGAATATTCTAAATCACGTTCCACATCACTTCCGCTTTCATCCGTATCATCAATGGTTACCCAAGAATGCACATCATCTTTCACAGAATCTCTATCTTCACTCGTCCTAGTCAAAGTAGCCGGTTCGAATTCTTGTATCTCGGAAGCAGAAGATAAATCTTGCACGCCTGGAAAATTATATTTGTTTAGTATTGTTCTCCTAATAGTTAGTAGTTTAAACTGTTTTTATAATCATAAAATACACACTTTCATTTGGCAAATCACTAGTAACGATTTCCGAGTCGTGGTTAGGATCAACTGAATTGCTTATTTCCGAGCTGTTTCTTGGATTCGCTCTGCTGCTGATGCCGAACAGTTCGCGCTCCAAATTAGCATCGTTAGTAGCAGCAATTTTATACAGTGATCCTGTTTTACGCAGCTTTCTAGCCGACATTTTTAATCCACTTTACTCAACGAAATTACTCCGGCAAAAATACCCGATCACAATATCAAGAATCACACACAGAAATCAAGATATTATAAACCACTTTATGAACTTTATTGCAACGATGCCAAACACGAAATGAATGGAATTTTGAAAATTTTTCAATGGACAGGTAACCAAGGACAAGGTTAATTTCCAGTATAAAAGCAGCTCGTTTTTTAAACGAACGTTTAGAAAGCATATTCAGTTCGACAAGCAAACACCTACGAGCAGCCTCCAAGGACGAAGATCACAACGCCCAGTTCAGTGCGCAACAGTCAAGAACAGCTTTTTTCAAAGCTACCTGTGTTCTCGAACTGTTTGTCTGCCTGGATTGGTGCCTGGATTGGGTAGAAGACAACACAACCGAAAGCAACAGTTGCCTCCAGCGTTAATAAAGTGTTAATAAAGAGTATGATAACTAACGTTTGTACCTTTACGGTAACGGATGTTAAAATGTGTTCTAAAAGTTTTCGCTAGTTTACAGTCATATTCGATCATGCAAATTCATCAATTCATCACGTCCATTATCCGAAAAATAGCTCAAATTCCGTTTTTGGCTTAGTGTATGTAAACTTGTTTAATACCTCATCCCAATGGTATGGATGACAGTTATTATATTCAACAGCATCTCTTTCGTAGACGATCTGTGCACATTGTTAATTGTCGATTGTTATTTGCGGATGTATTAAGGAAATCCGTCAACAAACAGTCCACATTATCTTTTCGCATATCCATTTGTAAAACGATTGAACTTACCAAATTATCACAGGTCAAGTCAAAATCATTCTCTGGTATTAAAATACATTAAGCCGGCATTACTAATGCCGGTATAATGATCGACTCGTCGGAAGCCTCCCGGAAGAACAATCACCACGATATTTCGTTGCCATTGCGGTGCTGGTAGTTGCATCCGATGTCGATATTGCCGCTGATGGTAGCTGTTTCTAAAAAGAAAACAATCACATAACCATTTAGATGGAACCCTTTGATATTCTAATCACAATGTTACCTTACATCTCGGTGAGGCGGCAATGAAGGAGCGCTCCGGGACTATCGTGGTTTGGCTTTGATTGGATCATTGATACCGCACCGTGTAGTATCCGGTCAGAGGACACCGGAATGATAAACTCAGCAGCCGCACGTTGCATTAAGCTAAAACATTCGGAATATTTGAATGACGGAAAACCAACAGCAATACTCACCTGGCGTAGACACATGAACAATCAAAACAACAAACACTACCACATTTGCAAAAGATAAATTCCAGTACACACTAGATATATTAATAGCACTACAACATTTTTCACTTAAATTAACTAAACAAACTACACTTTTCTTAATTAAAATCGCAACTTGAAATGTTGCGATGCGGAAGCGTCGCAAAAACCAAAACAATCAAAATGGCGATCCTTGACATCGACAAACAAGAAGGATGAAAAAAACGACGAGTTCATCCCGACTTGTGTTTTGCCCAACACAATCACTCATTGCCTGCATTTGCACCGTCGTCACATCGCCGGTGACAGCTGGTACCAGATCTAATCGGGCGAGATCTCAAAATTCACTCGAAAACTGCTCGAAATGCTTGTTGGGACTTGATCCTATGACCTCGTATTCGCACGTCAGACATCGATGTGTCATGTGCGAGCGTGCGTGGGAGATAATTGAATGCGTAACATTCTGTCTCCGCTCCCTGCGTGAGCGATTATTATAAGCTGCGTGCGATTGATTGTATTCAATCTTTGTGATTTTGCGTACCAAAGAGCAATTGGCAATAAACCCTTTAAAAGTGTATCAAGCGAATACGACCGGCTTCGTGTTTATATTAATTGAGAATACGAATGGCTACGCTTTCGTAAAACAGTATTATTTAACCTAATTCTCGTTAGAAATACCATGCATTATCAAAAGGTTGTGGAGTATGCAACAAACATTTACTATCCGAACGCATTTCTTCGGTGCATAGTGGAGCTGCCTTTCACCGTTAATGCAGCGAAATCGTCCTTTGAGCATGCCAAATGTTCTTTCCACAATTGCTCGCGCTTTGGCATGTTGTTCATTGAATATTGCTTCTGCAGTATTAGCCTCGGCATTTCTGTGCGGCTTTATAAGCCATGGTTTTGATGGATAAGCAGAGGCCCCTAAAATTTTATGAAAAGTACGGTTAATCACATAAGAAATATGAAAGCAATAATAAGAAAGTTATACAAACCCAAGATCTTGCACATCTGATCTCCGCTTCTCCACTTTTCTTCTAAAAACGAAGAAATCGGACTGGAATTAAAGATGTATGAATCATGATCGGAGCCACTGAACCTAGCGTCCACAAACCGGATCATTTGTCTGTGGTCACATATCTAAAAGATAAATTTATTATCATTAAACATACTTTTAACCGATGCGAATTTGAATACTTGCCATTAAAGCGTTAAGGCTATAAAACCCTTTCCTGTTGTAGAATTGGATAGCGTTTTCTTGAGGCGCAACAATCCGGATATGTGTTCCGTCAATGCACATTACTACACCGGGTACAGGTAATTTAGAAAAAAAGTATCTTCTAGCATCCGATTTCTCGTCTTCATTCAAATCCATGTTGATAACGTATGATAGTTCACGCTCTAGCACTTCTAATGTTTGATCTAATGTTTCCGAAAACGTTGATTGTCCAATTGCCATCGTGTAATCATTACCGACACCCAGTTGGTACGATCCTTGGGCCAAAAACCGTAAAGTTGTAGCCAATTTCTCTTTTGCTGATAAGCCACGGTTATGCTTAGGAGCAATAAAACGAGGTATTTTGCCGAGAATTTCTTCAAACAGCGGCTTAGGAATCCGGAAATTTTGAATGAACCTGGAAAGCAACATGGTAACACAGAATTATGAATTAAAACTAAAGCCCATATGAGCAATCAAAACAAGTAACGGCTGTTGATCAAAAAGAAGTAGAAAAAAACAATACACACAAGACGCAACCCTCATTTTTCTTGACCGCTTGTCCATGATGGGCTAGGCTAGTTGCCGGTACACCACCGATGACGGAGCGACCCATCGGAATGTTCTTCAACGAGATTCAGCATGTGCTCACCCTGCAACTGGAGCTGACACCAGCTGACATTCAGCTTCTTGTCCGGATGCTGTAAACCATTGCCCGCTTCGTCTTCCGGGCTTGCACCTCGTAACATCCTTCTCGCTTCGGCTGCTTCTTGATGGTTCAATACAATCGATGATCGCATTTCTATAGTGGCCACTTATCAACTACACTTTCACCTGGAAATTTCTTATGATCCCGTACTACTCCGTTACACATGATTTTACTTACGCTGTATCCGATAATTCCAACGGATCTAACTCTTTCCGCAATCGCCGACGGTGTGTTGCTAAATTTGTATCCACTTCATCACTATCACCCATGAAAAATAAGGAATTTAACATGTTTAACACGAATTTATAACAAACTTTTCCCACTAGCAGTTGCAAACTTGTGCTACAGTTTGTAAACAAACGCGCGATTTGACAACAAATGTGACAGATAGTTTAACTACTCGATCTGTAATCTTAATGGTCGTTAACATTTTAAAGACTGGTGGATGGAAAGCGTTGGCGATACCATTTCGAGTAGATAATTTTAATGGTCGTTAAAACCAAACCAGTGGTTTAGCTTTACCGACTGCTTATGCGATACCAGTCATTGTTCACTATCGTGAAGTCGAGCGTTATTCGGAGAATACCACCCATGTATTTTGTGTAACGGAACGTGGTATCACCCCAGCTGAATAACCCTTTCCTGGGTAATGGTCCATAGACTTGGACTTGGAGGAGCGTGAAAACACACCTTAACACAAGTGAAAAGGAGTTGTCGACACTCGGAGCAAGCGCGATTCGTAGCGCGACAGCTTTCGCGATTTGTAGTTTTTCTTCTATAGTTTTGTGAAAAGTCGCATTGGTTGTGATTAATTCGACAAAAGTGCAAAGTTTGAAATCTGACTTGAACATTGTTGTGGAGTGCGCGATTTCTTCGGCGATCTTCGACCTTCGACGACAGGTGAGCAGCTGCATTTATCCTGTGAAACGGCTTGGTAGCGAAGAACAGATTACTGTGCTGGAACATTAGTGCTCGTGATTGCCTTGTGGTTTGTTTACCAACCGCGTCGCTAGCAACAAAGTGTTTGCTCAGATGGCAGAAATTCACACACGCGTTTAAGTTCACCTCTGTTTTGGATGATGACAATTCCTCCGTTTTAACAGGTACTACGATGTGGAAACTTTCAGGATCAAATTACTAACGCTGGAACCCTTCTACAATTATCGCATCGGAGGTCGCTCGCCATGTATCTCACCCACTGTTTTCGAGCTTTCTCAACCTGGTCCTGCTTTCCATCACTTGTTTTCTGAACCGGAGCATTTTGAAGACCCGGCTGAACCGCAATACCGCAGTAATACTGCAAAGACCGCCTACCGGCATGGTCCATCTCCGGTCACTGGCATCATAAGTGTTGCGACTGGAACTTCCGCTGCCCTTTCTATTTCGCAAGAAACCGCTTCAAAACTTTCGGCCTTTGAAGTCGGCGGTTTGCGCATATCTCCTTGCGTCTTTGGGCCGTACGTTCAACAGCCAGGCCACCAGGCAAATTCAATTCCCGTAACTGAAAGAGAAAGTAATACGACCGGAACATCGGTTACTCTTAGTATTTCGGAAGGAAGTGTTCGGAAGGAAGTGTTCGAAAGGAAAGGGCTGTACCTGCTTTGCTGTACTTTAGCGATCGCAGTGCATCGCAGCATACGGAATCGCCTGCTTTGTTTCAAAGTGCAACAACGTCACCGACTTTCTCCTGCTCTTCGAGTGCTCCTTCGCTTCCGGTTGAAACGAGCGCTCGTATTGATACAGCACTCGTTCCGGGTGCTCCGACTGCCAAATTCGATGTGGTGCGTGCCATACATGAATTACAAAAGGAAATGCATAGCGATCGACTCGCAACAGTCGACACATTACAGACAATGAATGCACATTTATAAAAACTTACTCAAAAAATCGTTCAAAACGGTATACGTACCAGTTTAGGGACCAACGATAATATGGATGGCAACGCGGTACGGAACTCCATCGACACAGCTAGCGACATTGGGACAAATATCCAAATTCCTCCAGTAAAAATCAAAAAAGAGTTGGATAAACTGGAGGCATTCCTCGCTGCTGATTGTAATATGAAAAGCATTCTTGCACGGTTATGCACTTTAATATCTGCGTATGACGCAGCAAAACGTTTAAGCGATGCTGTCCATATTGTAATCAGCGATGAGTTTTGACGCAATGTAGCTGGATGGGTGGTGGTAGAGACGGACCCCGCGTCTTCTTTGTCTCAACTTGGACCGAGAATATTAAAAAATTAAACGTCTTCTAGTGTCGAATATTTCTTCGCTACAAACACTCCTTGTCGCTAGCACACCGCTCCTTCGCCTGTCGGTCATCGACATCCAACTCATCTTCCTGAGTGCATACCGACAGGCGCGTTCGGGTTTGGTCCATCGGGCTAGTTTCACTCGCTCAGCTGTCACCTTCCTGTCAAATCGTCGTCGACGTTGCTTTTGTTAACGGTGGCGATACCAGTGGTGCTATATGAAACTTTTTTAGACCTATGAGTAGATATTGAAACCCTCTGCCTAGTGATACAGTAGTTTTAGCTCAATCATGCTTGTTTCAGTTGTTATTAGCGATGAAGCTACAACGTAGACAATTAATTATACCCAACCACTAAAAAAATCCATCTTGGTGTGGGTGAACTATATCTGAACTAATTAAAATCGCAGCTTTTACTGTTGGATATGTATTAAAACGTTTTCGTAAACGTCAAAGCATCACAAGAAAGGTTCAACAAAATCGTCATTCAGGAACAGTGAATTGTCAGTTAAATTGGAAGGTGTTGAGAACGTTGAGGCGAAACCTGGACTATCAAATGAGGATGTTACAACAAAAAAGGTGTTAGACAAGAGGTCCCCAACAAATTTAAGTACGATTTTGCTGACAAATTTGCCCGCAAACTGATGATATGGAAAGCCGTCTGCAGTTGTCGGCTCAAAACACGGGTTTTTAACAAATCAATCTATGAACTATGAATAGTTTGTAAAGATCAATGTCTGGAAAAGTGTGTTTTGCCTTTTATTGAGGCTCATAAAGGCCCAATTAAGTTCTGGCCAGATTTGGAAAGCTGCCACTACAGTCAGGAAAAGTTACAATGCGACATCAAAAATAATGTGGAAGAATTCGGCAAGAATATGAACCCATCGAACAGTCCAGAATTCCGGCCAATAGAAAACATATTGGGCTATAATGAAACGCAAACTAAAAAAGACAGCCAAAACCACAAAAACAGCTCCAGAACTCACATATTATTAAGAAAAAAAGGTGCTAAAGTGGATAAATCGGTTGTGCGGTAGCTGATAGGAGGTATCAAAAGAAAGGTCCGTGAATTCATCCGTAGATAAAAATCATATTATTTTGTATCTTTTTATTGAAAGAACAATAAACAAACTTTCGTTTAATCTAAGAATTATATTACTACGTTGAAAATTACTCGCTTTACAGCCTGTAAAGTGACCGAATTCTAATTGAACAATACTTCAGTTATTAGTTTTATTAGATATTACAGTTTTTTTTTGCTTCTTATGGACGGCCAGGCCGTATTAAGAGGTTATTACAGTTATTACATCTAAAAATAGGTACCGTTGCCTCTAAACAACTTTTTTTTTATTTTGATGCTTTCAGCACGGATTCAGCTCTAACTGACGTAGCTCGCGACGCAGTTGACATTGACATTCGGGATATAACGGTTACGGAAGACTCTGTTTTACATGCCCTGCAGCAAGATAAAGTCTCCTTCAACCCTGGGCCTGATGGGATTCCAACCGCAGTGCTTGTCAAATTACGTGAAGCAATTGCAATGCCACTCGCACGGATCTTGAAACTCTCCCTTACACAGGGTACCATCCCTGCCTCTCTGTGATGTTTCCCGTTTACAACAAAGACGATAAGAGCTCTGTCGTCAACTACCGTGGCATAACTTCCTTACCTGCTGAGGCCAAGCAAGCAACGATCTTCGAGATCGTTGTACACTCTTCTATCATGAACCGTTGTCGGTCGCTCATTTCTACGCAGCAACATCGATTCTTCCCTCGTCGCAGTGTTACTACAAATCTAATCGAATTTATATCCCACTGCCATGCTGCCTTCGCCATTGGTGCCCAAATGGATGTAGTATACACCGATCAAAAGGCCGCTTTCGATCATGTTAATCACCGCGTACTACTCGCCAAGCTTGATCGCCTTGGGTTTTCTAACACTCTTGTGGAATGGTTTAAATCCTACCTCGTCAATCGTCGCTACCGGGTGCAAATTGATAACTGTTCATCCCTCGAATTCGAGAGCTCTTCAGGTATTCCATAGGCCAGTAACTTGGGACCGTTAATGTTCTCATTATTTATCGACGACGTTACTTCTGCTATTCCTGAATCTGAATGCCTGCTCTATGCTGACGACGTGAGACTATTCTTTCCTGTTCGGTGCCTGTCTGACTGTCTCTGTTTGCAAAGATCCATTGAGAGTTGGCACGGATTGGTGCAAAAAAATGACCTGACTATTTCTGTTGATAAGTGCATCACTATGTCCTTCTATAGATCTGTTCGTCCTTTAGTCTTTAGCTACAATATTTCTGGGACGCTACTGCCGCGGTGTGACACTATCCGGGACTTAGGATTAACCCTTGATCATAAGCTTAGTGTTCGCAGCGGCGCGAACAGGGGTAATTTTTCGGAACACGAATATTTTTTATAAAAGAAACCGGCGATACCTTTTTAAGCGGTGGTAAAAACCGTACCGTTTTGTGCTTCTTTTCTTTTAGTATTGATCGCACGCAACGAGTACGATCCTTTTATTATCTAATTACTCTCTCGCATTCTCTCTCCCATTGCGTAAGTGCGTAGCATCAAATTCCCCGAAGCGCGTATTTGACGTTTTGTCGGACATGTCAACAATAGCGTCGTTATTGTTGACACTTAGCTTTCATCAACATTATTGTGATATCGTAGATAAGGCAAATAAGATGCTAGGGTTTATTTGGAGGCAAAATAGCGAGCTCTCCGACCCACACTGTTTAATTACTCTTTATAAATCGCTTGTACGTTCTTTGCTTGAGACTAGGTCGGTGGTCTGGTATCCCTCGTCCGCTGAGTGGTCTAATAAGCTAGAATCTGTCCAAAAAAAGTTTACACGTTTTGTCAACGCTTTGTTCAACATGATTTCTGGATATTTATCCAGTGATAGCGATAGTAATGATGACAACCATGTTGAAAATCTTGTCGCGCATCGGAGAATGTTGCGAAGTATGTTCGACCCATTGGATCTTCCGAATGAAAAGTGAGTGTAACAAGCTAAGTTAAGCACATCTATACCGATATGTCCTAATTGTTTATGTTTATTACAAGTTTATTAAAAACTTCAGATTATCAAAAGATGCTTTCCTGTACGGCTTGTCCGAAATAGAACCAAAGTTTCCGCCGGTCAAGGGTAAAGGGTTAACACCAAAAGAATCGTTGGCTGTTACCCTTCGCTTCCTAGCTGAAGGAAGCTACCAGCAGGGCGTTGGACAAGATTTTAATGTTGCCATAGCGCAGCCAACATTTTCCATCGCTTTTAGCAAATGTTTGGCAATACTTGAGGAACCTCTTGGTCCAACTTGGGTAAACATGGAAATGGATAGAAACGAACAGCAAGAAGCACGCCGATACTTTTCTCTAAAAGCAACATTCCTGGCATTGTAAAGTGCGTTGATGGCACACACATCCGAATCATTGCGCCAGTCTTCGACAGAGATTATCACTACAACCGTAAGGGGTTTTACAGTTTAAACGCGATGGTGGTAAGTAACACTGTTTCATGGCATTTAATATACTGTGTAGTGTTTAACTATTGTGAATTATTCATGTATCTCATATGGATGTGTCTATCGGTTTGTTTCACCATGCAGCTAGAAAAAGGTTATGTTTATATCCGTCTCCAAGCATGCAGTGTTTCGACCGAGGTACATCCAAGTACCTAGACAGGCACAACTAGACTGTCTTTATTCTACACTGCTTCTCCAACCCATACAAGCACACTACCAGGATGCTACGGCAAAGTCCAGATGTGCTGTGGTTCTACCCGTAAGCATCAATTATAGCTTTGTAAAAAGCAGAGTAGAAGGGTAAATTTTTCGCGTATCCTTTCGCTACAATGTCGTGCAGCACTTCTGTGTTGATCTAATTTCATTCTGCAGGGTAGAATGCTATTTTACCTTTGTACCTCAGCAGAAAAAACTGCCATTAGTACCTGATGTTAAGCTACGAAGAAGTGTTTTTTATTCTAGACATGACAACCCTATCGACAAACTGCTCGCCTGAGAGTGAATTTCGAGTAAAATTCACGGCTTCACAAGCGGCTTCACAAGCGGCTTCACAAAAGCTTCACAGCAGATCTTGTGAATCCGTTTTTTGAGAGTGTGTGCGTGAGATTCATTATTTCATGAGCGCGTTTTCGTAAGGTTCATTTTTACTCTGTAATGTTCATTTTCAATCGTTCTTTCCGTTGATTTTCAGCGGTGCAATGAAAACATTTTTTGTTTTTAACAAATATAATATTATTTTTTATTTTTCCTGGTTTTATGGCAAGCGTAAAAAGATAACAGTTAACATGTACTGTTTTAGAACCATAATAATATCAATATCTTACGCTTCATACCTTTTTTTCTATTCTTATTATCTACATAGTTTTAGACCATACCCCAGAAAAAATCCAGCATCCCAGCATCCAGCATCCAGACTGCGTACAATTTTCAACGCACGTATTCTGGTCCACATTATTCTGCCCACTATTTGTTACCGTTATCATAATCACGCGGTCTGTTTCGATCGGTGCAGCATAAACAATACATCATCGTGGACATTTTCTCCCTTCCAAGATCAAGTTTCGAAGAGATTCATATCCTACATCAATCAAATAGGTCCAGGCGAAAATTTTCAATGGAATTGCCAGCGTATTTCGAAACAAACTAACGTCGTGTCTTTGAGTTTGGCATAGGGTACGATCTGGATTTTATTTTGACCGCATTACCACGCGATTTTTTGCATCTTTCACTTCATTTTGTATCTGCAAATGGAATCTAAGACCGATAAGGAAGAAAAATTGTACACATGTTAGTTAAGTATTAACAAACGTTGTTTTTAGATATGCTTACCAACAAATACAAAGTTCAAATCAACAGGAAACTCCTATCGAATGGTGATTCCTGTACATGATACAAGAAAAAACAAGATTATTAATTAATTTCCTTACAGTTTGCTAAAAGTACATATTACTTACATGAGTTAGTTTATGGTTCGACCGACCTTCAACTTTGGCGGAGTATGTTATCCTGGACGGAGGATCAACGACAAGCTTTATCAGTGGCAGGTTTACAGTTCTGAGGGCCCTAATCAGGCTACTTCGGGAATTTGTGTTTTCATTTGTGGTTTTTCATCGAGGACTGGTAACCGTTGCCATGCATCTCCACGCGTACCGTTACAAGTGTCAAGAAACAACTGTCAAAGTACTTGTTTCCTTCTCTGTCAGTATAGCCATTGCTGTGGAAGTAAACGTATCGCACTAATTATTTGTAACAAGTCCAATTCAATTAACCCATTGTTTCTTTTCCAATTCTTTTGTGGGTCAAAGTATAAGGTAAAAAGTGCAACGGTAAAATTTGTTTCTCAAATTATATAAATTTTACTTACTTAATAACCAACAGATTACAAGAATGGAAAACAACATATCTCCATCGATGGACTTGTTGAATATGTTGCAGAAAAGATTTCCTCACTTGACTGTTGTTAATCAGCCAGTAACTTCCCAACCAATAACAAAGAATTTGGCGGTTGAATCTTCTCGGCTTGCTCCATCTGCCAACGCGATATGTACCATCCTTCCGGTTCCGGAAGATAGCGTTAACCCAACGATTGTTTCGTCCGGACCAGCTAACATAGCTAGTCAATTGCCACCTGAAAGCAAGACAAGATGCATTATACTACGGCCAGTAGAAGCTTCTGATAGTGCGAAAACGGTTTCTGCATCCCAACCTGCTCTGTCGTCAGGTGTTACTAGGAAAAGACGCATTGTTTGTCCGGTAGAAACCGTCGATAGTGTCACCGAGGTTCCTTCGTCCCTACCAACTATGTCGTCAGGTCTTAACAAGACAAGACGCATTATACGTCCAACAGAAGCTGATACTTCTGAAAAAAAGAAATGCGATTTAAGACATTCGCATCCTGTTGGACGAGATGACTTTCAGCAGCACGTTATCAAAGAACTAGCTATTATTAAAAAATCTGTAGCCACACTGAGAGTGCAGTTCGACAATTTTGTTGAAAACAGGCCGCGAACTAGTCCGATACTATGTACAGAAACTGTACCTCATATAACATCAAAGGAAGAGCTTGATGAGTTTGAAAATTTGTTGCACTATTCTGACAAATTTAAAAATATAGTAGAAATCTTAAATTGTAAGATTCAAACTACTAATGAACCTAAAATCATTATGAATGATTGTTTAAGGTTGTTATTCAACAGGGCGTTCTTAGTGCAGTGTTGTTGGCGTGGAGGTGGGCACTGTGAAAAAATTCCACTAAGATATTACCCGAAAATATTAGAAGTTTTTAAATATGTTGCCAGAAAAGATATGTTCAATGTAACGGATACTGATGTAGAACTATTTTTTAAATGTAAGCTAAAGAACGCTTATAGTAATTACAAAAATTATAAAAATATTAGAAAAGGTACTTGTAAAAAAACATACACCCGTATGAACAAATCTAAAACTTGTGACTAAAACTATGCGGTAATAGATACGATAAACATAATAAATAACTAAAATAACAACTGTATTAATAATAAAATTAGCTTACTTTCTCGAACGAGGTGTTACGCTCTATAGATCATTAGCACATGCCAGAATCTGAATTGACAAATAGAAGATGTTCGTCGAAGATTCCGAACTCGAGTTTTGGATGGCTCTCTCTAGCCATAGGTTAAAAAGTAGTTAGGCTAACCCATCTCCTAGGTGCAGAAGCTTTTTGATAGTAAAAAGCCCTGAAAGTTTTTCAGCAACCATCATTTCGGATTGAAATGCGCTAGAAATATGTTCTGTAATAACATGCAGTTTACTAAAGAATGCTTGAAAATAGAATTTTCAGCAAAAAACATTTTTATTCTAAAGCTGACAATAATTATCTACTCTTACAAGCGGTGGACTTGGAATAGAACGAAATGATGGATTGACTATTCGCTAGTCCGACAAAAAAGTGTGTAAAAGAGGGAAAAACATTTGGACTTCAGGGTTTGATGGGGAAGAGACAGCAACTAGCTTGCATCTTATTTGGTTTAACGGAACTTGTACCTGTATAGTAGGTATATGATTGTCAGCTCTGTAAATAAAAATATCTGCGGATGAAAATTCTAAATCTTGCCCGTCTTCAGTAAACTGAAAGCTAAATAAATCAGTTGCATATTCAAAGCACATTCCAATAACGATCAACAATGATGCGTTATATATTCCGGTGAACTTCACTACGGCGTTATTTTTGGTTAAAAACCATTCATCGCCAGGCGAGGCCTTTAGCAAAAAATTTGCACTAACTTGGATCCCTCGACCATTATAAAGTATCCGAGGATATTCACAAATGGGTTTGGTCAAACTTTGCACATTGGCTCGTTCTTCGGAGCGTGCTGCAACTTGTACGCCACATTTGAAGCTTGCTCGTACCGATTTTTTTAAAATGCCTAAATAGTTTTCAAAACAATATGTTAAAAAACTATCTAGCGGGCAAATCGTAGAACATCACGAGCCACATGTTGAAGGTTGTGAACGTTGCTCGTCAAATGTTCTCGGCCATAAATTTCTCCAAAATCACGCACATACGCATCTAAGAATAGCGCAGCACGGTTCCAATGTTGGCGATGAAATTCTGTGGAAAATATGGTTATGGAACAAAAATGAAGTAAAAAATAACTAAAGGCCCGTGCGCTCAAAATTTCCTCCATAACCACAACGTTGCCGTAATGCAAAAATGATCGGTATTGCGTTCCTTTCCATTTGCGCATGTAAATCACGTCTAGCGATTTCCTATTAATTTCCGAAGGAAGCCGTAGTGCATCACAAAAATCGCCTAATTTTTCCTTCTGGGAAGAAGATATTCGTGGATAGGACGCAAAATTTCCGAACCATATCCCCAACAACCATTTCCGTGTTACCCCGAGATCGCACAAATGCAAACGGTCACTTGTCGGAACATCTTCTACTAAGTCAAAGTCATACAGATCCTTTAAAGGTGTTTCCCACGGCTGATGATGGTCTTTGCATTCCTTTGTACGGAATCCAGCATCGGTTCTTAATGGCGCCCCTACCGAATCCAACACCATCTTATGACCGATGGGGTGGTATTCAGCAACGCAAGTACATCTTAAGCAACCATGCACTGCGTTGAAAGACTTTGTTGCTGCAAAATTAAAAAAAAAAATGCTTAGAATTTGCAATGATTCCTAATGAAGGCACACATTATATAATTCTTACCTTTAATAAATGCTCGTGCCGATGAATCCGCTATAAAGGCTCGGATTTTAAATTGAACTGATTTTGTGTTGATTTGAACACCTCTAGTGTAAAGCTCGTTTGCCTCCGTTACAAAAGGACGTAGGTATTCCTCAACACTTTTTGGTTTACCTTTGCCCGAAAAAACAGCAACCATCATAATTGGAGCATTTTCCAGTTCTTCTACCTTCATTAAAATGGACCACACTTCCGTTCGTCCACTTTTATGCAAAGGTAAACCATCAACAGGCAGTTGAACAGTAAACTGATCTGTGCATGGGATAGAAGATCTGTGAAAAGACACAATTTTAACACTAGAACTACCAAGCGTTTTAAGCGTTTTTCGTTTGTGGTTAATTTTTAAACAATTTCGAAGAGTTGGAGTATATTTTATTGTTTATTGCAGATCGTACTATAGAATATATATGTGAAACTCATGTTTGAACTACCTTAGAATTGTTTAACCCTAAAAAATTATGTGATGAAAATAAAGCGTTCCAGTCAAAATGACTGGTCCGGTAGTTCTAGTGTTAAATATATATAGTATTTATGCATATATGAAAGCACACTTGCAAGTTATGTACGAAATAACAAAATTTACTGGAAATATTGTTGAAGAGACCTTTCAATTCCTTTGTACCAATATTGACCGCCTGGAATAAGCTTCATTTGCTGGCTTAGAGTGGTACAAGTTTTTAGCAAAGTTCGACAATCTTTCGGAAGGTCAATGTTGGTATTGGTTCTTAATATTTCCAACAATTCGTTAACCGTGTCACGAGGCAAATTTCGAGATATGAAGAGGTGTCTCAAGCAATCTTTGATGTTAGTATGGTTTTCGCAATTGTGGTACTTGTTGCTGGTCATGGTTTCATTCGCCTCAACTTCCACAATCTCTTGTGGAACAGATAGTTCTTCGTCACTATCTGTATCAACTGGATACACTTCTACATTTTCGTCAGAAATTAGTTCTAAAATTAAACAATCATTACAATTTATTACTTCATACTGGTTGTGATATTTTATATTTAATTACCGTTATCTGAATCTCGCAGACACCTTCTTTTGCCATAGTTTGTTTCTTCCTCTAAAGGTATTTCGTACAACAATTAACACTGTTTCATAAACCGAGGACCAAACGAATCCTTTACATGAAATTACTTACCAATCAGCGATGAAGAAACTCGGCTAGGTCCTGCTTCTGCATCGTCGTATTCAGCCGAAAGTTGTGCCAACAGCTTATCACGCTGACGATACAACTTACCGGATTTTTTATTAAGCGACATGGTCGGCACAATAAAATCTTTTTTTTAACAACTTGGCAAACAAATATTTCACAATCACAATACACAGCGTCCACGAACTGGCGTAATCCACAATTCACGAATTATATGTATATTCCCGCATGAAACTATAGACAGCGACCGAGCGAAAACAGGAAAACAAATTTTTAGCCTACTACGACCTTTTTGCACATTCATTCGACACACGCCGAACTTTATCGCGATACAGCGAGCCACGCACACACTCTCATTTTGGGGTGATTCGAGCAAAATTTTCACCCCCTTTTCAAAAAATTCATCCATCGATGAACACTTTGTCGATAGGGAAACTTAGTTAAATATCGCAGGGAAACGTTATTCATTTCAAGCAATGGACATAATTGTATAGTACGAAATATGATTTGTATATATGATTTGTATGATATATTTGTATTTGTATGATTATGATTTGTAATATTTTTTTAGGTTTGCGACCATAAAATGCGGTTTCGGTATGTGGATACTCGATACAGCGGATCAAATCACGATTCACATGTTTGGAATGTTCATGGAATTGACGACATTTTTGCTAATAAACATAGAAATGGGGAAACTAATTTTAAAATATTAGGTTAGTTGTAAACTGTGAAATATCGATTCATTTTGAATATAAATAACCTCATTTAATTTCACAGGTGATTCTGCATATTCCGACGCCCAAGAGAAACGCTGCTCCTGACTCAGAAGAAGCTCTCCTCCTTCTTGGCGTAACGACCTTTGAGGTCATGCCGGCCATTTCTGGGTTACGCGACTTATTTTACCACGTAGCCGGATAGTCAGTCCTTGCTACCGGGGGACGGTCCGGATGGGATTTGAACTCGGTCCTGCCGTGTGGACCAGCGCCGTTTATCACATGCACCACCGGGCCACCCCCATAAGAAGCTCTATTCAACACAAATCACGCGAAGGGAAATTATCGAACGCACTACCGGTGTATTAAAAAATAGATTTAGATATGTGTTAGGAGCATGCCAGCTTCAATATACACCCGTAAAGGCAGGACAAATTACGAATGTTTGTTGTATTTTACACAACATATGTATAGCGTTTAAGATGCAAAATCATGTTCACGAAGAACCTGCAGAGTAAAATAGTAAAATGGGACGTAAACTATTTAATTGAACATGTTTTTTTAACTTGTGCATGCATTAATTTGTATATTTCTGATAAATATTTCTTATGGCTAATATCATTAATCAAGCATCAAGCTCTCCAGCAACTTAAATCATAAATTTAATTATTTATTATTACTATTTGAACGTTTCATTACTTCCAATATTTGTTTTAATGTATCATTGCACTCTTCTTGTAGCTTGTTGGTTTTTTCTTGGAGTTCCGTGTTTTTTTTCATTTCGTCGAGCATTTCTTTGTTTTGCGATAAAACATCTTCTATGCTTTTGTGCATCCTTTTCCTATTCGCTCTAGGTGCTATTGATGATGCTGGAATCACTTGTTCTACTGGTACTTCGACAATTTGTACCTGTTCAATAGGGTCCTGTTGTGATTGCTGTTGTTGTTGCTGTGGTTGCTGTGGTTGCTGATTGATGATGCTGGAATCACTTGTTCTACTGGTACTTCGACAATTTGTACCTGTTCAATAGGGTCCTGTTGTGATTGCTGTTGTTGTTGCTGTGGTTGCTGTGGTTGCTATGGTTGCTGTGGTAGTGATCGATGTTGTTCAATATTCCTGCTGTGGTGGTTGTTGTTGTTCTCTTTATTCCAAATGCCTAATGGTATAGTTGAATTGCCTGTCACGGTTGCTGCCAAATTTGTTAGGCTAACCACTCTTTCTTCAATGTCGTTCAACGGTTTGAGCCGACACAGACCGCCACCTGTAGCATTCATCGATGCTTTATTGTCCCGAAGTTTTTTCTTCACTGCGCATTTATAGTCAAACCAAACCTTTAAAAACAAGAGCGAAAGTAAAATTAGCATTTAATATTTGGTTCATTACAAGTGGCACTTGAAAACTTACCCGTTTCCAGACGTTATTTTGTTTAATCGGTGGTTCTATAGCGTTCAAATTCTCGGGCACTTCATTCGAAAAAGACGATTGGTCACCTTTATACAGACCCCTTGCGATATCTGGACAAGTTTCCAAAATATCCACCAGCTTTTCGTACTGCCGTTTAGATGTGCGTATTTCTTTGGTGCTCCTGAACACAACCACCAATAAATATATTTAGTTTCACGCTTAATAACACTTGAGAAATTATCGCTTACGTTTTTGCTCGTAGTTTCATACAGTCTCACTGTTCGCTCGCAACTGGCTGTTCACGTTCATAGCATCTCCTTTTATACCCTTTTCAAGGTAAAATTAGTTAGGATAAACATGGTTTTCTTTCCAAAGTGTGAACAGCATAACAGGTATCCAAAAGTTATAAAAGAAAGACCATAAAACAGAACAGGCACCTAGATGGTTTCAGCATGCGTACAAGCATACTACGGGTAATAAAATATATTCCTAAAATCCTTCCCTTACCTCCATTTGGTGGATGAGGTTTCGGCTTTATTTTGCTTTCAAAATATGTTTCTACACACTGATTCATAAAACATTCTCTTCAAAATTTCTTTGTTTTTCCATTAGCTGTTTTAATATTGCAACAGTTACGATAGTTATCCTTTATTTACAATAATTTTTCATGATATTTAAGAACATTTTGGCTTGTTTGATCTTTAAAAAACTTTCAAACCTTCAAGCTAATTTCCTTTCTGAAAACTAACTAAAATAAACCTGTTCTAATACCAATACGATTAGCCAAATTCGGGACGCAAGGGACAAATGGTTATAATAATAGTGAAAATTATGAAAAACAGCCTTATGGAAATTGTAATAATGAACAAATGTTGCTGTAATATTAATTAATAGCAGTTTTATTTTTGTTATTTCCAACAATCAAATAGAATCCCGCAACAAATCTTGAAAATAATCAGTTTCCAAACGTTTTCCGTAGCATTAAACTGACGGAAAGGTTTTTGTCAAAAACGAGTTCCCGTTTGGCTTTCGCAATGCCAACGTTAGAGAAAAAGCTTTCGTCAAGTTGGAAACTGTCTGAGTTGCCAAACAGATTTCCAAACGGAAAGTCAAACACGCTTCGCAATGCCGATTTGTGAAATTGGAAACTTTTTGTCAAATATACGTAAATGGCAATAGGCCTGATAGAAAGGTGAACAGAAGAAAGGTGCGCTGATCGATCTGCGCATCGAGCAGCGCACGCAATAAACATCGCACGGATGAAAAAGCGCATAAATCTCTCCGTAGCAGGGATCGGCACGTGAGGTCAACGTGCCACTCTCGTGTGCCGAGGGTCGCAACAAAGCACAGCGCGCAAAGATATGTCCTAATAAGGAAGTAGGGAAAAAGGCAGAAGTTATTAGGAGCGATACGGAGAGAGTTATTAGACTGAGAGCAGAAGCAAGTAGAACGCCAAAGTGCCAATAGAAAAATGTGTAAAAAGTGGTAAAGATTGAAATTGTGCGAAATTGTTCAGAGTGAACTTTAATAAATTTAGATTTCCGCTAAACAAAGCCTTAAGCGTTTGGCGCTTGCTTCCACAGCATGCAATCTCATAATATTGTGCCACCGAGCGTCGACCCATATAAAAATAGGGGATTTTTTGTATGAAATTAGGACAAAAAATAGGGGATTCAGGTACGGGATTTTGCGGTTGTGTGGGTGAGCTTTGACAGTCCAGTGGTATGCGTTGGTGAAATACGGTAGGTAGGTATGCATGTAGTGGTAATAAATGGTTTCTTTCGCCTGGCTTTTCAAAACAATTGTCAAAATTGAAATTCAAAGAAATTTGAAATTTTTTTTTATTCAATCAATCAATGTTCAAGTGCAAAAGTGCTGCAAATTTGTTTAATTAAATATACATATATATCTGAAAGCAACAACAAATTAAAGGTAAGATTAAATTATTTTCAGTAAGACTGCTTGATGCTAAAATGTGTATAACATTACACTAACTAATTTTAGATGAATAACCGGGAAAACGACACCAACAACAATTTGCTTCCACCATCCGAAACCGATAAACAGTATCGGACCTTGCGGAAAATTGTTACGGTGCTGAAGATGCAGAATGACGCCGTTAACAATAAGGTGGACTATTTGACCACAATGGTCCAACAATTAGTTTTTCATATCGCCAACCTCAGCCAGCCACCGAATAACCCCAACATCAACCAGCCACAGGATACCGCAAATTTCAGTCAGCCACCGGATACCGTAAACATCAACCAGCCACAGGATACCGCAAATTTCAGCCAGCCACCGGACACCACAAACCTCAGCCAGCCACATAACATCAACCTGATCCCATCGAACCAAGGACCAACGTTCCGCGCTGTACAGACGATCGAAGAGCTGAATTCTCTAGAAAACAAATTAGAAACCCGATCAGTACGAGATGAGTTTGTGCAGTGGATGAAATCTAAAGTAGCAACTGGCGACAATAAGCAACGCGCGTGTGATAGTTTTAAGTTAATTATAGGACCTACAATGCTAGTCAAGTTATCATGGACAGGAAGGGGTAAAAAAGAGATTAAAATAGCGCTTTGTAAATATATTTATATACTACTAGTGATTAAGGAATTAGACGGGAACTGCAGTGATATAGATTTAAAGAATTGGATGCAATTAATTTTACATCATAGCGATAATGTATATAAGAATAAGTTTTTAAATAAGTCTAGATGCCATAAGCGTAAAATATGTAGTAAGTAAGTTTGTTAAATATTCGACGAGTAGGATAAGGTACTTAATTAAGGTTTTTTTTTTACGAGGAGGGAAATCTTCAAAAGACACCCGAAAACCAACCATCCATCCAAGGGTAGTGTGGGATTCATCGATCGCAATCACTCGATACAAGAGTTACGATCGATGCCTTACCCACTAAACCCTCCTCGACCTGATATGATCCCAGCCGGAACGTGGAAAACTGCTTCATTCCATGCGTAGGCGTACGTCGTCGTGTAGCTTTCCTCTAATTGTGGGTTTCTCGTTCCATCCCTCTTAGATTGTCCTGCTGCCTTCCGCACTGTCTCCTATGTGCAAACGATTTTGTTTTTTCTTCCATCACCACAATGCTACCACCACCAATATACCATAAAAAAGAAAATAAAGCTACATGTTATTAATCTATGATTAGTTAATCAAAAAAGTGTGTAACAGAGGAATAAATAAAACAGAAGGGGGTGTTTGATCTAAGAATTCATCTACATTAAAATAAACAAGAGGACGAGGAGGAAGATTGATTGATTTGATTTTAACACTGTTTTTTTTGTTTTAAAGGTATGGTTCGACTATAAGTGCGCGATGAAAAAGAAGCTGCGAGCAAACAAAGCGTCGTTGCTGGCGACAGGTGGCGGCAACTTAACCCCTCTTCTTAGGAAGAGAGAGTTGCCAATTTAATAAATCTTCATGCAACCATAGATCAATCTTCAGGCAACTCGGCACGTTCATTTGACGTGAGACCAGCCCCCAGCATCGAACAAACCGTTGTTAACAGTAGCGAACAACAACAAACGCTTGTGATATGCGGTGTAGCCTTGCGTAGCGGTTGATCCTACCTCTTCGGAATATAAGATAAGAACACCGTTTCTTACTGTTTTAAACTTGTAGCACTTATTTATTTTACTAGTTTTTACTTTTACATTTTTAGATCGTTGGACTCTATATATGGACTATTTTTACTTGGACTATTTCTTGGCTCCGCGCGAGCCTCCTTTTATATGCAAATTTATGCATTATCCTTATGGGCGTATTTAGCCCTCCTGCTTAGCTAAACCTAAACCTATTTATCTATCCTGCTTTTCCTACTCATTTGTGCGTACGTGACTTTCGCAATTATTGCTGCTGTAAGTGTATTGGGTTAGTGGTTTTCCTAGTTATCTCATTTTCCCAAGTGTAACTATGAATGTGTTAGATTGTCTTTTCATTCGTTCTTATACGCTTACGATCAGTATTCACGCGTTAGTTTACAAAGGTGTCAAACCTCTTGTTACAGCGGTACTATAAATGTTCATCGCTGTCGAATGCGTTACAATGTGTAGAACCTATATGTTCATCGCTGTCGAATGCGTTACAATGTGTAGAACCTGTATGCTACACGCTCAACAAGGAACAACCCAAGGATGAGATCGCTACAGAGCCCCAAGTTAAAAAAAACGCATCAAGCGGAAAAATACGGAAGAAGTGCTGCGCCAAAACCAGGAGCTGCTTAATCTAATTACAATTCAAATTGAGGTGCAGAAAGAGGCAACGGCAGCATTGAAAGAAGCTACTGTAGCTTCTAAAGCTCAAATAGAAGTGCATAAAGAATCTACGGCAGCCTTAAAGGATGCTACTATAGCTTTTAACGCAGCTGTGGCAAACAGGGATACACAAATATAGAGTTTAATTAGTCCATAGTGATTTAGAATTAAGTGTAACAGTAAAATTTATTTTTGGAGCTAAATATCGTACACACGTCCTTCGCTTGCTATCGCTGTTTTACTAATCCCTTTTCTCACCGCGCTACTTCGGTCCTATCGCTCTTATCGTTTTTTCGAAGCAGGGTTATCCTGTGAGTTTCGAAATACTGATTACAATCGGACACCACATTTATATCGCTGTCCCTAGCGATCTCCTTGTCCATGTAGCCGTCATCGATCTCATCTGTTTCTAACATTGGGTGTTTTCCCCATCGCTTTATTCTGTCGACTGCGTATACCGTTCTTAGGGGTCGTTGGGTTCTTTGGGCTCCTGGTATGTCTTCGATTACGTATCGGTCATTTGGCAATTTTTCTACGATCCAATATGGTCCCTTATATTTCGCCTCCAACTTCCTACTCTCTCCGGTTGCTAATAGGTCACGCTCTACTAATACCATGTCGCCCACTTCATAGGTCTGGGGTACCGTGCGTTTTTTATCGTAATACTTTTTTTGCTTTTGTTGTTCCCTTATCGTTTCCTCTGTGACTTTGCGCCTTATTTCGTCAACTCCTTGCGTCCTATTATCGTCCTCGTCGTGGAGTATTAACGCGATTATATTTTGGTGTACGTCCCTGGGGCAGTAAGCCATGACTAGTTCACTTGGGTTTCGCTTCGTTGTGGTATTTTGTGTATTATTCAAAGCCCATTGTATTTGTGGTAACTTTTCATCCCATCTTCGGCTGTCTTCTTCTATAGAGCATCTCAGTGCTGTCAGTATAGTCCTATTGTATCGCTCTACCTGTCCGTTTGCTCGCGGTGTACCTACTGCTACTTTCACGTGTTGGCTTGCGTTTGCCACACAGTACTCCTCGAATATTTTTGATGTGAAAGCCGTACCCCTATCCGTGATTATTCTGCTTGGTGTTCCAAAAATTGCCGCTACTTCTTCCAAAAACCGCATTACTGGCCCTGTTTTTGTTGAACTCACTGCTTTCAGTATCGCAAACTTCGAGTACCCGCATATCATTACGAGTAAGTATTGATTCCCCCTAGCTGATTTCACGAAAGGACCTAAATGGTCCATGTGTACTGTATGGAACGGTACTGGCTCCTTTGGTATTGGGTGCATATACCCTTCTGGTCGCCCTGTCTTCTTTTTATTATACGCACACTTCGGGCATGCTTCTATGTACCCCTGTACGTATTTTCGCATCTTCGGGAACCAGAACCTTTTTCTTAGCGTTTCTAGTACTCGATCTACTCCGAAATGACCCATTTCATCGTGGTATGCGCGTACTATCCTCCATCGTACTCTGACCGGTACTACCCATTTGGATTCCCCCTCTACCCTTCTCATAAGCCTCTGTTGTTCCAGCCTATAATTATCGTGGATTTGTTTTTCTGCATCGTTGGTGACTGGATTTTGTAATCTTTCCATGATGCTAGCTATCTTTTCATCCTGCCTCTGCATAGATGCTAGAAAATCCTCAGTATCTGCTTCTATCGCTAATATTTTTTCTGCCACTGTTGGCTCCGCTTCGGGTGATTCAACTGCACCGCGACTGAGGGCATCTACGTGCCCCATGCTCTTCCCTACGCTATGCGCAATGCGGAAGTTGTACTCTTGTAGTTTTAGGAACCATCTTGCAATCCTAGCGTTCATTTCGCGTTTGACGTATGTGTCCCTGACCGCGCTACAATCCGTCTTTACCACAAAGGGTCGTCCGAGCAGATACTGTCGAAATCTTTCTACACTGGCTACTACCGCTAAAACTTCTAAATCGAAACTGTGATAACTGCTTTCTAAGTCTGTAGTTTTTCGGCTAAAATAGCTAACCGGTTTCCATTGTCCCGCGTTCTCGATCATCAATATTCCTGCCAACCCTTCCTTGGAAGCATCCGTATGTAATTCTACATTTGCTTCCCGATCATATAAGGCCAGTAAGGGTCTTTCTGTTAGTTTCTCTTTCAGGATTCGAAATGCCTGTTCCTCTTGTTTGCCCCATTTAAAATCCGTTTCGTTCCTAGTCAGCGCGTGTAACGGTCTTGCTATGATGCTGAATCTCTCTACAAATTTTCTAAAATATCCTGCTAGCCCGAGGAATCTTTGCACTTGTTTGCTGTCATTGGGAGTGGGGAACTCTGTTATTGCTCTACATTTCTCCGTTCCGGGTTGGATACCGTTTTTTGAAAGTTCGACGCCCAGGCATTCTACATTCGTTTTCATGAATTGGCTTTTCTTCAGATTTATCGTAAACCCGTGTTTCCGTATCTCTGTTAGCAGTTTATCCAATAGCTCTAGCCCCTCATACACTGTACGAGCGCCAATGATAATATCATCTACATACGCTACTATTCTGTTTTGCCCTATCCCTTTCACCATTTTGTCGATCGCCCGCTGAAACACAGCTCCACTATTAACTAGCCCGAAAGGCATTCTTTTAAATTGGAAGTGACCATCAGGTGTCGAAAAAGCTGTTTTCTCCCTGCATGATTGTTCTACTGGTATTTGATAGTACCCCGAATACAGGTCTAACGTAATGAACACATTTGATCCAATGAGTGCATTGAGACATCTCTCCATTTCGGGTGGTGGGTAACGATCCTTGACGGTTCTCGCGTTTAGTTCTCTATAGTCCACGGCCATGCGCCACTTTCCATTTTTCTTTTGAACTAACACTATCGGACTATTGTAAGGAGAGATCGACGCTTCGATTATGTCGTTTTGTAGTAGTTCCGTAATTATTTCTTTGGCTACTGTTTCACGTGCGTATGGCAATTTTCTCGGTTTAACGTAAACTGGACCATGCCCCGTAAGCTCTATCTTCATTTCTGTTCCATTTGCCGTTCCTAATTCTTTCATCTCTTTTGCGAAACAATCTCTATATTCGTTGATTAACCTGACGATCTCTTGTTTCGTGTTCATATCCCCATCCATATCTATTTCGTCATCTACTATCGCAGCTTGATTTTTGGATTTGTTCTCCGCCCTTTGATTCATTTCTTCCTTTTCCATTTTTGTTGCCTCCTTGCTGAATGTTACTTGTCCATCCCGAAACGTGACAACTACTCCTGGTTGTACCATGACATCTCGTCCTACGATCATGTCTACTGGCTGTGCCTCGTCTGGTACCACCCATGGCTCTGCTTCCAATTCTACATCATCCAACCGTAATTTCATTCCTAGCTTCGTTTTTACCGCGACCCTTGCTCCTCCGAATCCGTACAAAACTCCTTTTACGCTTCGTGGTGTTCCGGTAAAGCCTGAAATTTTTTCACGGATGGTGGAAACTTTAGCCCCAGAGTCTATCAATGCCTTCACGGTTACTTTTCCTGCTCTTACCTCCTTTTGAACACTTTCTTCTTCTTCCTGCACCGTGTTCACGTGAAATCTTTGCCCTTGCTTTTGGATCACCGTGTTTCCTGCCCTGCGCATCTCGCCTCTCGGATTTCCTAAGCGTTGAGGGCAATCTGTAGATATGTGTCCTACATCGTTGCAGGTGTAGCATCGTAATCTCTGCCTAGTACCATTACGATTATTTCCGTCTCCCTGCCTCGTTTCACTGCCCTGTATGCCTCTGATCTGGCCACAGTCTCGAGCAACGTGCTCAGACGAACCACACGTGAAGCACCGTTGTCTCCCCCCTGACTCTCTGTCCGCCCGCGTGCCGCGAGCTTGCGCCGCTACTGCTTCAACGCCTTCCACCCAGGAGATCTCCTTCAGTAACTCGGTGATGGTCGTAACACGTCCCACCGTCACTCTTGCTCGGCGCCACATTTCGCTTAGCCCGTTCACAATGTAGCACATGGTCGTTTCCTCGCTGAATCCGCCTTTACGTCCCATTGCTAACATGGCGTACGTATATTCGGTTGGCGTTTCTCCGGTACGCCATTTTCTCGACGCCATCCAGTTATGGTAGTACGCTTGGTTTCGTGACGCTGGGAATCCGGCCTCCAACGCGATCTTGAAACCCTGCCATGTCTTGGTTTCACTTCGGACACCTTCCCACCACAATTTGGCGCATCCACCTAAGCTGAGCCGTGCGCAGTGCAGCTTCACCGCCTCCGACCAACCGTATACCTCGCCGGTCTCGTCGAAATTCGCTAACCACATTACGGCGTCTGGACAGTTCGTGTCCTTGGGGTCAAACGGGGTTATGACCTCTCGTAGCTCCCTTACGTTCGGGATTCTCCCTATCAACGCGTCACTGGTCACCATCTTCACCTCGTGTTTTGCTTCGGTCACCACTTTCTCCTCCCGTTCACCACTCGTTAGCTTGGTTTGCAAGAGTTGTAGCTGAAGCTCTTCCACCATTTTCTTCAATGACGCCACTTCGTCGTTATCCTTTCTCTTCCGATCGGCTACAAACGCTGAGGTTGTAGCTGGTGCAAAATCTTCTCCTTCACTATCACTCATTGTACTCGTGATACACACTAACACGCTTGTACACTAACGCACTTATCGCTTGCACTTTATTAGACGATCCTGTCTACAGCTTGTAACAGTAAAATTTATTTTTGGAGCTAAATATCGTACACACGTCCTTCGCTTGCTATCGCTGTTTTACTAATCCCTTTTCTCACCGCGCTACTTCGGTCCTATCGCTCTTATCGTTTTTTCGAAGCAGGGTTACTCCTGTGAGTTTCGAAATACTGATTACATAAGGTTTCATGAATTTTTTAAGAACTGAACTGATGTGAACTAAACTGTAGATTACGGAACGATTGTGATAATAATATAGCCAGACACTCTAAAGAATACCTATTGTGTTTTGTTCAATTTGTAATATATTTATTCACTTGGTCCATCTAAGTTATGCGCAATACACATGTTGTGTAAAGCACAACATACGTTTGTGATTTGAGATACTTTTATCGGTGTGTAATGCAGCTGTCGAGCACCTAACAATCATCGAAATTTGTTTTTCAGCAAGCCAATTGTACGCTCCACTATTTTCCTGCCCATTGCATGGTTTTTATTGAAGGCAGCCTCTGGTGTGCTTGGAGAAGGGTTACGTTTTGGTGTAACTAACCATGGCTTTGATGGGTAAGTAGCGTCGGCTGTATAGTAAATATATGTCATAAACATTCACAAATACGGTGCTATTGCTTTTTCTAACCTAATACTTTAAATCCAGCTTCTCCACGGTAATGTTTTTCAGAGAAAAAGTCATCTATTCCACACACACTACAAACATGCGAGTCGTGATTGGCTCCGGCGTATTTAGCATTGACATATCGAATTTTCATCAGATGGTCGCAAACCTGCAAATCAGAATGCACAAAAATGTAACTGAAGTATGTAAGTATAGCAAACGTTTTGACCCTTCTCATTCATACTTCAGTTACATTTTTGTAACGGTTGAAATGGCCCTTACGGTTGAAATGTTGATGCCTACTGTCCACCGGTGCAATAATTTTGATGTGTGTACCATCAACACACATCACAACACCAGGGATGCCACTTCGGGAAAAAAAATATCGTCGGGTGTCTTGCTGCTCACTTGGATCCATTTCCAATGCAATGTATTTGGGCGCCAACGTTTCTTCCAAAATATTTAAGCACTTGGTAAATGCCACGGAGAAAGTTGGTTGAGCAATTGCTACATTGATATCTTTCCCGGTTCCGTTTTGGTAACTGCCCTCCGCAAGAAACCGCAGTGTGGCAGCCAGCATTTCTTTTGGCGTGAGACCTTTTGCCCTTACCGAAGGAAACTTTGGCTCAATCTCATGAAGAATATCGAGGAAAATTTCCTCCGATACACAAAATTTTTTCTTAAATCGGAAAAGAACAACCACGAGAACATATCAAAAAAGTTTTACACAAAAGTTTCACGGGCTTAACTCACGCTTGACTGGTAAGTTCCAAAGGGTCGAACATACTACGAAGCAGACGACGTTGTTTAGCGAGATCTTTCGCTCTTTCATCATCACTACTGCTATTATCGCTCACATAATTTGAAAAAATCATTTTGATATGTTAAATTTCAGCTGTAACACAAAATATCCTATCAATAAGAACAATTGTTTATATTTTTTGTTTTGTTTTTGTTGGTTTCCTCACTTTGACTCATTGATTTTGAAGGTTTAACTAAAAAATTAACTCAACGAAACTTGTCTCTCTCAAGAATGGTTTCATAATACAATTTTTTTCCGTTTGAATTGACAAGATTGTCTTGAAACTTTTCCGTTTGTATCAGATAATCGGGCCTATTGTCGACAACCTTATCGCACCGAATCAACCAGGACCAACCTTCCGCGCTGTACAGACGATCGAAGAGCTGAATTCTCTAGAAAACAAATTACAAAACAGATCAGTACGGGAATAGTTTGTGCAGTGGATGAAATCTAAAGTAACAACTGGCGACAATAAGCAACGCGCGTGTGATAGTTTTAAGTTAATTATAGGACCTACAATGCTAGTCAAGTTATCATGGACAGGAAGGGGTAAAAAAGAGATTAAAATAGCGCTTTGTAAATATATTTATATACTACTAGTGATTAAGGAATTAGACGGGAACTGCAGTGATATAGATTTAAAGAATTGGATGCAATTAATTTTACATCATAGCGATAATGTATATAAGAATAAGTTTTTAAATAAGTTTAGTTGCCATAAGCGTAAAATATGTAGTCAGTAAGTTTGTTAAATATTCGAAGAGTAGGATAAAGTACTTAATTAAGCAATTTTTTTTATTTCAATTAGGACGGCCAGGCCGTATGACAAATTTAAGGTTAGTATTATGATATGATCTGCGATAATGAACTTTTAACGGCATAGCCATAAATCTTGAACTCTTTAACATTACATAAATACTGAAAAGCTTAATATTGACTTCTACGCCATACGTTTATCTATCTTCCAAACATGCAAATTAAGCTGGTTGCATGAAGCGTCAATGTTGTATCCTGTAAATACGATAAATTGATAATGTTAACTTATCGGACACGGAATTTGTTTAAATTCATATGTACATTCATACTCCTTAACTGGCGAGATAGGCATCAGGTCATATTGGCTTAATTATAATTATCGCGTTGCTAAGAAGTATATTTTCCATACAGCGGGGTTGAGCACCTTATACGACGACCAATGTATGAGATAGCTCCACTGCCATTATGCTGTTGTACTGCACCTGTCGATAAATAAGATAGGATTAGATACATGAAGTACGTGAACAATTTTTTTTTAAGTTTGTAAAATTTGTTTTTTTATTTTTTTTTACGAGGAGGGAAATCTTTAAATCACGTATCTGGTCCTGACTGGTTCTAACTCCTAACTGGTCCTAACTGGTAACTCGGTTGCAAGGCAGTCAAAATTACAACCTCTTGTGAGAGATTGACAGGCGCTCTCGCTCGCTTGCATTGTCATCTCTTTTCTATGATTTCTTTCAGAATAGTGATAGTGATGGATACGATAGCCGGAATCGCAAGGCAATTAACAGCTTGTAACAGCCATTAAAAAAATCATTTTGCATGAATCGAATTCATGTGTTAAAAATTTCAGTTAGAATTAACGACTGTTAGAACAAGGCCCGTAAGGGCCGTTCGGGTGAAAGTTTCAACACGGGGGAAAGTTTCGAGCAGTTGAATAAACGACTGTTAATTTGTATCGCGTACGCTCGTGACGATCGTGACGGCTGCAGTCAAATGCAAACCAGTAAACCATGATGTCGAAAGAGGTGATTTTCATAGCCTTACTGCAGCTTGTAATATGTCTCCATCTGCGCCTCTATATTGTCGTTTTTCCCGACAAGTGATTAGGAGCGACTATTTCCGAAAAATACGGTGCAACAAGATGAGCGTACGAATAAAATATTTTTTATTATTTTTCGCATCCATGCGGATCCTACTTGCGCATCATAATAAAATATTCATATTCACTTTGTTATACGCAGCTTGGAACAGGCGGATTCACTTTGTTGACAAATAAAATAACACATAGTGGAAGTTGGGGCAAGTTGGGGCAATTTTAACGACTTTCTTTCGCGATTCCGGCTACGCCAAATCCGGCCTTATTTCTGACATCCATGCATTTGGGGCATAAAAACAACAGTTTAGAACCCATGCGTAGTTCCTTTATACAATCTCTGGGTAAATCAATACAGCTCGGGTGGTATGAGATGGCACAGTAGCCACGGCAAGGAATACCATCATCGGTAATACTAATAGAGCAGGAGCCACAATTCATGGAGCGCCTTGAAGGTAAAGTGTGGTGTAGAAAAGGATAGTAGCAGCACTAACTTGGTGAGAGTGTGACGTGGTGCTTCACAGAGAGGCCAGAATCAGTGACGACTATGTAAACACTATGTTGGTGATACCACACGTTAGAGGTGCAGTACTGTAAAAGTACGAAGTAAAGGTAAGTAACACAGAATAGCGATAGTTGCAGTGGTGTGAGACTGTGTATGAGCACAGAGGTATTAATGAACACCGCACAGCTGAGATGAATGGCGTCACACGGTGATCAGAGTGAGCAAGCCCAAGCCCAGGAGCTCAAAAATCTCTGCTGAATAATGCAGGAGAAGTGAGTGGTCGCCGAAACACAACAACAGCAGACGCGAGCAGTCAAAATCACTGAGCGAAAGAACGCGAATACTGCGACCGTAGAACAGTAGAACAAACAAAAATTCAAGTGATACTAGTGGGAGCGGCAGAAACACCTCTGAACCTTGCGAAATGTGTGTCTATGTTGTTGAAAATGTTGTATATATCGAATTCTGTGTAGTTTATATCATTCTAAAGCTTGTTCTATGGGGTGATAAACCATGTATTCAAAGAGTGTATTCTTGAATATGATGGAGATACTAAGAATAAAAACACTCAAAAAAGTATTGTACTTTGAAGCTAGACAAATCAGGTAAAGCCTGTTAGCGATCGATCCGTACATTGTTCTTTTTTTTAATTCAGATAGAACGGCCTGGCCGTATTGATGATCCCTACGTTGTGTTTTTAGAAATTGTTGTGAAGAAAACGACTCTGTGAAAGTTACTGTTAGCTATAATATTTAAATTGTTACATGAATTATCTTTGAACTACGACGAAGGAACTTAACCATGAATTGTAAACACACACTACTTGACGATACAGTAGATCCCCGCAGTACGCTAATGTTTGGGACCGAACGCTATAGCGTATATCGAGTTTTCGCGTATTGCGGATTCCCTCTGACATATCGTTTATACTTAAAATTGAAGAGTCGAAATATAAACATGCACATGGGGTTCGAATAAACTATGTAAACAAGTCAAGCTAGGTGTTCGTTTCACACGTATAGCGTCTAATCGTAACCATAAATCAAAATATGTTCATATAATAAAAATTGTAAACTAAAAACACATTCAATTAAGAATTCATAATCCGGTATATTTGATTCACAAATGTTTCATTATATATGATGAAAACATTACAATTTTTGTACAAAACTGTCCATTGATAACTGTCTTTTGATGACTTTCTTGTCATTATAAATATTTTTGTAAACCGCTATTTCCTTTCTAACTCGATCGCTTACATTCGAAAGCAGCCTCCAATCTTTTTGAGCTGAATCTTTTTTGAATAGGTTCTAGATCTTCTTCGTCGTACTCCTCGTTGTATTCATCCAATACTTCTAAAGTATCTGCTTCAATTAGCTCATTGTTCGTTAGAGGTTCTTCTTGTAAAAAGATAAATTGGCGTATATCTTCAGCATCTATTTCCAATGGTAACACATTAGCTGCAGACACACATTCTTCTATTAGAAGTTGAATTTGTTCATCTTCATCAGTTGATGTCGTATCATGTGTAAAAAAAGCAGGGCATATTTTTTTCCAACACTCATTAATGGTACTCGATTTAACCTCATGCCATGCAGCAGATATGTTACGTATGGCAGAAAGAATGTCGTAATTTTTCCAGGCATCAGTTATGTTGAATGTTGGATTTTGCTCTATTGTATGAAGAATGCGAGTGAATGTTCTGCGAAGATAGTACGATTTTAATGTTGCAATTACTCCCTGGTCCATAGGCTGTAACAATGATGTAGTTCTAGGTGGCAGGAAAACGACTTCAACATTAGGGTGCAGTTCGTTGAGCTCTATTGGATGGCCTGGAGCATTATCAACTAACAAAAGGATCTTAAATGGAATGCCTTTATCTCTACAATACTTTTCTACCTCTGGTACAAAGTTTTGAAGAAACCATTCATTGAAAATGGAACGAGTCACCCATGCTTTTTTGTTGGATTTCCAAACCACTGGCAAGGACTGAACTTGAACATGCTTAAATGCTCTTGGTTTTTGTGAATGGTATACTGCCAAGGGTTTTAATTTTAAATCACCCGTCATGTTACTTCCAACCATGATGGTAATTCTTTCCTTATTTAATTTTATTCCAGGTATTGGTATCATATTGCCGAAAACATAACTTTTTGTGGGCATCTTTTTCCAAAAAAGTGCAGTTTCATCAACATTTATAATCTGTTCCGGAAGAAACCCCTTTTCTACTATTATCTTTTCCAACAAGCCAGGAAAGTTTTCTGCTGCTTCTTCATCTGCACTTCCAGCCTCACCATGCATCTTCATGTTCTTTAGGTTAGTACGATTTTTAAATCTGTTGAACCATCCCGAACTGGCTTTGAAAGAGTTTACAGTACATTCCGTAATTCCAGTGGAGCTTTCTATATCTTGATACAAAGATTTTGCCTTAGTTTGGATAATTTGTAAACTGAGAGGAATTCGCTTATTTAACAAATCTTCTATCCAAATCACTAACAAGCGTTCCATTTCTTCTATTATCTCATTACGTTTCCGAGTGGCCATTGAATCTCCTTTCGCAAAATTCAGTAAATTATCTTTGCGTTGGATGATGGTCCGCACTGTTGATTGTGGTCGTTTTATTTGCCGGGCTATTGCTGCATAACTTTTTCCTTTTTCAAACAACTTGATCATTTCCAACTTTTCTGACATTGTTATAGCACACTTCTTCCGACTATTTTTATAATTTGATTCCATATTTATCGCTTCGAGATTAAAGCGCAGCCCAAAGAAACAAGAACCAACGTGTAGTGATTGTGAAAACAAGTGAAAATTTTCTGGAAATTTAGGCCGTTGCAGCCATGTGGACAAAATCGTACTGCTTTCTCGTTCTGCCTAACTAACAACAAAACTTGCCAAAGCAGGAGAACATGATGATTTTGTCCGCTTGGCCTTTAACGACTGTTTAAAACTGCGTGTTAAAAACTTCATTCTATCGAAGCAGAGAAAAATTGTACTGCAAAATATCAACGAAAATGACAAAGCAAACTATCAAGAGTTTAAACCACAACGATAAACGCAATGAACTGTCATTTTTCAAAAAATCGCGTACTGCGAAATCGCGTATATCGAGTATAGCGTACTGCGGGGATCAACTGTATAAGGATTGACAGTCAGCGACAATTAGGATGAATTAGAATGAACTTTGCATGTAAAATGAACTCGCACAAATGAATATACAGTTGCAAACAGAACAGGGCGGGCCAAGACTGCAAGGTCCCAAGTAGAATTTTCGAGCAGTTTTTTGGCTTTTTTTAATGGACTCGACCGCGCGGCAGCTTATCGGGGGGTCGGATGGCACGCACACAACAGAAACCATGGCGACACTCACACATTTAAACTAAGCTGTCAGTCTTGTCGCAGGCGAAAAAAAAGGTTATGTCGTTCTTGTTTGTCCTATGGATTTAGCTGCTGTGCTTAACCCTCCTTGAGAGAGCGTTGTTACGAGCTTCATCGCTATCGAGAGAATTCAGCTTGTGGAGAGATAATTTATGATTTGAAACCTGCGAAAGAGAACAACATATAAGGTTTGTATGTGAAAAGTTTTTACTTACCATGGATTTCGGCGAGGGTCCTCCGTGTTGCTGGTTCTCTGGATATTTAGAAGAGCCATTTTTCCGATGCATGCCCGTACCGTTAGCAGTGCAATAAAACGCAGTTGATTTTTGTTTTCGTTACAGTACAAATGGATTCCGACCAGTTTTTTCGCCAGACAACATCCGAAAATGAGGATCAATCTGCTTCGAACAATATAGTAGTTGCCTCTTCCTGTTTATCCCCGGCATTCCCATCTCCGCCCATACCGCCCATTCGTTTTACTTCCTTGACCCTTCCTCCCCTTCCAAGAATGGCACCAGTGCAATCCGTATCCTTCGCTCCTTTAATTTCCCCAGGAACGACTTGCACTTCCAATCCATTCTCGGATATGCAACCACCCACCGTACCTACACGAACCACTTCCTTGACCCTTCCAAAGGTTGCACCACTGCAATCCGTATCCTTTCTTCCTTTAGTTTCCCCAAGAACGACTTCCACTACCAATCCATCCTCGGATCTGCAACCACCCAGAGTACCTACACGAAGTACTTCACTTTCCCTCGAGCAAACCTGTGTGATCGCGAAAGGGAACACAACTGGACAGGATTGAAAAGCAGATTGGAATCATGTCCAAGATTGTGTGCAACACGGCCCAGGAAGTTAGTCTGATTTTAAATCATTCTTGCGGAAAGAAAAAACCCAACGATCTTCAAGATCACCTTAAAAGAATAGAGAGCTTGGAGATGTTACAGTCGCTGGAACAAACCCTCCAGGCTAACAGTATATACATGTCCGAAACGATTCGTATACTACTGAATATCTTAAAAGGCATCGAGGACGACAACGAAAGGCTTTCGATAACGTTAGACCTGCTGATGGATCGAGAGTTCTTGTCCAAATGCAGTTGGACGGGAAAGGGGTTTCCTGAACCAAAAATAGAGCTACAGAGATTTGTTCATGTCCTATCTTTATTTAAGTTTGTAGGAAGAGCCACCTTCCTTAAAAGAGACATGCTCACGGATGATGATATAAAGGAATTTATGCTAAAAAAGCTGTACCATGGAAAGATTCGATGTTCCACACAAGGATTGCGTAATACCATAAAACGCAAGAAAGCAGAATAGGCTAATATATAATATAGGCTAGTGATATGACTTGAATTGTGATTGTCAATGAAAAGACAAGTTTCATGAATTTGTGATAATAATGATTATTGTTGAACTGCATATGTTTTTAATGCTGTATAAAACTAAAAATGATGACATAATACATACTATATAACAATAATTATATCCTTACTACTAACAATTACTGTAAAACTAATAACTAATTAACCGTATATAAGTAACTATCTAAAACTATCTATTCGTCAAACGTATGTAATAAAGGACTAAAATTAAACGAATTTCCCTTATCCAAACTTGTAGCTACTAGTTTACATTTAACGCTTTCTAAATCTATCGTTAATAATGTTTCCGAAATATTTGAACTCTTAGCTGTATAATTATAAATGATTTCTGAACTAACGGGAGTGGTAAATGTTGGATATTTTACAGTCACTAAATGCCCTTCAATAAAAAATTTCCCCGATGATTGAATTGCCTTACTATACTTTACTATCTCATTCCCCTGAGTTAAAAACCAACTATTCCTATTTCCTTTTCTTAAAATAAAGTTTGGTTTTACCTGTAAAATAACCTCCTCTTTCTTAATTTTTAATAACGGATATTGTACTTGTTCCTTTGTATTTTCAACCGCTGTTTCTAATTCGCTAAGCTCTGTTAGTCTACATACTACCTGGTTTAATTCTCTATGGCCTGTTTTAACTAATCTCTTTATATATTGAAGCTTATTTTCAAATGGATAGGATGATATTAGAGGGAGAGGCCCGAACCTTTGTACGTCTGCTGGTATGTGAAGTAGATTATGTATGTTGCTTGTTAAATAATTTCTGCTATAAACTGTGCTGAATTCCGAAACAAATTGCTGTAGTAACTGTCCTGCATATTCCCAATATTGTTCAAATAATTTTGACGATAATATGTTGGCTGCTAAGAAAAAAAGCTTAAAATGTTCATATGCCCTATCCGAGATTCTGTTTTTCAATAAAGGAATGCTGCTATGGTGTAAAAATGCCGCCAATTCGGACCCTTTCCAATATGTGATATAATTTAATGCCCTCTGCTTACGGTGTATTTCTGATGGGTACTCTACATTAACCAATAATTTAGAAATTTCCTTCAATTCGCGAGGTGTCCATTTAAGAAGAGGAGGCAATGAACCTAAAATGTAACCTTTCAATAAAGTTCTAGTTAAACCTAAATGCAATATGTGTAAATTATCTGCTACGATTATGTCCTTAACTATGTCGAATTCATTTATGTCTAATAACGGTGTGTGTCGCAGCTGATGTTCAGTGTATTCTCCTCTTCTGAATTCCTCATCCGCCCGATCCTCCGCTGTTCCTCCAAATAGTGTTTTCCTTGCGCTCTCATCGAAGGTGCCAACTATTTTGCATTTGATACATCCATGCCTGGCATTATAAGACTTTACTCCTAAAAGACAAATGGCAATTAAATGTTTTGATCATATTCACTCGCAATTTTCTTACCATTTATAAACGCACGAGCTGGTGTATCAGCTATAAATGCCCCTAACCGGATGTCTACCACAGTTTCGTTTATTAGTATACCTGAAATTAATTGATTTAAACTTAAAATGTTACAAATATTAATAAAACAAATTAATATAGACACTTACCTTGCACAAGTATGTGGTTTATTTCCGATACTAAAGGCCGTAGGAAACCTTCAACGTTATCCGGTTTTGACGAACCGCAAAATATCCCCAACACCATGATCGGTATTTCTGGCATGTTGCTCACTTGCATCAAAATGGGCCAGAACTCTTTCGCTGAGCTATGATGCAGAGGAAGGCCATCTATACCGACAGGTTAATGTCAAAAATAATATCCCGTGGCGTCGCAGAACTAGAAAGAATCCAAAGAATAACTTATGGAAAATCATGTACATGTTTACCTTATAGAATATTAATAATTACCGAAAATAATGTTGAAGAGAGCTTTGTATTCCTTGATACCACATCTGCCCGCCTCCAACAGTCGCTATGTCCTTTTCCACTCGTACCGGCGTCTTCAGCAGCGTCTTGGAGCACCTAGGAAGAGAAATATTTGTAGTTTCACGAATCAAAACCAATAAATCACTCAATGTTGTGTGAATAATTTTGTTAGATAATGCCCAAATCCGTAGTCTCCTTGCAAAATCGTTGTTTTCGGGACCACTATCAGCATAATTTTCCTCATCCTCGTCATCCGATGCGGCTTCGTTCCAATCGTCCTCCATGTATAAAAATTCCGTATCATCATACACATCGTCTTCTTCATCCTCTAACATATCTGGTGCGTCCGGGTGTTCAGAATTCGGAAGATCAATTACTGCAAATATAAAACATAACACATTAAATTAAACAAAGACACGTTGATCCAACGAACTCCTATTAAATAAGAATTAAACATTAACAACTTACCTGGTACTTCTAAAACGGAATCAGAACCAGAAGCAGAAGAGGAAGGTCCCGGCTGATTCTCTTCTTCCCATTCCTTTTCGAAATGGTCCCAAATCGCTTTGGCACGTTTTCGTGCCACTCCACTTTTCTTCAAACGTTTAGAAAGATCCATATTTCACTATTCCTGATAGCTTGCAGCCACAAAACACCAAAAATATATTATAAATCGTTTCAGTCACGAGCAGCGCTTTGTTTATGGTTTGATGGCAAAATGAAAATATACGTAAAGTATGGTGACATTTACCAACACCATCATAGGCTTTTATCGCCGTCCTGCTCTTACTTACGGCAAAGTTTCTTCCATCTCACGATTCGAGCAAATTTTTACCCTTCACACCCCCTCGGGCCTATATTTCGCTTGACAATTTCTACTTGGGGTTCCTTTCATTACATTTCTTTACCGCGACATTCTACCAGTTTTCGAGAGTTTTTCTCACATTTTTGATCCTTCGAGCCGGATCGTAGTAAAGAAAGTGTATTTTCGGTCATCATCCTGCTATCAAGGGTGAATTTCGGTTCTTTCGAAAAAGTGCAGTTTTTACGTGACGCTTCGCGCCATCGCTTTCGCCCCGTTATCAAGGGCATCGGTCTTTCACGCGCCATCGTTTAAATTTCGCGTCATCGCTTTCGTTTGTTCGTTTCGTTCGTGTTTCGTGTAAAGTGTAATACAATGGACAAGAAAATCAAAGCTTCGCAACTCAAAAAGAGGATCGCTGTAGAAGGCCTCAAGACGTTGGAACGGTTTCAAGCGGATTTTGTGTCCGAATTTGCAAGCCAGATTCCAGAAGCTGTAGAGGGTTTGGACAGACACAAGTCAGGGTTTTTCAACTCGATTGAGAAACTCGAAGAGCAGGATGAAAACGACGCCAGCATCGAGGCATACATCCATGAGAGGAGTGATTTTGAGGATCGTCATCGGAAGCTGAAATCATTCCTACGGGAAAACCAACCTAAGGAAGAGGGTACGCTGAACGACACGTCGGGTTTGGCTTCCTCGACGCTTGCCTTTTTTCGGCCAAACGCTTCTAACCTACGTCTGCCAAAGATCGAGCTTCCAACGTTCGATGGAGATCACACAAGATGGCTTTCGTTCCGAGATCGGTTCATAGCCATGATCGACGCGTCTGCAGAACTTCCCGCCATCGCTAAACTCCAGTACTTGCTTTCATCGTTAAAGGGAGAAGCAGCTCTACCCTTTGAGCACACCCCTTTAACATCCGACAACTATCCTGTTACATGGGCGGCACTTCTGAAGCGGTACGATAATTCACGCTTGTTAATCCGTGAATATTATCGTAAATTGCAACATCTTCCGGGTGTGCAATTGGTGTGCGTCGACAAGCTTACGCATCTAGTGGACGAATTCACTCGTTTTGTCAACGGATTGGTGAAGCTGAAGGAACCGGTGGATGCATGGGACACGCCGCTTTCGAATATGCTGATGATGAAGCTGGATCGTGAGACGCTGCTGGTTTGGGAAAAACATTCCGTGCATTTCCCTAAAGATAGGTACAAGGATGTGATCGCTTTTGTGCAGGATCGGATCCAGATCCTAAAATCAACGAATGATTTTGCATGTGAGCAAATTGGTAATGTAAGAAAGGTGGCCGGCAATCATCATCAGCCAGTGCAAAAAGGGTTCATCGCAAACGCAGCTGCATCAAACACGGCCCATTCCTCAACCACGGCTCATTCTAAGCGATTGCAGTGTCCCTTAGCATGCACCGACGCTCATCTTCTACGCAACTGTCCGGTATTCATCGCTAAGGATGTTCAGCAGCGACGAGATATCGTTATAACGAAGCACTTGTGTTGGAACTGTTTCAGTGGCACTCATCAAGTCAAATCGTGCAAGTCTGACTATTCGTGTCGAACTTGCCATCAACGCCACAATACACTTCTGCATCACACTCCGGGTACAGTGGTAAGCATGACATCATGTTCGGATGACGGTAAGGTGTTCCTGGAAACGACACAGATTGTAATCCAGGATGGTTGCGGTAATGCGCTTGAGGCAAGGGCTCTACTGGATTCGGGGTCCATGTCAAATTTCATTACTGAGGAATGCACTCGAAAACTATTGACCAACCGCAACAAGGTCAATATTGCTGTTTCGGGCATAGGAAATGCGGTACATCAAGTAAGGGGTTCGATCGTCGCTACAGTTCGGTCCAAGAATCAACCCTTCGCTACGGAAATGGCTTTCTTGATTTTGGACAAGCCATCAGCTGCCATCCCTACGGTGAAAAAAATAACACAATAATTGAGCAATAATCTTTTGCCTGTAAAAACATGCGAAACGTATGCCCGACCGTACCACGAATCTACACAAACAAAGACAAATTAACAAAGACGCGTTCGCGAGAAAACCAGTTTAACAGAAAGAAAAAGAAACACACATAAAAGAACTCATAACCATAGCCTAATAATGACAAGTACCACAGAAAGAGGCAACAACTACTGGTGTGTGCGGCTGTATTAACCGGGGGCACTTAGCGTAACGCCGTTACTTGATTCTGTCACTGCGCGAAAGGACCCGATGTACCGCTGCGGCAGTTATCGGCTTACGCACCATCGTTTGACTCTCTCCATTGCCGGCCACGAAAGCGACAAGTTCGTGTCGTGCCCTTTCGTATAGTTTTATATTATGTAATAAATGTATTCAATTAACCATGTAATTTGTTACGTGAGTTTGTTTTAACTTCTTTTAAAGAGCACAAAAATGGCGACGAGAAAATTTAAGTAACTAAGAACAAAAAGTAACTAAGTAATTAGTGCAAACAGAATAAAACAGAAAATTCAGTTCCCACGTAAACGCCGTGATAAGGACACGAGCCTGGGGGACTCCGAAATGGAGGAGGAACAGCGTCGTTTCTCGCAACAGTTCGAAGTTGCGGGTACCGCGTTTCCATCGTCAGGGCATGATCAGCCCATCCCGCCGAACACAGCGCCATGGGATCACCATCTAGGAGCAGTGTCAAGCCAGCATCCGTCATCGCTCTCGATAGAGTCCCCAAATCATCATCCGCCATCCCTCTCAATGCTGTCTACAAGCCAGCATCTGCCGCCGCAGTCGAACGCGCCATATAACGGTGAGCCCTTTATGCTACAATTAATAAAGCTTATGCAACAGTTTATTGCCAAGATGGAGCAACAGCAGCTGATATCATAACCGCAGATTGCATCTCAGCAGCAACCGGTATCAGAACCACAGATGGCATCAGCGCCACAAGGAACCCTATCCAATCCAGAACAAATCCATGACTCGTTGACGAGAAACATCACCGAATTCCACTTCGAAGCCGACGTCGATATAACGTTCGAGAAGTGGCACTCGCGCTACGAAGATGTGTTCAGCAGCGACGCTGCAAGGATTGACGATGCAGCGAAGGTGAGATTGATCTTGCGGAAGCTGGGCCCATTCGAGCACGAAAGGTATGTGAATTATATCCTGCCCCGTAAACCGCGTGATTTTACACTCGAGGCAACTGTAGAGCGGCTGAAATATTTATTCGGGAAGTCGGAATCGCTTTTAAGTAAGTGCCACAAATGTATGTGTAGACCAAAGCAGAAGATTTCCTCGAATACGCATGCCGCGTGAATCGAGCGTGTGAGGATTTTAAATTAGCCCGCTTGACCGAGGAGCAATTTCAGTGCTTAATTTTTGTATGTGGTTTGAAAGAGGAATCCGATAAAGACTTTCGAGTCAAACTACTAACTCGAATTGAACGGCGGGCTGACATAACATTAGAGCAGATATCGGAAGAGTGTAACCGCATTTCTAATTTAAAGAAGGAAAATGCGATGATCGGTGGGGGGACGGGAGAGCGTGTGCTGGTAGTAAAAAATGGAGATAGCAGCCAGGACAGTTTGAACGGAAAAGGATCGCGCTCGCGTCGCATGTATCGCGATGACCGGTCAAGGAGCGACAAGCCAAGTAACGCTGGTTGGCTATGCGGTGGCGTGCGGGACGAAGAAAGTACCACCCGACGCGTCCTGCTAAAACCGTGCGAGTGTGCAGTGTACGAGCCAGTCGTAAATTTGTTCAAATCTCCATCAATGGACTGGGTATCCAATTGCAGTTAGACACTGGTTCAGGTATTTCCATCATAGGGCAGACTGCATGGGAAAATCTAGGGAAGCCATCATTGATGAAACCAACTGTCAGTGCAAAAACCGATTCTTACGAGAGACTGAAGCTGCTGGGCGAGTTCGAAGCAGATATCACAATATGCGATACTACCAAACCGGCGACCATCCGCGAGGCCCAGGTGGACTTGCTTTTACTGGGAGCAGACTTGGTAGATTGTTTTGCTCTTGATTCCGTTCCCATGGACAAGTTTTGCGCCAATATTTCGACCAATACGAATATTCCGAAAGCGTTGCAGGATAGTTTTCCGGAGGTGTTTAGTGGTGCAGGCCTTTGTAAAAAAGCGCGAATAAAGCTGCAGCTTAAGGAAAATTGCAGCCCAGTTTTCAGTCCAAGGTGACCGGTCTCTTACGCAATGCAGCCTATAGTTGAGGAAGAACTGCACCGGATGGTAAAGATGAATGTTATAACGCCTGTCGACTATTCAGATTGGCTGGGTTAAACGCTGCATTGCAATCGCATGAATACCCGCTGCCACTGCTGGATGATATTTTTACGAAGCTAGCCCATTGCGTACCCTACGAGCAATGGGAGTTAAATTTTGAGAGAATTAAGGTAAAAGAACAAGAAGAACAAGGGAAACGCCGGCGAAAACCGAAATAAAGCTTGAAACCTTTGATTTTGTACGTGAGCCGACAGATTTTGTTTAAGGTAGAATTGTTTCCATCTCGTTCTGACCTATTTTGTTCATCCTGCCTCCTTTTTCTAGAGTTTGGTGCGTTAGAGCCAAAAATTGATGCGCTCTGTCAAAAATTGATGCTTTGCAGACAAAATTTGTTGAGCGCTGTCAAAAATAGGTGCCTTCGAGACAACAATTGATGACTTAGGACCAAAATTTGGTGGCAACGGCTGTATTCCTTCGTCGTATAATTCATTATAAATAAATTCCTTATGCTATAATAGTTTCCTATCCGCTATAATTCATTGATGATATGCGTATTGCATATCACCTTGGCGCCAACATGCCGGCCACCAAAAACCCATGTATGTTTCTTCTATTTTCCCTTTCCTTATATTGAGGCGAAAATGACCAGGCGTTTATGCCTCGAACCCTTCAGGATCGTTGGATAATGCGGTAATCTGCCTGCTTTTAAGTATGCATTCGATTTCTGCTAACAGCGTGCTTGCTTATTCAATAGTTAACTTAGTTTCTCCTACTACTCTAACAAAATGATATTTTGTATATTTTACGGCCGCCTCCCAAAGTCGACCAAAGTTTGGAGCACGTGGGGGAATGAACCTCCACCTGATCGCATGGTACACGACTCTTATGCTCTTCCGATTTCAGCAACATGTGGACTTCACGCAACTGATTTGCCGCTCCCTTGAAATTCATCCCGTTATCAGAGTGGATTTCGGTGACTTCTCCTCGTCTGGCGATGAATCTGTGTAGAGTTCCAATAAAGGCGTCTGTTGTTAGATCCGACACTACCTCGATGTGAATGGCTCGGGTGCTAAAACAATCAAAAATAGCGATATAAGCCTTGCGTGAGTTAAGAACTATAAGGTTCGGACACTGATGAAGGAAATCAAGACTTTCTCATTATGCGGTCAAAATCGGAGTGGGTTTATTAATTTTGATTTACATACGAATTGCTTACTGTGAGTTGGGTGAGGAAGGGGAAGAAATTGATGATTCTTGATGGCTATTGCTGATTCGGCTATTGCATGTTTTGCAATCGGTAACTAGGTCAGTCGATAAAGACGTTTGCTGATCGACGCTATTAGCTGATCGGTGCAATTGATCGTTGCAGTTGTCGGTGGCGGTTGACAACACTGAAAAATGCTGTGTTTACAAAAGAGGTTGTTAACTCGTGCTCTACGATTGAGCCTTGTGTAGATTGGTCCCCAATAATCCACACCAGTGACGGAAAATGGCTTTGATGGAGAAACCCGAGCAGTCTGGAAGCAGTGCCACTGGTTGCGATACTAGTTTCGGATTGCATCTGAAGCATCGGATGCACTGATGATACGTTCGCCGAATTAATGCTGAAGCACAGTTCCGATGAACGGTTGCAAATATTTCAATCGATTGGTCTTTGCTAGTGTGTTGAGTTCCTCTGTGAACGAATCTCGCTGAGCCATTCTGCAAATAGTCCGTTCTGCTGCTTCTAACTCCGATGTTGTTAGCCACTTAGACTCCTCGACGATCTCTCGATCCGTGCTCCTTTGTCTACCCAACCATCGATTGATGAATCGAATGCAGTAGCTCACGATTCTCCGCAATTTCGAGTAAGAAGAATATCTCGAAAACAGTTGCTCGCTGAAGGATTCTTCTTCTTGCTTGGTGATGAGTACGAGACGTTTTTCGTCTTCTATTAAAGTGTCATTCCTTAATTCTCCTTGTGATGGCCAGAAATCTTTCTTGTTTACCAACCATGATGGACCATTCCACCACGTATTGGTCAGCTCCTGCGGTAAACATGCACATGAGACTGCATCCGCTGGATTTTGGTTGCCCGGAACAAGTCTCCACGAACTCTCCCTTGTGTGTCTTTGTATCTTTGCCACACTATTGGCAACAAAGGTTTTCCATCTGTTCGGTGAAGCGTTAATCCAATGCCGCACCGTCATTGAATATGTCCACAAAAAACAGCTAAGGTTTACTCTTACTGCTCCTTTGATTTGGATATCAGCAACATTGCATATACTTCACCATCTCCAGTTCAGGGGATGTATAAGCATCCCAACCAGCACAGCATGCAATGTTGAATGAACTTTTGTATGGGATGAGTCGCAAAAATCCTAGCAAAAATCCTAACAAAAGCAGAATAAAATGATTTTTCTGTAGCGTCGCGCGGGGTTGTAATGTAGCTTGCAAGTAGCATCCTACCTTTACAACTAAACCCCACCCACATGAGAGAACACCAACACCTTTCGGATAGTTAAGCCGCGGGGCCACGACAATTGAGACTTTCCCTCAAACTTCTTCAGTCACTCAAATCCCTCAAAAATGTTGGATAAGAGCAATTTCCTACACCTCAACGTAAATGACAAGCTGCGGGGCCACGACAGTCTAAAGCTGCAGGGCCACGACAGTTGAGACTTTCCCTCAAACTTCCTCAGTCACTCAAATCCCTCAAAAAGCGTCTCAAAACCAGTGTTGCCGTGGCCGTTTGAGGTTTTCCTCAAATTTGGTCACACAAACAATCACTCATGCTGCCTCTCTTTTCGTCAGCGACAACAAACAGTGTTTTACAAATGCTATGTAATTCATGTAATTGTAATCTTTGTTCGAAGGTGTTTTTTGATCAATTCAATGGAAAATATGGTCAATAAAATGTTGTTTTAAGAAAAAGAAAGTATTTAAACATTTTATCAATCAAAAGAACGAGATACAAGGATACTCTTTCGCATAAAAAGTTTATTTTTTAAATTAAAACGTATACATAAATTGTGTCACACACTGTGCAACAAATAAACAATTTACCGTCGAAAAACCCAAAAAAAATAAACACACAAATATGGTGTTAAATTATAATGAATGTTAATTTTAGTTCTTCAGTAGGTATTTGCATTAACAATGGCACACGAAAAGTGTACTTTCATTGGAAAAAACCGCAAACAAAAAAATGTTTTGTTTACATTCTGAACAGCTGAGGCATCGGAACTGTCAAAACGATTCCTCAAAAAAAGTCTCAAAAAGTTTTTGAGGTTTTTGTAGATCGGCCAGGTTTTCCTCAAAACGCAAATCCCTCAAAATCACTCATGAGTTCCTGAGGTTTTGAGTTCTGAGGGAATCCTCAACTGTCGTGGCCCCGCAGCTTAAGGATTCCCTCAGAACTCAAAACCTCAGGAACTCATGAGTGATTTTGAGGGATTTGCTTTTTGAGGAAAACCTGGCCAATCTACAAAAACCTCAAAAACTTTTTGAGACTTTTTTTGAGGAATCGTTTTGACTGTTCAGAATGTAAACAAAACTTGTTTTCATTGCCGGTTGTATGGTGAGCGTGTGTTATCAATCGAATAAATAATTACTCTACTAAACACTTGTGTGTGATACCACATTCATTTTAATTGGGTGGTGTTTAATTAGACCTTAAAAGGATTATTCAAACGAATCAACAGTAAATAGAGAAAAAAAAATAATTCATGTATTTTCTTCCGTGTCAATGCATGTATTTACGATGATCAAATTGATCACATTGAAGCATGTAACAAAATCTAGAAAATGCAATATTTGTGTAAAGAAAGAAAGAAATTTCATCTATTTTGTCATTTTCCGGGTTTGTCCTTTTCTTTACATCCACGTCGTATTCTCGTATTGCTTGCTATGAATATGGTGGGGATTGCTCCGCTTGACCCGAGTAAATGCGTAAGCACAGGTGGTTTTACCCTTTTCGATTATGTGTTGTGCTAAGGATACACGATGACGAGAGAGTCTAATTATCTCGAATGCTTATGCTCGAATGTGATCATACAGGCGTTCGTTCGGTTTACTCGTGGGGATGCGTGTAAACAGGATCATTTACCCTTTTGGATGCTGTCCTGCACCATAGTAAGAGAGCATTTGTCGTATTTTTTACCCTAGTTATGCTACGTGCGATCGCTCCGCTTACCCAGGAGGATGCGTGTGATCATCTATACCTTTGGATGCTGCGTTTTACCTGCACAAACCCTATACGTTGAAACGAGAGAGCGAATTTGGTTTAGGCATTCTGTTTGCTAACATCTCAAACCATGACGCCTTGCAACTAATATAGTTGCCAACTCAATTCACCATAGACCTATTCAGCAATTCAAGCAACCTTGCGGAACAGTTCTTCAACGATGTTCATCATATTTAATGTTTAATGAACAATACTTATTTTAAATCTAAAGTTAACAATCGATTGATAAGTATTTATAACTTCCTGTGTATTCTGAAACAAAAAATCGTGGAATATAAACCCAACAGAATGTCCTTTGCAATTTTGTGGTAGGGTGAATAAATATGACTGTTATAACAATGTGTGCATTATTTTTAAATTATTATGACCAGACCTTTGAACCAGACCAGACCAGACTTTGAACTTTTGAAAATATTTAATTCGTGCTGGGAGCAACAAATGTATAGCATGACTTAAACCATTGCTAGTTAGTCGATTGTTAACTGTTCAGCGTACCCGATATTTGAAAAAGTTTCTGTGTTTCCAGTTTGTGTTTACTGTGTTTACAAATTGTTCTGAACAAAATGGACCCACCGGCGAAAAAGGCTAAGCAATGCTTAGAAAAGGTAAAACCGTGAATAGTTTCATTAAAATGCGTCGAGAGTATATAATTTTTTGTTTTAGACTATAACTATGAACCAGGAAAGCACACTTGCCTTTATTGGATTAGTGCAACTACGTGGGCTACTGTGGAATAGGAAGGATCCGCTTTACAAGGATAAAGCAAAGCAGAGTGACGCTTGGTTGGAAATTTCCAATGCAACCGACATCCCAGATTCGAGTTTATTGCGGAAATGGAAATCGATTTACGGAACATACCGACACTACCACTCGAAAGTGTCCGTTAGTAAAGTGACCGGTTCAGGTAAGTTGGTACTTAATAAAGCAGAAGGCATTGTGTTTACACGGGTTTTTAATAAATTTCAGCTGCGAATGCTATATTTAAACCTACGTGGTTTGCCTACAACAGCATTAATTTTATGCAACACGTCCGAGAATGTAAAACAACGCTAAGCACTGTGAGTTTTTCATAAATTATTTTACATTGGTTATATACTTAATTTTAACTGCATTTCTAAATTACGTTGCTTGTTTACTTAGCTAATAGATGCTAAAACCGCTTCGCGGCCCGACCCTAACTTACACCTGTTTCCAGCTACGTTCAAATATCGTGCCATCTGCCTCGAACCGCATGCCGTCTGCTTCAAATCCCGTGCCATCACCTTCAAAAGCGTGCCACTACGGTCAAATCATGTGCCACTACAAATCATGTGTTGATAATTTGCCTATTTTTTACCCGTTTGATGGAAAATAGAGTCAAAATGCAATTAATCCATAGGTTATTCGTTTAGCTATCGAAAATCGATTAAAAAAATACAATATTTGCGAATCATTTAGCAAAAGTGTTTGTTTTGTTTTGGTACGGCAATGCCTTCAGCTCGAGCTGTCAAATTCGAACGTAGTGGCACATGATTTGACCGTAGCGGCACGCTTATGAAGGTGATGGCACGGGATTTGAAGCAGACGGCATGCGGTTCGAGGCAGATGGCACGATATTTGAACGTAGCTGGAAACAGGTGTAATTTTAAAGTTCGTTAAAATCAAACCAGTGGTTTAGCTTTATCGACTGCTTATGCGATATGATAGGAAGAGCCGACATCGAAGGATCAAAAAGCCACGTTACTATAAACGCTTGGCGGCCACAAGCCAGTTATCCCATCGTGTGTGTTTTGACAGCTCCAGAAGAAAACACGCTTCTTGTGCGCTCCTGGTGAATTTCTGTTTTTTTGGAGGAAAATCGTTGTGAAAGCTCGTGAAAACGTATAATATACAATAATAAGTGGTATTCCTACGACAAGTTGCCGAAAACCGCTTGTGAGACGGTATAATTGCGTAGGAAAGAGAGTGTGAATGTTCCCCATACACTTTGTATGGGAACATAAAGAGCGGCGAATTTTGGACTAAATCCGCATAAAAGTGGTGTTAAAGTGTAAATTGGTAAATTTACGGAGGCACTGGTTGGATTCAGCAAGGAAAACAATCCAAAAAACTATTTTCCTTGTCAAGATTGCGTGACGAAAAGTGTGTGCATCGCGTGTGATAATAGCGTCATATTCCGTTGTGCGTGAGTGTGTGTCTTTTTCCTGCACTGCTGCAGTTTATTGCAGCCGGGACACACACCACGGTCTCGCCAACGACGACAGCGCCACCCGTGGCGGGTTCCACAACTTCCAGCGAAGACAGCAACCACCTTCTCTTCGACGTCCGCAGCGCCACCAGCGACCGGTAGCGGTAGCGCTTAGCCGGGACACCAGCGTTACGAAGCGTTACGGTGCTATAAAGCTCGGTGCGGGTTGCATACCTTTCCGGCGCTTAGCGGTTCAGCGATAGGGAACGCGCAGCCGGAGACCGGGAACGCCTAGCACGAGACCGGGAACGGTACTTTGGCGCCGAATCCTTCCCCGGGAACGCCAAAACAGGAAACTTCAACGCGTCAGCAGGCGACGAACCCGTTTTTTGGTGTTTTCCTGGATTTCTTGCGGATTTTCTTAAAAATTCTTATTTCTGCGTTTTTCTCTTACGAAATTGTTTATTAATAAAGAAAAAAGTGGGAGTTTTTTATTTTTGCGATCCGCAGACGGAAAATCTGCCAAAGGGGCTGTAGCGACGGACGGTCGTTCCCTTGGCAGATGTTGAAGGGAATATTCCCTTGTTCCGTCTGAGCAATTCGAGCAGGCGGATTTTTGTGAAAGGAGCGGAGAATGGAGGGACGGGTGCTTCGTTCCGGGGTGCGGTCGTCGTCCACCCCTAGGAAGCGGTCTGATACCCCTTCCCCTTTACCGGTGACACCACGGCCGGCCGGACCAACGGTGGCGGTTCCGTCTGAGGCCGATAATTCCGAGGAGGAGGACGATGCGGAATTTTCCGACGCCTCTCTTCTCGAGCAGACGGTGGTGGCGCCAGTGGTAGCAGAAGGGGAGACGTCTACATCCGTAGCTCCCCATGACGATGGCGAAGCGTCGGTGCTGGCTTTCCAGCACAAGATGCTGGAGAACTTCGCCAAGCAGATCGAGTCGCTGACTGAAGAGCTGCGACTCAGCCGGGAACGTGAAGTGGCCCTGAAGTGTACGCTGGAAGCGCTTCAAGAGGGCATGCGTTCGTTGACGGCGCTACATTCCTCGGCACAGCCTGGTGGCCAGGGCAGTGCCAGGACAAAACGCAGCCGGCAGCAGCGCAACCGTGCGAAGAAAGCTTCGCAACAGCAGCAGCAGCAGCAGCAGCAGCAGCAGCAGCAGCGGCAGCAGCAACAACAACAGCGGCAGCAGCAGCAGCAGCAGCAGCGCAGCCAGCCACAGCCGCAGCGACGGACGGTCGCAGTGTCGGCTAATGGCCAGCAGCAGCAGCAGCAGCAGCAACCGCAACGTCAGCAGCAGCGGCAACAACACCAGCCGATGCAGCAGCAGATGTCCTGGGCTACGGTCGTGAGCGGTCGGAAGAGCCGATCGCAACGTCCGACTCAGCAGCAGCAGCAACCGCAGCAGGTGGGCCAGCCGTACCGGCCACCCCAGATGCGCCAGCAGCAGCAGCAGAGTCAGCAGCAACAACATCAGCAGCATCGTGCCCAGTCTAAGGGGCGTCCTGCGCGTCCCGACCGCATTGCGGTGGTCCCAGGTTCGGACAAAACCTGGACAGAGATGTACGTGAAGCTGCGTACATCTCAGGAGCTGCAGGACGTCAGGGCGGACATCGGCATGGGGCGCCGGACCGTGCAAGGTCATCTGCTTGTGCCATTGCGCAAGAATGTCGATAGCGCGGAGCTGGCTCGCCGGATCCAGCTGGCGCTAGGCGAGGACGGCGAAGCACGAGTGGTGACTGAGATGGGTGAGCTTCTCATCACCAACGTCGACTCTCTGGCCAAAGAGAGTGACGTGAAGCTTGTCATTGAGGAGAAGCTGGGATCAGCGGCTGGCATCACGCACGTCGAGCTTTGGGAGCTCCGTGATGGCACGAAGCGAGCGCGTGTTCGACTCCCACTGGCCAAGGCACGGAGTCTCATTGGTCAGAAGCTGACACTCTGCCAATGTGTCAGCGGCATCCGCGAAGTGCCGAAGAAGCCGCTCGACCGTCAGCGCTGCTTCCGTTGCCTGCTAATGGGGCACCTGGTTCGGGACTGCCGTTCTTCAACTGACCGGACGGGTCAGTGTTTACAGTGTGGCGAGGTAGGCCACCGCGTTAGTCAGTGCACATCGGCAGCTAAGTGCATTGTCTGCCAGGGGCCCCATCGAGTGGGCCACTCATCGTGCCGACAAAGCCAACAGTGTCGGGTGTAATGCGGGTGATGCAGGTCAACCTGGGTGGTGGACGCACTGCTCAGGATCTGGCCCTGCAAACAGCCCGCACGAAGCGGGTCGACGTGCTGCTGCTGTCAGAGGTGTATCGACCTCCAGAAGGCAGCGGAAACTGGACGGTGGATTCGTCGGGGAGAGCAGCTGTGGTGGCAACCGGCCACCTTCCGATCCAGCGGGTCTGGCGCTGTGCCATGCCCGGGTTGGCTGCTGCGCAGATTGGAGGGGTGGTCTTCATCAGCTGTTACGCCCCTCCACGTCTCAACGCCGGCGAGTTCGAGCAACTTCTGGAGGCGGTGGAGTTGGAGGCCCAACCCCACCCTCGCATCGTCCTGGCAGGCGATTTCAACGCCTGGAATGAGGAGTGGGGTAGCCAACGTACCACCCGGCGCGGTGAAGAGCTGCTTGACACAATTCGGCAGCTTGGGCTTGTGATCCTGAACCAAGGATCGGTCCCGACGTTCGTGGGCAACGGAGTCGCCACTCCCAGTGTTGTGGATGTGTCTTTCGCGAGCGCATCCATTGCTCGTCCAGACACTTGGGAGGTGGCAGCGAACACCACTTCGTGCCACTATACGGCGTCGGACCACCGGTACATCTTCTTCACCGTGGGGCCTCCAACTCTCGACCAGCAGCAGCGACGACAACAGCAGCAGCACCAGCAGCAGCACCTGCAGCAGCAGCATCGTCATCCGAACGGGAGGCAGCAACGACTGGTACTGCTGCCAAAGCCTGGCAAGCCTCCCGGGGAAAGCTCCTCCTACCGGCCGCTGTGCATGCTCGACGCACTCGGCAAGGTGTTGGAGCGCCTAATTCTTAACCGCCTCAACGAGTTCCTGGAGGAACCGGATGCGGAACGGCTGTCGGACGGGCAGTACGGTTTCCGGCGAGGCAGATCCACCATCAGTGCGATCCAGCGCGTTGTCGAAGCGGGCAGTACGGCCATGTCCTTTCGCCGCACCAACGCCCGAGACAAGCGCTGCCTGATGGTGGTGGCACTTGACATCCGCAACGCCTTTAACTCTGCGCCCTGGCAAGCCATCGCCAACGCGCTGAGGGACAAGGGGGTACCGTCATCGCTGCAGCAGATACTGAGGAGCTATTTCGAGGACCGGCGGCTGGTTATCGACACCAGCGAGGGCCCTGTCGAGCGGAACATCAGTGCGGGCGTTCCACAGGGTTCCATTTTGGGACCCACGCTTTGGAACGTGCTGTACGACGGGGTCCTGGGTGTCCAGTTGCCTGAGGGGGCCGAGGTTATTGGCTACGCTGATGACCTTGTCGTCTTGGTCCCCGCAACGACACCCCAAGCCGCTTCCTCGACTGCTGAACGAGCCATCGCGGTAATCATGGACTGGCTGGACCGGAACCGTCTCTCGTTGGCGCCTGAGAAGACGGAAATGACGCTGATTTCCACCCTGAAGCGTCATCCGGTCGTGACCATCAACGTCGGAGGTGTGGTCGTGCAATCCCAGCGCTCCATCCGTTATCTTGGAGTTTGGTTGCACGACCACCTGTCATGGTTGCCGCACGTTCAGCAGGCTGCAGCGAAGGCCATGAAGGTTGCGGAGGCCGTCACGCGCCTCATGCCGAACCACAGCGGACCGAAGTCGTCGCGTGCCCGACTGCTGGCGGCCGTAGCGGACTCCATCCTGCGCTACGGGGCCCCAGTATGGTCGGAGGGGCTGCAGCTGCGCCAATGCCGTAGATTGGTGCAGCGCGTGCAGAGGACGACGGCCATACGTGTTTGTCGGGCTTTCCGGACGGTGAGGGGTGAGACGGCCGTGCTGCTGGCCGGTCTCATTCCAATATGCCTGCAGATTGAGGAGGACAGCAGGGTCCATCAACGGTCACATGATCCGGCCAACGAGATCCCCAGGTCTGGCGTTCGCGAGCTGGAGCGTGACCGGACGTATGAACAGTGGCAGCAGCGGTGGGACGCGGATGCTGCCAACGAAGACGCCAGTCGGTACACTTGGTGGACGCATCGAGTGCTACCCGACGTGAGGGCATGGCAGTCACGGAAGCATGGAGACGTGACGTTCCAGTTGGCGCAGGTATTGTCTGGCCACGGATTTTTCCGTGACTACCTGTGCCGGATGGGCTTCACGTCGTCCCCGGACTGCCCCAGATGTCCTGGCGTTGCCGAGACGGCGGAACACGTCGTATTTTGCTGTCCGCGTTTTGCCGCTGAACGAGAGGTGCTGTTCGAGGCGGGGAGATCGAACCAGATCACCCCCGAGGGCTTCGAGGCAGCCTTGCTTGAGAGCCCGGAGAGGTGGAGCGGCATTTGCGAGTTCGTCGCACGGATCACCGACGAGCTGCAAGATGGCTGGAATGCGGAAAGGGAGGAGTTAGCCGCGCAAGACGAGCTGTCAGCCGCACGCCTCCCCGACAACTCGGTGGCTGTCGCTCGCAACCAGCGCCGGAATGTTGCGAGGAATGCGGCTCGAGCAAGAGCAAGGGAGTTGCAGCGAGGTTGGCGGCCCCCATCACCACCTCCGTCGCCTACTACAGCTGCGCGTCGTGCGGCCATTCGCGAACGAGTCGCGAGGTTCAGGGAGAGGCGAAGGTCCGTGGCCTTCCTTGGCATGGCTGCATGGCGAGGAAGGAGGATCCTCCAGTGAGGATGAATACGGGTATCCATCCACCGTTGAGTCACCGGCCAGAGGTACTCAAACGGGAGGCCTCTCTGCCGCGGAAGCTGCCGCAGCATTAGAGGCCGATACATCGTCCCGATAAAAAGCAGGAATCCGAGACCGTCGGGGACTTGTATAAAATTTGAAGGCCCAACGTGGGCGTATGGCTGAGAAGTTAAAAAAAAGACAAGAGAAGATATAAGCAAAATATATGAGCAGGTGCATTTGCACGGTTTTAGAGTTGCCGATGGTGGCAATTAGACACCTAGTTTTATGTAATCCCTCGCGGGAGCAAAACTCGGTGGGCGAGTAGGGGTTCCATTATTTATTGTAAATATTCCATGAATAAACCTCTACAACTATCTAAAAAAAAAAAAGCCAGTTATCCCATCCATCCACCAGTTTCGTGGCCCGATGCTGACGGCGGTTTCGAGTCGGTCGAGTCCACCGTCGCAGACGTGACTCGCGACGAGCTGTTGGCCATCGTCTCCGAGATGAGTTCGAGGAAGGCTCCTGGTCTGGACGGTATCCCGAACGCTGCGGTGAAGGCGGCGATTAGGAGATACCCGGAGGTCTTCTGCCGTGTGTACCAGGACTGCCTGGCCCGCGGCACGTTCCCGCCGCAGTGGAAAAGGCAGCGCCTGGTACTGCTGCCAAAGCCGGGCAAACCTCCGGGTGAGAGCTCGTCCTACCGGCCGCTCTGCATGTTGGACGCGTTGGGCAAGGTGCTTGAGAAGCTGATTTTGAACCGCCTCAACCAACACCTGGAGGACGTCGATTCGCCGCAGCTGTCCAGCGAGCAGTACGGCTTCCGCAAGGGACGCTCCACAGTCAGCGCGATCGAGCGGGTTGTTGACGCGGGCAGGAAGGCCATGGCGTTCGGCCGCACCAATGCCCGCGACAAACGCTGCCTGATGGTGGTAGCGCTCGACATTCGCAACGCCTTCAACACGGCGAGCTGGCAGTGTATTGCCGAGGCGTTGCGGACCAAAGGAGTTCCGTCGCTACTGGTGAAGGTCATACGATCATACTTCGAGGGACGCGAGCTGTTCTTCGACACGCGTGATGGCCCCGTCGTTCGTCCCATCACTGCTGGAGTTCCACAGGGGTCCATCCTGGGCCCGACCCTGTGGAACCTGATGTATGACGGTGTGCTAAATGTTGCGCTACCACCCGGCGTAGAGATCATCGGCTACGCGGACGATCTCGTCGTTCTCGCCCCGGGCACTACGCCATCGACAGCAGCAGCTACAGCGGAGGAGGCTGTGTCAGCGGTAGACCGGTGGTTGCGAGAACACCACCTGGAGCTGGCACACGCCAAGACTGAGATGACGGTGATATCCAGTCTTAAGAATCCTCCGGAGGGAATCACAATCACCGTTGGAGGCGTGGTCGTCCCGTATTCGCGGACCCTGAAGTACCTGGGGGTACGCCTCCAGGACCATCTCTCCTGGGTACCGCACGTGACGGCGATCACCGAGAAGGCTATGCAGGTTGCGCAGGCAGTAAACCGTCTGATGCCGAACCACCGGGGGCCAAAGACTTCCAAGTTTCGCTTGCTGGCGGCAGTCGCAGACTCCGTCATGCGTTACGCCGCCCCGGTATGGCACGGCGCTCTGGCCAATCGGGAGTGCCGCAGGTTGCTGCAGCGAGTCCAGCGGAAATCAGCGATTCGTGTTGCCCGGGCTTTTGCAACTGTCCGGTACGAGACTGCCGTGCTGTTGGCTGGACTTGTGCCGATCTGCAGAGCGCTGGAGGAGGACACCCGAGTCCACAGTCGTCGTGGTACGCGCACCAGCGGCGAAATTCGGATCGAGGAGCGACAGCGGACCATCGCCGAGTGGCAGTCGACGTGGGATGCTGATGCCGCAGCAGAGGGAGCCAGCAAATACGTCAGGTGGGCCCACCGAACCACGGAGAGGTGACCTTCCATCTGTCGCAGGTACTATCCGGTCACGGATTTTTCCGTGGGTACCTTTGCGACATGGGTTTCACCTCATCCCCGGACTGCACGTGGTACCCTGGCGTCGCTGAGAGTGCCGAACATGCCATGTTCGTGTGCCCTCGCTTTGCTGCCATCCGGAGGCAACTGTTGGACGGCGTAGTTCCGGAGTCGCTGGAAGGCCGCATGCTTCAGTGTCCGGAGAACTAGAGCAACGTGTGCGAGGCTGCCAAACGAATCACGCATGCGCTGCAGCGTGACTGGGACGAGTTCCGGACCATGCTGGCGGCCTAGGGAATGTTGCCGGATAATGTCCATCGACCGGATCCCGATGCTGTTCGACGTGCTCGCTACGATCGGCGTAACGTCGCGCGAAACCGGCAGAGGGCGCAGCAACGGGAGGAGCAGCGGGGTGGGCGGCCGCCATCACCACCCCCTTCACCGAGGACGATCGAACGTAGAGCTGCTGTTCGCGAACGGGTCGCTCGCCATCGTCAGCGGCTACGTGAGCTGATTGCGGAAGTGCGTCGGGCCGCGTCACCCGAAAGCAACGACGACAGCACCAGCGACGATGAAGTTGCATTTTTACCAGCCGTAGATGTGCCGGTCAGCAACACCAGAGCGAGAGGCCTCTCTGCCGCGGAAGCTGCCGCGGCAATAGAGGTCGACATATCGTCCCGTTAGACGAGCAGGAGTCCGAGACCGTCGGGGACTTGTAGAAAATTTGAAAGGCCCAACGTGGGCGTATGATTGAGAAATTTTTAAAAAAAGACAAGAGAAGTTATAAGAAAAAATATACGTGTAGGTGCATTTGCACGGTTCCAGAGTAGCCTGTGCACGGTTCCAGAGTAGGCAATTAGACGCCGAGTTTAATGTAATCCCTCGCGGGAAAAGAACTCGGTTGGCGAGTAGGGGTTCAAATTAACTTTGTAAATATTCCTTGAATAAACCTCTACGATTATATAAAAAAAGCCACTTATCCCAGGGAGTTATCCCAGTGCAAACAGACGTGTGAAGTGCGCTCCGTGTAAACAGTGTATTTTTTCGTGCATAAGTGTCGGTATTCGGCCTGAAAATCGTCATAAACGATCAAGAACATCGTTTTCTACGTGAAATAGTGAAAACCGGATGAAAATCGGACAAAAATTGATCGAAAAAAGTGAATGAAAATTCCCCATACATTTTGTATGGGAAGTGTTTAATGCAAATAAAACGGCCAAAGTGATCGATCGGAACGCGGTTTTCACTGGAATCGCAAGATTCTCACCCGTTCTTGTGATTTCATAGAAGAAACGGTGGATGCCGATCGTTTTACGGCTGAAAAAAGTGTGTGCAAAATCTTGGATGATTACAACAACAACAACAACAACAACAGTGGTGTCAAAAAATTTTTGCGCAAAAATCATCGAATTTCGGGCAAAAAAAGTGTTACCGTGGAAATAGACGTAGAGAGACATTTCTCGCGCGACATTTCTCAAAAGTAGCTCTATCTTGCAAACAGAGCTACTTCTCTCGCGCGACATTTCGGCCCGTACTTGAGCTGTCAAATCATTGATTTGTTTACAAGCCAGTTTAAAAGCCAGTATAGTGATTTTTGATTGTGATTGAAGAAAACTCTTGTGGTAAGTATATTTTATCATTTTTACTCTATTAAATAAAGTTATAATTGTTATTTGCTTTCAGATTATTCATAATGTCCGTTGGTGTGAAGTTTGAAAAAAAGAAGGTAAGTATACAGTGATTCAAGACACGGTTGTGCAAAGGCGCTATGGGAACCGGTACGTTCATTCGTTTGTTCCAGCAGTAGAACAAACAAGCTTACAACAGCGACGAATGTGTTTTTCCTGTCCGAACAATGACTGATATACGGAAACAAACGATAGAAGAGGTAGCGTTGGAGGTATTTAAAATACGTTTGAACAAGTGCTTTTTTCATTCATTTATGTATAAACTTAGGATAACTTTAAACTGTAACTAGATTGTAGCACGACATAATTGCTTGGTTTCGCTTTAAGTCGCTAATTTAATTAATTAATGCTTGTTACTATTATCATTTAGTCAACTCTTTTATATATAGATGCATAAATGTAGTTCTTATTGCGATGATACCATTCATACTTCCCAGTGTGTGATAGTGGGGTAAATTATCATGGGAGCTCCATCAAATTAGTGCAATTAGAAATTGAATAGAGCATGTAACTAATTTTGTACTTGTACTTTCAGACCGTCGATATGTCACAGGAAACTGTGTTGGCTTTTATAAGCCATGTTGAGGGAGAGAGATGCTTGTGGGACCGGAGCCACCCGGAATATAAGAACCGGAACAGGCAACAAGATGCGTGGGAGTGTATTGGCCATCAGTTGCAAGTGCCTGTGCCCCTGTTGCGAGAAAAGTGGCGCTCGCTCCATGGATCCTACAGGCACTACAAAAGAATCCTTGACAACAGTTTGGTCACCGGTTCTGGTAAGTATCACAGACGGATCGTTATCGATATTGGTATTTTATCAAATTTCTTTTCATATTTTTAGGCTCAACCGATGTATGCAGACCAAGATGGTTTGCGTTCAGCGCGATGGCATTCCTCCACGCAGTCACGGATGGTGGTTCCAGGGTAGACACGGTATGTGTTTTTTTTAAAATTTATTATCTTCTGGCACAGTTAATGATGTTGTTATCATTTGTAGTTTGAGGCCAACACGTTATCCCCTGACGATACCACACCGGTAGCAATCTCCTCCGCCTGCGAGCAGGATGAATTAGTCAGCATACCTGTTCCCTCCGAAGTGCCCACACCGGTCACCCAAACCGATCACCAGCCATTAACACCATCATCTCCTCCACGCCAAAACGTGTCTGCTGCCCCCAAGCGTCGTTGGCATGAAGCCAATCTGCAGTACAATCAAGAAGTGTTGACGGCGCTTGGCAATGTCGCACAGGCTACGCTGGAGTTGAGATCGGCGGGATCGGAAAACCGTTTAGCTCCTCTCTACGCCAGCATGCGGGATTGGTCGCCAATACGCCAGGAAGCGATGCTGGGAAGAATTCAGAGCAAGCTTGCGGAGGAGAATGCCGCGAGATTCGTGGAGAAGAATGGATACGATCCACGAAATTAGAAATAAGTTAGTTTGTAAGTTAGTTATAAGTCTAAATTAAGTTAGCATTTAGTTGAACTATAAGTATTTTTTCTTTCTTTTTTCATGAAATTTGGAATTTTTTTTAATACCGGATTACAAATTGGATTAAATAAAGAACTGTGAACTACAACGTTACTTTTTATATTGTGCCATCAGCAAATGTTGCCAAATTGCCAAATGCAAACGAATTTGCATCAACTCGTTGGTTGTGCGATGTGTTATCCCGCGCAACTCAATAAGCTCGCTCGGTACATGCTCCGTTTCCCTTGCTGCTTGGCCTGACACGTTCCTTCGAATATAGTTAAGCAGGTACACGCATGTGAGTACAACTTTGCTGGCAGTTTGAAGGTTTAACTCTATCGGCGTTCTCAGCACTCGAAACCTCGCAGTCAAAATTCCAAACACCATTTCAACTGTTCGGCGTGCTTTCGAATAATGGCGTTCGTTAAAAATGCGTTCGACGGGTCCGCGGTCTGTTATTCCACCAAACGGGCGAATGCAATAGTTGGTGAATGCAAACGCTTTGTCTCCCAGTAACATATACGGGATTCTCATAAGGGAAGTAGAACCTCGTAGCATTTCTGCTTCTGGGATTTGTAATCTATTATTTTCTAGCAAGTTATGCAGACGCGATGTACGTAAAACCCCTCCGTGTCCGTGTATGAAAAATTGATTCCGACTCCGAAAAAAAACGAAAATTGACTCCGACGAGTCCGGTCGAGCCCGAATGGGTCCGATCGATGCCGGATGAGTTCAAATGAGTCCGATGGAGTCAGACTAACCATGTATCCATTGTAAATTGCTCAGGGCTTCATCCTAGAACCTACACCCCCCCCCCCCCCCCCCCCCCCCCCCGACTCCGGCAAAATTTATAATTTATCCATCACTACTAAGAATGTGATTCAGGCGTAGCTAACTCTGCAATACGAACTAGCTGTATGTTTCGTAAAATATATGGAAAAAGTTCATGGAGAGCCACTCGAAAACACGTCTTCTTTAGTGAGCTTAGTTCACAGATTATTTGTTTTTAAATTGCAGTAAGTTAGTTGTTCGTTTGTTGATTAAGTCAAAGAACAAAACATTACATTTATTTTCGTTCTCACATAATGTGAAGGAGCTTAAAGGCGAATAGTAAAATAGTATATAGTAAAATTAGCAAGGCTTACCAATAGCACAGTCAGAAAGCGAAATACCAAAATGAAAACTTTAGCAGCTAAGTGTGCAAGCGTGTTCGGAGAACGTGATAAAATCCTCAGGGGCAACACTGTAAACATGACTCCGATAACTTACCGTGGTGAAGTTCGTGCTACTTTTCACCGTGATCAAAGCGATCACTGTGATTCCGCCATCGCTAGTGAGTCACCGTGAATCCGCAATCGCAGACGACACGACGAGGAGTCATGTGCGCCATTGCAAAGACGCCAGTGAAAAATCGTGTCGGCCATCGCGCTTAAGACAACCTAACGCCACAAACTAAGCCATGTGGTAGCAGGATGGAATCATCAGCGGCAACAACACTAGCAGCGACGACAATAGTATAGAGAGAAACCCTAAACCGAGAGACATACAGGCTGGCTAGTAGGCCAGCGGCAGTGAAATCAACGGCAAAGCGATAGCAACAGCAAATAATAAGGTACGACCCGAAAATGTAAGGTAAGTGAGCATTATAAAATGTGTGCGTGTAAATCATTTAAAAAAAAGATAATCCTCATGTGCGACATTGAACATTAGTAAATTTTGCGTGTGCATTAAATACCAAGTGTGCGCAGGTGTCAGTGTGGTGAGATAAAGTAAGCGTAATATCCGAAAAATGGAAAATTAAGTGTTTGCGTCTATGCGTCTACACGCGAAATGTGCTTAGAAAAGAGAGGAATGTAGAGTACAGTTGAAGTTAGTGTTGGTGCATATATTACAAGTCAGCTATTAAAATAGTGTACCAGAAATAATTTTTAATTAGTCTTAATGTAACCCCCGGACTGATGAGTGATCCCGAACGAGCCGAAAGATATGTAAGTTAGGTAGCAATATGAAATGATCGATGTAAGTTAAGTTAGTATACGTAAGATTAGACTTAATAGAAATTATTAAAATATTCGTGAGATACAACGTATCTCTCGAAACTATTAAATGTATAGGTAGTAGTAAGTAAAACTGCCACGCGTCCCGTCTGGCTACAGTACTAGACGCGTAGGTCAGTCTCGTTTGTAAGCTTGAATAAAACACTATTATAATTTGTATATGCGTCGCGAGCTGTCGAACACCAGGATAATCACGCCAAAAAAAACCCTGTTATACTTTTTTTTATTCGCGTTCAATTTTATTCTCCTACTAACTTTTACAATATATTCCATCAACTGATTTCTAAATCAAATCGTCAATTTTTCATTTCAGCAAACATGAGCTCTAGCCAAAGCTCTGAACTAGCTCAAAGTGCAAACGGGGCAGTTGCAAGTACCTCGACTGCGAGCAACGAAGATATAGAGCGCGTGGTAACGGCGTATGAAAATGGAGCAACTCATGCTGCCATTAGCCAAATGCTGAATATAAATCATTGTATTGTCAAAAAATACCAAACAGCATTTCAGGTCGAAGTCAAGAAACGTGGTGGCAACAGGCAGAAAATATTGTCGCAGCAAGCCTTAAGCGATGTTCAAGGCTGGATCAACGACGACTGTACGGTGACGCTAAAATCACTCCAACAAAAATTGTTGGTGGAACACGGTGTGAGGGTTTCCACTATAACACACATATAATATAATTATATCAAATGCACATTCTGGATTGGTTGAATCCAAGCTGTGTTAGAATTACGCGCGAAGTCAGATCGAATGCGAGAAGAAGAAAAAGTTTGCAAAAAACATTTGGTAAGACAACAAGCTGTCGTATGACACAGCAGCACCTAAACCAGAGGGGTATAAAGTATCGCGGATACTTTACCCTGCGGGCAATATTCCATTCAAAACTGAGTTACGCGCGAGGCTGAAACAAGGCTGAAACCCTGCGAGCAATATCCCATACAAAACTGAGTTACCCGCGAGGGTGAAACAAGGCTGAAAGGCAGTCAACGTTTCAGCCTCTTTTGAGTGATTTGGGAGTCGCTCTCGCGGGTTCCACTTGCTTGTATTGCTATCTCTTTTTATGATATGCTTCTATATTCTTCCCTGTGACGTATAGTCAACCTCTTACCCTTCCCCGCGTTTTCGTTTATATACCCACACCTACGCCAACGTCGATTTCTTTCCACGAAATTAATAACAAAACATGTATATCGCCGTGTTCAATTTTGGCAACTGTATTTGTCAAAACATTACATTTATTCAGCGATATCGTGCGGATCGTGATCGTGGCAAAAGTGAACAAATTTTAAACTATTACGGTAATTACGAATGGCTCTTGAAAAAGATTAATGTCAGAATTTCAGAAGATATGGAAAACGATCAAGTTAGCCAAGATATCGGCGAAGCCGGAATTAGCACGGCGCTAATCAACAACCACCGGCAAACATATAAATTGACCAAAGCGGTTATTGGGCTGCAGAACCGCGTCGACGTCCTAACCGAAAATTTACGGCCAACTTGTTCTGGCCTGAACACTGGAACGGTCATGCGAACGGCATTCCACCCAGCACGGCCAACGTTTGTGTTGGAAAAGGTTGCCACCGAACACTAGAGTTAGACGCCCTGGAAGCCGACCTCGCAGATCCGAAAAACTTTCATGAGCTGCAGGTGTGGACGCGCGATATTGTGGCATCCTCTAGTGCAAAACAAATTATGCACGACACTTTGTATCTGCTATTTTGTGCAGAATTCCTCACAACGCGCAGCTGGTCGGGACTGGGGAGACCGCTGAAAAAATCCGGTTTAACAAAAATAAAAATATAATAATTTTTTTTTATATTGCTGGGTGCGCAGATGGGACAGCCCCAAATAAATTAATAGTTGAACTATTTTTTAAAACGAAATAAAAAAATGCCAACAGTCGCCTCAAGGCCGAAGGTGTTGTCAAAAGCGTGTGCCGGAACCGGCCAAAAAAATAATTAGATAAATTAATTTCTTATTTTTAACATTAGTTATAGTTATTTTTATTATTTAGTTCATAGTTTCATGAATGTTTTACTGTATATGTCACTTAGTGACGGCGCGATCGAGGAAGGACCTACGAAAGGAGCCGCGAAGTGGAGCTACCGTCCGGTAGAGAACGCCGGTGTAGATGTCACCGAGTGGGATCCGAACGGTGACGTGGGATCGAGAGGACGATCCGTGACCGAATGGAGAGGGTCTTTTTGATCCCGACCGGCCAACCAAGCGGACAAATTTTAAGCGTACAAAATAAAAATTGTTAAAGTTGAAAAAGCCGGTGTTTTTTCTGTTCGGTCGGGCGTTGCGTCTGCAACAGTATATGTTAGTTAGCTTCATGATTTTTTTATTGTATATGTTAGTTAGTTTGATAATTTTAGTGATAATATAGCAGCGTAACAAATTTCTTCATTACATGAAAACAATCATTATCATAAAAATTATATGCCTACTTTAAACAAGTTGCTTTGGTCAATATATCAAAAGTCCTTGATCTATAAATCGAAATAAATCATACAATTCGATGCAAAATATCGTTCATGTGATGCAGACAAAATATAGTAAACATTGCAACCACAGATGACTGTAAACCGTTTGCAAGAAAGATCAGGAAATAATACATTTTTCAATAGAAACCAAACAATCGTAGTAGGCGTACAGTGGTTCCCAACCGAGTCTTCCTTTTCATATGCCGGTGCCTGTTTGTCTTGTGTTGAACAGATGTTTAAAATTTTTCATCTTTAAATTGTAAACGATTGATGCTTCATATCGAAACAGGTACCAAATACCAACTAGCCAAATCAACTTTCATGCTTTCTCGCTCTTGCTAAACAACAATCAAACCAGGTAAAGTGAGGCGCGAAAACAGACAAGGGTCGAGTCAACCTGACAATCGTAGTGACCATAGATTTTTTCCCCCGGTGCTTTGCTGACACTAAACTTGGCCAGCCCAAAATCATTCGTAGCGTACGAGTCACAAGTGCCAGTCGTGTCTGCAAAGCCCAGCGTGCTTAGTCACAGAAAAGCGTACTTGTAATTTGTAACGCCACAAAAAACAAAGGTAAGAAATCATTTAAATTCTAAGGATTCATATTTCCGACCGTTTTTTTTTTCAAACCATTCTTCATATATGATTTCGCTAGCAAACCGGCAGTGCACGATGGTTGAAAAGAAGAAAAAAAAATGGAATTGATGTCTTGACACAAACTCTCGCGCAAAATACTCAATAATGGCAAAATGTTCTGCAACAGCCAGAACAGTAAGAATGCAAAAACGTAGAAGCGAAAAATATTAGTTGCGATTACTGCAAGCGCAAATTCGTATACTCAACCGGGCTGGACCGGCACAAGAAAAAATTCCACCCTGAAGAACAAAATTCCGTTCCAGATCTGCCGAAGGAGGAAGGGTCCGCTGTGGAGTATCCGCAGCTAAAAACGTTTCCGTGGAAATAGACGTAGAGAAATAAAACCAATTTACAGTACAACCAGGAAGTGATGGCGGCGCTTGGCAATGTCGCACAGGCTACGCTGGAGTTGAGATCGGCGGGATCGGAAAACCGTTTAGCTCCTCTCTACGCCAGCATGCGGGATTGGTCGCCGATACGGCAGGAAGCGATGCTGGTGAGAATACAGAGCATGCTTGCGGAGGAGAATGCCGCGAGATTCGTGGAAAAAAAGGGTACGATCCACGAAATTAATAATAAGTTAGTTTGTAAGTTAATTATAAGTTTAGATTAAGTTAGCATTTAGTTTAACTATAAGTATTTTTCTTTCTTTTTTTTCATGAATTTTGCATTTTTTTCATGAATTTTGCAATACCGAATTACAAGTAGGATTAAATAAAGAACTGTGAACTACAACGTTGCGTTTTATATTGTGCCATCAGCAAATTTATTTGCCAAATGCAAACGAATTTGCATGAACTCGTTGGTTGTGCGATGTGTTATCCCGCGCAACTCAATAAGCTCGCTCGGTACATGCTCCGTTTCCCTTGCTGCTTGGCCTGACACGTTCCTTCGAATATAGTTAAGCAGGTACACGCATGTGAGTACAACTTTGCTGGCAGTTTGAAGGTTTAACTCTATCGGCGTTCTCAGCACTCGAAACCTCGCAGTCAAAATTCCAAACACCATTTCAACTGTTCGGCGTGCTTTCGAATAATGGCGTGCGTTAAAAATGCGTTCGACGGGTCCGCGGTCTGTTATTCCACCAAACGGGCGAATGCAATAGTTGGTGAATGCAAACGCTTTGTCTCCCAGTAACATATACGGGATTCTCATAAGGGAAGTAGAACCTCGTAGCATTTCTGCTTCTGGGATTTGTAATCTATTATTTTCTAGCAAGTTATGCAGACGCGATGTACGTAAAACCCCTCCGTGTCCGTGTATGAAAAATTGATTCCGACTCCGAAAAAAAACGAAAATTGACTCCGACGAGTCCGGTCGAGCCCGAATGGGTCCGATCGATGCCGGATGAGTTCAAATGAGTCCGATGGAGTCAGACTAACCATGTATCCATTGTAAATTGCTCAGGGCTTCATCCTAGAACCTACACCCCCCCCCCCCCCCCCCCCCCCCCCCCCCCCCCCCGACTCCGGCAAAATTTATAATTTATCCATCACTACTAAGAATGTGATTCAGGCGTAGCTAACTCTGCAATACGAACTAGCTGTATGTTTCGTAAAATATATGGAAAAAGTTCATGGAGAGCCACTCGAAAACACGTCTTCTTTAGTGAGCTTAGTTCACAGATTATTTGTTTTTAAATTGCAGTAAGTTAGTTGTTCGTTTCTTGATTAAGTCAAAGAACAAAACATTACATTTATTTTCGTTCTCACATAATGTGAAGGAGCTTAAAGGCGAATAGTAAAATAGTATATAGTAAAATTAGCAAGGCTTACCAATAGCACAGTCAGAAAGCGAAATACCAAAATGAAAACTTTAGCAGCTAAGTGTGCAAGCGTGTTCGGAGAACGTGATAAAATCCTCAGGGGCAACACTGTAAACATGACTCCGATAACTTACCGTGGTGAAGTTCGTGCTACTTTTCACCGTGATCAAAGCGATCACTGTGATTCCGCCATCGCTAGTGAGTCACCGTGAATCCGCAATCGCAGACGACACGACGAGGAGTCATGTGCGCCATTGCAAAGACGCCAGTGAAAAATCGTGTCGGCCATCGCGCTTAAGACAACCTAACGCCACAAACTAAGCCATGTGGTAGCAGGATGGAATCATCAGCGGCAACAACACTAGCAGCGACGACAATAGTATAGAGAGAAACCCTAAACCGAGAGACATACAGGCTGGCTAGTAGGCCAGCGGCAGTGAAATCAACGGCAAAGCGATAGCAACAGCAAATAATAAGGTACGACCCGAAAATGTAAGGTAAGTGAGCATTATAAAATGTGTGCGTGTAAATCATTTAAAAAAAAGATAATCCTCATGTGCGACATTGAACATTAGTAAATTTTGCGTGTGCATTAAATACCAAGTGTGCGCAGGTGTCAGTGTGGTGAGATAAAGTAAGCGTAATATCCGAAAAATGGAAAATTAAGTGTTTGCGTCTATGCGTCTACACGCGAAATGTGCTTAGAAAAGAGAGGAATGTAGAGTACAGTTGAAGTTAGTGTTGGTGCATATATTACAAGTCAGCTATTAAAATAGTGTACCAGAAATAATTTTTAATTAGTCTTAATGTAACCCCCGGACTGATGAGTGATCCCGAACGAGCCGAAAGATATGTAAGTTAGGTAGCAATATGAAATGATCGATGTAAGTTAAGTTAGTATACGTAAGATTAGACTTAATAGAAATTATTAAAATATTCGTGAGATACAACGTATCTCTCGAAACTATTAAATGTATAGGTAGTAGTAAGTAAAACTGCCACGCGTCCCGTCTGGCTACAGTACTAGACGCGTAGGTCAGTCTCGTTTGTAAGCTTGAATAAAACACTATTATAATTTGTATATGCGTCGCGAGCTGTCGAACACCAGGATAATCACGCCAAAAAAAACCCTGTTATACTTTTTTTTATTCGCGTTCAATTTTATTCTCCTACTAACTTTTACAATATATTCCATCAACTGATTTCTAAATCAAATCGTCAATTTTTCATTTCAGCAAACATGAGCTCTAGCCAAAGCTCTGAACTAGCTCAAAGTGCAAACGGGGCAGTTGCAAGTACCTCGACTGCGAGCAACGAAGATATAGAGCGCGTGGTAACGGCGTATGAAAATGGAGCAACTCATGCTGCCATTAGCCAAATGCTGAATATAAATCATTGTATTGTCAAAAAATACCAAACAGCATTTCAGGTCGAAGTCAAGAAACGTGGTGGCAACAGGCAGAAAATATTGTCGCAGCAAGCCTTAAGCGATGTTCAAGGCTGGATCAACGACGACTGTACGGTGACGCTAAAATCACTCCAACAAAAATTGTTGGTGGAACACGGTGTGAGGGTTTCCACTATAACACACATATAATATAATTATATCAAATGCACATTCTGGATTGGTTGAATCCAAGCTGTGTTAGAATTACGCGCGAAGTCAGATCGAATGCGAGAAGAAGAAAAAGTTTGCAAAAAACATTTGGTAAGACAACAAGCTGTCGTATGACACAGCAGCACCTAAACCAGAGGGGTATAAAGTATCGCGGATACTTTACCCTGCGGGCAATATTCCATTCAAAACTGAGTTACGCGCGAGGCTGAAACAAGGCTGAAACCCTGCGAGCAATATCCCATACAAAACTGAGTTACCCGCGAGGGTGAAACAAGGCTGAAAGGCAGTCAACGTTTCAGCCTCTTTTGAGTGATTTGGGAGTCGCTCTCGCGGGTTCCACTTGCTTGTATTGCTATCTCTTTTTATGATATGCTTCTATATTCTTCCCTGTGACGTATAGTCAACCTCTTACCCTTCCCCGCGTTTTCGTTTATATACCCACACCTACGCCAACGTCGATTTCTTTCCACGAAATTAATAACAAAACATGTATATCGCCGTGTTCAATTTTGGCAACTGTATTTGTCAAAACATTACATTTATTCAGCGATATCGTGCGGATCGTGATCGTGGCAAAAGTGAACAAATTTTAAACTATTACGGTAATTACGAATGGCTCTTGAAAAAGATTAATGTCAGAATTTCAGAAGATATGGAAAACGATCAAGTTAGCCAAGATATCGGCGAAGCCGGAATTAGCACGGCGCTAATCAACAACCACCGGCAAACATATAAATTGACCAAAGCGGTTATTGGGCTGCAGAACCGCGTCGACGTCCTAACCGAAAATTTACGGCCAACTTGTTCTGGCCTGAACACTGGAACGGTCATGCGAACGGCATTCCACCCAGCACGGCCAACGTTTGTGTTGGAAAAGGTTGCCACCGAACACTAGAGTTAGACGCCCTGGAAGCCGACCTCGCAGATCCGAAAAACTTTCATGAGCTGCAGGTGTGGACGCGCGATATTGTGGCATCCTCTAGTGCAAAACAAATTATGCACGACACTTTGTATCTGCTATTTTGTGCAGAATTCCTCACAACGCGCAGCTGGTCGGGACTGGGGAGACCGCTGAAAAAATCCGGTTTAACAAAAATAAAAATATAATAATTTTTTTTTATATTGCTGGGTGCGCAGATGGGACAGCCCCAAATAAATTAATAGTTGAACTATTTTTTAAAACGAAATAAAAAAATGCCAACAGTCGCCTCAAGGCCGAAGGTGTTGTCAAAAGCGTGTGCCGGAACCGGCCAAAAAAATAATTAGATAAATTAATTTCTTATTTTTAACATTAGTTATAGTTATTTTTATTATTTAGTTCATAGTTTCATGAATGTTTTACTGTATATGTCACTTAGTGACGGCGCGATCGAGGAAGGACCTACGAAAGGAGCCGCGAAGTGGAGCTACCGTCCGGTAGAGAACGCCGGTGTAGATGTCACCGAGTGGGATCCGAACGGTGACGTGGGATCGAGAGGACGATCCGTGACCGAATGGAGAGGGTCTTTTTGATCCCGACCGGCCAACCAAGCGGACAAATTTTAAGCGTACAAAATAAAAATTGTTAAAGTTGAAAAAGCCGGTGTTTTTTCTGTTCGGTCGGGCGTTGCGTCTGCAACAGTATATGTTAGTTAGCTTCATGATTTTTTTATTGTATATGTTAGTTAGTTTGATAATTTTAGTGATAATATAGCAGCGTAACAAATTTCTTCATTACATGAAAACAATCATTATCATAAAAATTATATGCCTACTTTAAACAAGTTGCTTTGGTCAATATATCAAAAGTCCTTGATCTATAAATCGAAATAAATCATACAATTCGATGCAAAATATCGTTCATGTGATGCAGACAAAATATAGTAAACATTGCAACCACAGATGACTGTAAACCGTTTGCAAGAAAGATCAGGAAATAATACATTTTTCAATAGAAACCAAACAATCGTAGTAGGCGTACAGTGGTTCCCAACCGAGTCTTCCTTTTCATATGCCGGTGCCTGTTTGTCTTGTGTTGAACAGATGTTTAAAATTTTTCATCTTTAAATTGTAAACGATTGATGCTTCATATCGAAACAGGTACCAAATACCAACTAGCCAAATCAACTTTCATGCTTTCTCGCTCTTGCTAAACAACAATCAAACCAGGTAAAGTGAGGCGCGAAAACAGACAAGGGTCGAGTCAACCTGACAATCGTAGTGACCATAGATTTTTTCCCCCGGTGCTTTGCTGACACTAAACTTGGCCAGCCCAAAATCATTCGTAGCGTACGAGTCACAAGTGCCAGTCGTGTCTGCAAAGCCCAGCGTGCTTAGTCACAGAAAAGCGTACTTGTAATTTGTAACGCCACAAAAAACAAAGGTAAGAAATCATTTAAATTCTAAGGATTCATATTTCCGACCGTTTTTTTTTTCAAACCATTCTTTATATATGATTTCGCTAGCAAACCGGCAGTGCACGATGGTTGAAAAGAAGAAAAAAAAATGGAATTGATGTCTTGACACAAACTCTCGCGCAAAATACTCAATAATGGCAAAATGTTCTGCAACAGCCAGAACAGTAAGAATGCAAAAACGTAGAAGCGAAAAATATTAGTTGCGATTACTGCAAGCGCAAATTCGTATACTCAACCGGGCTGGACCGGCACAAGAAAAAATTCCACCCTGAAGAACAAAATTCCGTTCCAGATCTGCCGAAGGAGGAAGGGTCCGCTGTGGAGTATCCGCAGCTAAAAACGTTTCCGTGGAAATAGACGTAGAGAAATAAAACCAATTTACAGTACAACCAGGAAGTGATGGCGGCGCTTGGCAATGTCGCACAGGCTACGCTGGAGTTGAGATCGGCGGGATCGGAAAACCGTTTAGCTCCTCTCTACGCCAGCATGCGGGATTGGTCGCCGATACGGCAGGAAGCGATGCTGGTGAGAATACAGAGCATGCTTGCGGAGGAGAATGCCGCGAGATTCGTGGAAAAAAAGGGTACGATCCACGAAATTAATAATAAGTTAGTTTGTAAGTTAATTATAAGTTTAGATTAAGTTAGCATTTAGTTTAACTATAAGTATTTTTCTTTCTTTTTTTTCATGAATTTTGCATTTTTTTCATGAATTTTGCAATACCGAATTACAAGTAGGATTAAATAAAGAACTGTGAACTACAACGTTGCGTTTTATATTGTGCCATCAGCAAATTTATTTGCCAAATGCAAACGAATTTGCATGAACTCGTTGGTTGTGCGATGTGTTATCCCGCGCAACTCAGTAAGCTCGCTCGGTACATGCTCCGTTTCCCTTGCTGCTTGGCCTGACACGTTCCTTCGAATATAGTTATGTAGGTACACGCATGTGAGTACAACTTTGCTGGCAGTTTGTGGGTTTAACTCCATCGGCTTTCTCAGCACTCGAAACCTCGCAGTCAAAATTCCAAACGCCATTTCAACTGTTCGGCGTGCTTTCGAATGGCGTTCGTTAAAAATGCGTTCGATGGATCCGCGGTCTGTTATTCCACCAAACGGACGAATGCAATTGTTGGTGAATGCAAACGCTTTGTCTCCCAGTAACATATACGGGATTCTCATAAGGGAAGTAGAACCTCGTAGCATTTCTGCTTCTGGGATTTGTAATCTATTATTTTCTAGCAAGTTATGAAGACGCGAGGTACGTAAAACCCCTCCGTCCGATATTCGTCCCTTGCATCCGACGTCAACAAACATGAAATTGCAGTTCGCATCAACAATTCCCAAAAGCACAATACTGAAAAAGTGTTGGTAATTGAAATATTCCGAATCACTTTTCGCAGGCGCTTTTATTGGAACATGCTTTCCGTCGATGGCACCGGTAGCATGAGGGAACTGCCATTTCTCGTAAAAATCATCTGCCACTTTCAGCCATTCCTCACGCGTCGATGGAAGCTGTAATATAAATAAACATCGTTGTAATACAAATACTACATTGCATGTGAAACTAAGTTCAAATACCTTAACATATTTGCGCAGAAACATTATTATGCTGTCGCAAACTTCCGGGACGAACAATGAGATGGATTGTGAAGAAACCTACAATATTAATATTTATATAATAATAATAATAAAGGCAATATTTTTTAAATTTTACTAATTATAATAATATAACAATAGTTACTTACCCGATAAGCATATTCCAAGCTTTGATAGCTATCGCCAGAAGCCAGAAAACGTAGCGATATGATTAATCTATCCTTCGGCGTGATAGCATCACGCATGTACGTATCTTGCTTCCGGATTCGGGGTGTTACTAGCTGCAACAAATACGCAAAATCTTCTCTGCACATCCGCATAAAATTAATGACGGTTTTGTCCAGCTCTTCGTCCAAAATGGAACGTATTAGCTGGCTTGCATTTTGGTTTCGTTCCAGCAACATCGGCCTAGCCCAAATGCGCGTCCGTGGCCTTCGCAGCTGGAGGATATGAAGCCGAGCGACACTGGCCCATGCTTCTGTCCAATTTATTAGCGCTCGTCGGTATCGCTCATCCATGTCAATTTTTTCACTATATTGCAGCTCTTAAATAAATTGTAACTATCAAAAGGTGCAATAATTTGTAAATTAAATTTCTACTCACTTCAGCGTATTTTTATTTACGTGTTTTGTTTATAATTGTAAACGAATGACAGCACAATGACAGCGTACAGTGGGCCAATCGCTAATCCGGACACCTGCGATTTGAGCATTTGTCCAGCTTTGAGAACTAATATTGCACATGCGGAATCAAAAAAGTTTTTTTTTCTTATGAATTCTGCTTTGCACACCTTATTTCAAAGCTCGTGTAAAAAAAACGGGTAAAAAAGTCGTCACTAAGCGGCACAATAAACAATAGAGTAAAAACGGCCAGAATTTTGTCAGCCAAACGGAAAGCCGGACAGTCGGATTTCTTAGTAATTTCTTCTACTAAAGTGTTGCAGAAACTAGCTTCGACACTTAATACAGTGCTATTACTGGTTCAGTCGATTCGTGGCCCTCGTAACAAGCATTCCAACGTATTGAAACAAATAATTATTCCATTTTTATCCTAATTATGCCTCACACTACTTTGATACAAAGAAACATTATCATTACCCATCATCAAGATGGAAAAAGCGTTCGGGAAATAAGTAGTTTGACTAATATTAGTAAGTCGACGGTTCAAGACATAATTAAAAAGTATAAAACTACTAAAAGTGTCGAGAAAACTGTAAAAAATTGCACTTCCATGTATAAAATCCAAGCAAGGGAAGGCAGATTCATTCGTAGAACTATTCAAAAGAACCCTTTCACTACTGCAGTGGATATTAAAAAAATGTTACAAGCCGTCCATAACATCAATGTAAGTGCTCAAACCGTTCGGAATTATTTACATCGCAATGAACTTCATGCAAGAACCCCGCGAAAGAAACCTTTGATATCGGAGAAAAATCGAAAAATACGACTGGAATTTGCTAAAGCTTATGTAGACAAAGATATTGAATTTTGGAACAAGGTAAATTAATTTACTTCTGAAAATTAAGTTGAAATTAATTTATGATGATCATTTCTGCAGGTTCTCTTCACAGATGAAACAAAAATTAACATGTTTGGATCAGATGGACGGCGATATATATGGCGTAAAGATAACGAGGCGTTTAAGGGGAAATGTTTAATCAAAACTGTTAAGTTTGGTGGAGGCTCCTTGATGCTATGGGGGTGCATGTCGGCTCAAGGGGTTGGAAAACTGCATTTCATCAAGGGTATAATGGATAAATTTTATTATATAGACATGTTAAAGCAAACAGTTAAAGAAAGTGTTGAGAAAATGGGAATATCTGAAGACTTTATGTTTTACCAGGATAATGATCCAAAGCACAAATCATGGGTAGCGCGTATGTGGTTGCTTTACAATTGCCCAAAAGTGTTGGAAACTCCACCTCAATCACCTGATCTTAATGTAATCGAACATTTGTGGGCCCATTTGAAGAAAAAAGTAGCAGTGCACCGTGTAACAAACAAAGCACAATTAGAAGAGGCGGTTAGAAAGGAATGGGAAGAAATTGGGCCAGAAATATGCAGAAAATTAGTAGAAAGTATGCCCAGGCGATTGAAAGCCGTTATTGAAGCTAATGGGAATAGCACAAAATATTAAATTGCTTAAATAAATAATAAAACCAAACAAAAGTTGCACAAAATCCAACTGTCCGGCTTTCCGTTTGGCTAACAAAATTCTGGCCTTTTTTACTCTATTGTTTATTGTGCCACCTAGTGACGACTTTTTTACCCGTTTTTTTTTACACGAGCTTTGAAATAAGGTGTGCAAAGATGAATTCATAAGAAAAAATTTTTTTTTTTGTTCCGCATGTGCAATATTAGTTCTCAAAGCTGGACAAATGCTCAAATCGAAGGTGTCCGGATTAGCGATTGGCCCACTGTATATTGAGCTATTTCATGTAGACGATGAAAATGAGATGTGTTTTTTATATATGGACTTTACATCGCATTTCATCGAAAACCAGCGAGAAATGCCTCCGAGAAATGTCCCTCTACGTCTATTTCCACGGTTAGATGAGGTGCTAACAGTGCCCAAAAGACGAATACACGTGAAAACCGGACCAAAATCGGACGCCTGAGTGCTGAAAAAAGCCATTCAGAAGTGGGCAAAAGGGTGCTCCAGCCGTGTTTTGGTTTTTGTTTCGTTAATAATTTGGTGAATTTCGATCTGATCTGGCCGGAAAGTGTTGCAAATTAAGCGGGACTAGTGCTTTAACCGAAATAACATTGAAAACCGGGCGCAAATCGGTTTGAAAATAGTGAAAAAAGTGCAAAACCGGAGGTGGCAAAAGTGCGCAACATCTTGAACACCACCCCCCACAGTGACTTTCCGTTTTTTCACAAAAACGTTAATAACTTTGCCAATTCTCAACCGATTTGAATAATTCTTGCACCAGTGGTCTTGTTTTGACAAAATCTACCCGATTCAAGTGTTAAAATATCAAAATGCGAGAAAAAATATGCATGACATTTCGGGTGACAGCTCAGTGACAGGGGACTGCCTAACCGGCATTTTTTCGACGGCCCAGGTGACAAAATTTTGAATTTTTCAAAATTTGCACGGAAAATTCGGGAAAATTCGGGGATATTTTCCCAAGAATTTTGGTACCTTCCGCGCCCCGATCCGACCACGCGTTAGCCCAGAGTAGTGTAAAAATCAGCAGCAAAGTGGTATAAACTGGAGGAAAATTTTTGACTTTCACAAAAATTGCACGGAAAATTCGGGAAAGTGTTGGGAAAATTCAAGAATAATTTCCCAAGAATTCTGGTACCCTCCGCGCCCCGATCCGACCACGCGTTCGCCCAGAGTAGAGTAAAAACCAGCAGCAAACTGGTATAAACTGGTATAAAAGTTCGGAAAATTCGAATTCGCCATTAGTCGTCCCAGCCATGTCGTCGGGGCTGGGAGACGACGCCCACCTCCCGGCGACACGCGTTTTGCGCCCTCGGACGAGAGCGTCGTCCGTCGTAGCATCCCAGGAGGAACGGATGACACGTAAGACGACAGAAACGTCCGGTGAATGTTCGCAGGGGGAGGAGAACATGTGTATCTCCAGCGACGATGAGGAGTGTATGGACGACTTGAACACGACGGTCGTCCCCAGGGTGCTCGTGGAGAAGCTTCAGCCGCCCAGGGACGAGCAGGAGCCTGCCACGTCGGACACAGTAGCGGCACTGTTGCGGCAACTGAAGAGCCGCGACGAGCAGGTGGCAGGCATGCAGGCGAACCTCGACCGTCTGACTTCACAAATTGCGCAGCTCATAGGGGAGCTATCCAGCACGCGCAAGGAGCTGGAGCTGTACCGACAGGGTACGCAGACGGTCGTGTCGATGCAGTCGGTGGAAGGCAGTAGTGCTCGTGGCTACTACGCTGCCATCACCGACGAGCAGCGCACGTATGCCGAAGTGGTGGGCAGCAGCTCGGGGGTACGCCAGCAGCGCAAGCGTGGCAAGCGCGGAGGAAACCCGCGGCCATCGCAGCAGCAGCAGCAGCAGCAACCACGACAGCAGCAGCAGCCACGTCAGCAGCAGCTCCGGCAGAAATGGCCTGCATTGCAGCGGCAGCAGCAGCCGCGACAGCAGCAGCAGCGGCAACAGCAGCAACACCGTGAGAAGCAGCAGCAACAGCAGCAGCAGCAGCGGCAGCCACAGCAGCAACCGCAGCAGCAGCAGCACCGGCAGCCGCAGAAGCAGCAGCAGCGACAGCCACAGCAGCAGCAACGTGGTCCGGTGCGACGCAGAGTGCGCCCAGATACAATTGAAGTCGCACCAGCTGAAGGTGTATCCTGGACGCAGGTATACCTGAAGCTGCGAACGGCTCCAGAGCTGGAGGAGGTCCGCACGGACATCGGGATGGGTCGACGCACGGCACAGGGCCGTCTACGCGTCCCCATTAAGCGGACCGCCGACAGCGAAGCGCTCGCTGCTAAGATACAACGAGTCCTTGGCGAGACGGGAGAGGCGCGAGTGCTCACCGAGATGGGAGAAGTCCTTATCACCCATGTCGACTCGCTGACCACAGTCGACGACGTGAAGGAAGCGATCCAGGCTAAACTCGGAGTGGCACCGGGCATCACTTTCGCCGACGTGTGGGAGCTGAGCGATGGCACGAAACGCGCTCGTGTCCGCCTCCCGTTGGCAAAAGCGCAATACCTACACGAGGCAAAATTGCCACTCTGCCAGTTCATCAGCGTGGCACATGAAGTTCCCCGTCGTCCTGTCAGCCAGCGCCGCTGCCTACGCTGTTTCGAAGTAGGACACATCGTGCGGGACTGCCACAACGAGCAGGACTATCGAGGTAAGTGCTTCCGCTGTGGCAACGATGGCCATCTGGCGAAGGCTTGCTCTTTGGAGGCTAAGTGCCTCAAATGTGGTGGCCCACACAGCATCGGCCACGCAAGTTGTGGCCAGCAGCTGACACCGTGTGTGTAAAGCAGCAGCTGCACGTGTTACAGGCGAACCTGGGCGGTGGACGCACTGCCCAGGATTTCGTCCTTCAGTCCGCTCGGACGGAGCGGATCGACGTGTTGCTGCTCTCCGAGGTGTACCGGCCTCCGGAGAACAACGGAACGTGGTCAGTGGACTCGTCGGGGGTTGTAGCCGTGGTGGCTACTGGAGCACATCCCATCCAGCGTGTGTGGCGCAACCCAACGCCTGGATTGGCGGCTGCTCAGATCGGCAGCATAGTGTTCGTCAGCTGCTATGCTCCCCCCCCCCCCCGCCTCACCATCGACGAGTTTGAGCATTTTCTGGAGGCTCTGGAGCTGGAGACGCTTCCTCACACTCACATCGTCGTAGCGGGCGACTTTAACGCCTGGCACGAGGAGTGGGGAAGTGAGCGCAACACCAGGTGAGGTGAGGAGCTGCTGTCCACCATCCAGCAGCTCGGGCTGAGGATACTCAACCGAGGTACAACCCCAACGTTCGTCGGGAACGGCGTTGCCACTCCCAGTGTCGTCGATGTGTCATTCGCAAGCGAATCTATCGCTCGACCCGACACCTGGACAGTGGCCCCTGACTCGTTGGCGCGGTTCTACACGGCATCCGACCACCGGTACCTTCTCTACACCGTCGGGCCGTCCTCCTCGCCTCAGCACCAGACTGAGCAGCAAAACCAACACCAACACCAGCGACATCAGCAGCAGCAGCAGCAGCAGCATCATCGGCAGCAGCAGCAGCAGCAGCATCATCGGCAACAGCAGCAGCATCGAAACCAGCGACGGAGTCCTCATCCCATCTCCCATCACCAGGGCAGGAGGTGAAAGGCCTCACAGTTCTCGGCCGAGGCGTTCCGGGTGGCACTGCGTGCAGCGAGCTTCGAGGAGCGTGCGGTCAGCCAGGAGGGAATGGTAGAAGCCATGCTCGAGGCTTGCGACGAAACGATGGCGCGGGTCACCACGTCGCACCGGTGGACACCGGTGGTTTTCTGGTGGACACCGGAGCTCACGCGCCTTCGCGAGGAGTGTGCAGCCGCACGTGACCGGATGGTTGCCACGGTCGACCTGCAAGAGCGTAGCCTTGCAGCATCGCACCACCGAACTGCGAGGCGGACGATGGAGAAGGCGATTCGAGCCAGCAAACGGGCAGAGTTTGACGAGCTTATTCGTCTTGCGGAGAGCAATGAGTTCGGGCAGGTTACCGTGCTGTCATGTCTCGGCTTTGTGGCAGCTACGTGCCACCGGAGACTGACAAAGAGGAACTGCTGCGCATTTCCGGGGACCTGTTTCCGACTCCACCTGTCGTCTGGCCGGAAGCGGAGGACATCGAGGACACCGAGGACGGGCAGTCGCTGACGCCTGTCACCGCGAACGAGCTGCTGGACATCGTGGGATGCATGGCCAACCGGAAGGCACCGGGTCTGGACGGGATCCCCAACGCAGCCGTAAGGACAGCGATCAGGGAGTACCCGGAGGTTTTTCGCCGCCTATACCAGGACTGCCTGGATCGTGGCACGTTTCCTGCGCCGTGGAAGCGGCAGCGCCTGGTGCTGCTGCCCAAGCCAGGCAAACCTCCCGGGGAAAGCTCCTCGTACCGGCCGTTGTGCATGCTCGACGCACTCGGCAAGGTGCTGGAGCGCCTGATCCTGTCCCGGCTCAACGTCCATCTTGAGGATCCCGACGCTCCACGACTATCGGAGCACCAGTACGGCTTCCGCAAGGGGCGATCCACCATCAGTGCGATCCAGCGTGTTGTCGAGGCTGGAAGGACGGCCATGTCCTTTCGCCGGACGAACCAGCGAGACAACCGCTGCCTGATGGTGGTCGCGTTGGACGTCCGCAACGCGTTCAACACCGCGTCCTGGCAGTCCATCGCCAATGCGTTGCGTGAAAAAGGCGTCCCATCCGCACTAAGAAGAATGCTGAGGAGCTACTTCGAGGACCGGCGGTTGATCATCGAGACCAGCGAGGGCCCTGTTGAGCAGCCCATCAGCGCGGGGGTTCCACAGGGGTCCATCCTGGGCCCCACCCTGTGGAACGTGCTGTACGACGGGGTCCTGGGAGTGCCACTGCCACAAGGGACTGAGTTAATCGGCTATGCCGATGACTTGGTTCTGCTCGTCCCGGCGGTGACTCCCGAAGCAGCGGCCACGACGGCGGATGCAGCGATCGCAACCATCAGCAGCTAGATGTCCCGTCACCGTCTCGCCTTGGCGCCGGAGAAGACGGAGATGACGGTGATTTCAAGCCTGAAGCGGCCTCCGGCAGTCAGCGTCGTCGTTGAGGGAGTAGCGGTTCCTGCATCCAGATCCATCCGGTATCTGGGCGTGTGGCTGCAGGACCATTTGTCATGGCTCCCACACGTTGAGAAGGCAGCGGCGAAGGCGGAGAAGGTCGCCCAGGCGGTGACACGGCTTCTGCCGAATCACAGCGGCCCGAAATCGTCACGAGCCCGCCTACTGGCGGCTGTAGCGGACTCCATTCTTCGCTACGGAGCCTCAGTATGGTCGGAAGGCTTGGAAAGGCGACAATGCCGCCGGCTTGTCAGTCGAGTACAGCGTAAGACGGCGATTCGGGTTTGCAGAGCGTTCCGGACGGTGCGTGGTGAGACGGCAGTGCTGTTGGCTGATCCCGATCTGCCGCCTCATTGACGAGGACAGCCGGATGTACCATCAGCTACACCAGCAAGGCCGGCAGACTACCTGTGCAGCAAGGGCTTCACGTCATCCCCGGACTGTCAGCGCTGCCCCGGTGTGCCCGAGACGGTCGAGCATGCAGTGTTCCACTGCCCACGGTTTGCTGCGGTGCGCGAGGAGCTGTTGAGCGGGCCGGATCCAGTGACTCCCGACAACATCCTCGACTGTCTCCTGGAGGGTCCCGATCGTTGGAGCCGTGTGTGCGAGGCTGCACAACGCATCACGGACGAACTCCAGGACGATTGGAACGCCGAGCGGGAGATGCTGGCCGCGCAGGATGGTGCGTCGTCCCAGCGGGATGATTCGGTGGCAATAGCCCGCAATCAACGGCGAAATGCTGCTCGCCGAGCAACACTGCAGCACGACGTGAAGCGGCACGAGGTGGGCGGCCACCATCACCACCTCCATCACCAACGACGGAGGCACGCCGAGCAGCCGTACGCGAGCGAGTGGCTCGATGGCGGGCCCGACGGCGCGAGAGCCAAGTCGTCATCCCTCGGAACCTGTTCGGAGAGCAGGACCGGGAAGATTCGAACAGCGACAGTGAGGAGGAGGCTCTCTCCAACTCCGGCCTTACGGCGGCCGAAGCTGCGGCTGCCGCAGAGGCAGAAACCTCCTCGCGCTAGTGGGTGGTGTGAGTAGGGATCTTGTGGCCCAACGGGGCAGTAGAGTGCGACCGTTATAGGACGGAATAAGGCTATCATGGGCATTCTTTTTTTTATATATAAAAAAAGGGAAAACGGACGAAAGATAAGTTTAGGAAAATAAAATAGAGAGCAAGGTGCACTTGTGCACGGAACAGGAGGCCTGTACAAGGCATTAGAACATCCACTTTGTAAACAACCCTCGCGGGAGATGAGGTGGATTGGGTGAGGGGCTATTTTGAAAGGATAATAAAGTAACCCCGATTAATATTAAAAAAAAAAGCCAGTTATCCCAGGGGTGTGGTGTTTTGACAACTTCAGAAGACAACACGCTTCTTGTGCGCTCCTGGCGAATTACTGATTTTTGGAGTAAAATCGTGGTGAAAGCTTGAAAAAACGTATTAAAAACAATAATAAGTGGTGTTCCTACGACAAGTTGCTGAAAACCGCTTGTGAAACGGCTTAATTGTGTAGGAAAGTGAGCGTGAATGTTCCCCATACACTTTGTATGGAAACATAATAAGCGGCGAATAATAGACTAAACCCGCATAAAAGTGGTGATAAAGTGTATATTGATACATTTACGGAGGCATTGGTTGGATTGCGCAAGGAAAACAATCCAAAAAACTATTTTCCTCGTTAAAATAGCGTGACGAAAAGTGTGTGCATCGCGTGTGCTAAAGCGTCATATTCCGTTGTGCGTGAGTGTGTGTCTTTTTCCTGCACTGCTGCAGTTTATTGCAGCCGGGACACACACCACGGTCTCGCCAACGACGACAGCGCCACCAGCGGCGGGTACCGGAACGTCTATCCGCGACAACCACCAACCTTCTCTCGGACGTCAGCAGCGCCACCAGCAGACAGCGCCCGGTAGCGGTACCGCTTAGCCGAGACACCGGCGTTACGGTGCGTTACGGTGCCATAAAGCTCGGTGCGGTGTGGGTTGCATACCTTTCCGGCGCTTAGCGTACAGCGATAGGGAACGCGCAGCCGGAGACCGGGAACGCGTTGCACGAGACCGGGAACGGTACTTTGGCACCGAATCCTTCCCCGGGAACGCTAAAACAGGAGACTTCGACGCGTCGGCAGGCGACGAAACTTCTTGATGAGCAAATTTTAAAATTTTTGCGAAAATTTTCAAAGTGCCGTTTTTTTTCGCATCGTTTCATGAAACAATAAAGAATATTAGTGGGAGTTTTTTATTTCTGCTCTTTTTTGACGGGAAGCTTGCCGAAGGGACTGATACGACGGACGGTCGTTCCCTTGGCAATTCTGGAAGGGAAGATTCCCTTGAACGTCTACACCATCAAGTGATCGGTTCCTTGATCCAAAGGGGCTGATAATGGAGGGGCGGGTGCTTCGTTCCGGGGTGCGGTCGTCGTCCACTCCTAGGAAGCGGTCGGATACCCCTTCCCCTTCACCGGTGACATCACGGCCGGTCGGACCAACGGAGGCGGCTTCGTGTGAGGCCGAAAATTCCGAGGAGGAGGACGATGCGGAATTTTCCGATGCCTCTCTTCTGGAGCAGACGGTGGTGGCGCCAATGGCAGCAGCAGGGGAGACATCTACATCCGTGGCTCCCCACGACGATGGCGAAGCGTCGGTGATGGCTTTCCAGCACAAAATGCTGGAAAACTTTGCCAAGCAAATCGAGATGCTGACCGAAGAGCTGCGACTCAGCCGGGAACGCGAGGTTACTGTGAAGTGCACGTTGGAAGCACTTCAGGAGGGCATGCGTTCTCTGACGGCGCTACATTCCTCGGCACAGTCTGGTGGCCAGGGCAGTGCCAGGACCAAACGCAGTCGGCAGCAGCGCAACCGTGCGGAGAAGGCTTCGCAGCAGCAGCAGCAGCAGCAGCAGCAGCAGCAACAACAGCAGCAGCGGCAGCAGCAACAACAACAGCGGCAGCAGCAGCAGCATAGCCAGCCACAGCCGCAGCGACGGACGGTCGCAGTGTCGGCTAAAGGCCAGCAGCAGCAACAGCAGCAGCAACCGCAACGTCAGCAGCAGCGGCAACAACAGCAGCCGATGCAGCAGCAGATGTCCTGGGCTACGGTCGTGAGCGGTCGGAGAAGCCGATCGCAACGTCCGACTCAGCAGCAGCAGCAACCGCAGCAGGTGGGCCAGCCGTACCGGCCACCCCAGATGCGCCAGCAACAGCAGCAGAGCCAGCAGCAACAACATCAGCAGCATCGTGCCCAGTCGAAGGGGCGTCCTGCACGTCCCGACCGCATTGCGGTGGTCCCGGGTTCGGACAAAACCTGGACGGAGATGTACGTGAAGCTGCGTACATCTCAGGAGCTGCAGGACGTCAGGGCGGACATTGGTATGGGGCGCCGGACCGTGCAAGGTCATCTGCTCGTACCATTGCGCAAAAATGTCGATAGCGCGGAGCTGGCTCGCCGGATCCAGCTGGCGCTAGGCGAGGACGGCGAAGCACGAGTTGTGACGGAGATGGGAGAGCTTCTCGTCACCAACGTCGACTCTCTGGCCAAAGAGAGTGACGTGAAGCTTGCCATCGAGGAGAAGCTGGGAACAGCGGCTGGCATTACGCACGTCGAGCTTTGGGAGCTCCGTGATGGCACGAAACGAGCGCGAGTTCGACTCCCACTGGCCAAGGCACGGATCCTCATTGGTCAGAAGCTAACACTCTGCCAATGCGTCAGCGGCATCCGCGAAGTGCCGAAGAAGCCGCTCGACCGTCAGCGTTGCTTCCGTTGCTTGCTAATGGGGCACCTGGCGCGGGACTGCCGTGCGTCGACTGACCGGACGGGTCAGTGTTTACAGTGTGGCGAGGTAGGCCACCGCGTTAGCCAGTGCACGTCGGCAGCTAAGTGCATTGTCTGCCAGGGGCCCCATCGAGTGGGCCACTCATCGTGCCGCCAAAGTCAGCAGTGTCGGGTGTAATGAGGGTGATGCAGGTCAACCTGGGTGGTGGACGCATTGCCCAGGATCTGGCCCTGCAAACAGCCCGCACGAAGCGGGTCGACGTGCTGCTGCTGTCAGAGGTGTATCGACCTCCAGAGGGCAGGCCCCTCCACGTCTCAACGCCGGCGAGTTCGAGCAACTTCTGGAGGCGGTGGAGTTGGAGGCCCAACCCCACCCTCGTATCGTCCTGGCAGGCGATTTCAACGCCTGGAATGAGGAGTGGGGCAGCCAACGTACCACCCGGCGCGGTGAAGAGCTGCTTGACACAATTCGGCAGCTTGGGCTTGTGGTCCTGAACCAAGGCTCGGTCCCGACGTTCGTGGGCAACGGAGTCGCCACTCCCAGTGTCGTGGATGTGTCTTTCGCGAGCGCATCCATTGCTCGTCCAGACACTTGGGAGGTGGCAGCGAACACCACTTCGTGCCACTATACGGCGTCGGACCACCGGTACATCTTCTTCACCGTGGGGCCTCCAACTCTCGACCAGCAGCAGCGACGACAACAGCAGCAGCACCAGCAGCAGCAGCACTAGCAGCAGCAGCACCTGCAGCAGCAGCATCGTCACCCGAACGGGAGGCAGCAGCGACAACAGCAGCAGCATCGCCAGCGGGGACAGGGGTCCTCTTCGTCTTCCACCACTTTTCGGCACGCTGGCCGTAGATGGAAGACGACGCAGTTTTCGGTAGAGGCATTCGTAGCCGCACTCCAGACGGCCGGTTTTCCGGAGCGAGCCGTCAGCCAGGAAGGGATGGTCGACGCCATGCTAGATGCATGCGACGTTTCAGACTTTAGCCAATTTTTGCACCGTTGTTGTTTTATTTATTTTTTGGGGGTTTTCTCGGGGTTTTTTCTTCCGCTATTGGCGTCCTTTTGTTAAAAGGAGTAAAACCAATTTAAAGTGCGGAGAGCGTCGGGAATCCATCTCCGACCATGACGGAGCCGCGCACGCTCCGGACAAGGGCGCCAAGCGTCGACCGGGCCAGGTCGACGCTGAATCGACCATCATCATCGACATCGACTGAGCCTCGGGTGCTGGTCACCAAGCTGCAGGGCACGGATGCAGCTACTAGCGAGCAGCGGCAAGCTGACCTATTGGCGATTATTGGGAAGCTTGAGGGGCAAGTTGGAGCTCTCACCACGGAGCTGGCGATGCTGCGTGTGCAGCTCCAAGACAGTGAGTGGAGGGCCGAGCTGCAGCTAAAGGCAGCTGAAAAGCGTGATCAGGGTTTCCTGGATCAGCTGACTTTTCTCAAGCAGATGCTGCAGGAGGAGCGCCAAGGCCGGGAGGAGGAGAGACGGGCGCTTTTAGCTCAACCGTTCGGCGATGCTGTGCAGCATCAATTGCAGCAGCGACAGCCAGCGGTACGACAACAGGGGCGGCGAGAGTTGCAGGGAACGAGTGCTACGACGGCTGCGGAGGCACCGTCTTCGGTACAAGGAGGCGACACTTGGGTCGAGGTCGTGCGCCGCAAGCCGACCCGTCAGCAGTCGGCCCAGCAGCAGCAGCAACGTGACCAGCAAAGGCCAGTACTACCGCAGTCGCAGCGACGAGACCAGCAGCGACAGGCAGCACCAACGCGTCCGCAGGCACAGGGGCAGCGGGCTCAACTGGCGGCTCTACAGCACGGCTAGTAATGGACATCAAGACAGGCACCGACACGCAGGCGCTTCTGCGGAGCGTCCAGGAGGTGTGCAAACCTGCCTCGGCTCGACTGGTGGTCGACACGGTTGAGGTGCAGGTCGAAGAGGTTGACCCTTTAGCGTCAGCTTCGGAGGTGGCGAAGGCGGTGGGAGACCTCTCGCTGGAGCCGGTAGAGGAGAGCGCGGTGCGGCTGACCCGCACGTGGAACGGAACGTTGCTCGCTCGTGTCCAGGTTTCCGGCGGCGAAGTCTACAAGGGCGGCGACGCGGAGAAGGCGGCGACGAGTCTACAGGGGCGATACTTGAAGGTCAAGTATACATCGTGCTTGGTACGGATGTCCCAGGTGGTCCCGGCAAGTCGACAGCAGCGTTGCTTCCGCTGCCTGGAGTTCGGACACCTACAGGCTACCTGCAGGAACGAAGAGGACCGGTCGACGTGGTGCATTCGCTGCGGGAAGCCGGACCATCTGGCGAGGGACTGCAAGGAGGACGTGTGCTGCGCCAAGTGCAAGGGTCCGCACCGGGTGGGTCATCAGGACTGCAGCACCAGCAGCGCATAAAAGTGCTGCAAATCAATCTGGGGCGGAGTCGTGTCGCACAGGACGCAGGGTGGCCACTTAAATCAGAATTTTAGATTCCCGGTTTTCTCCCGGTTCTTTCCAAGTTTTTCCCGATTTTTGGCGGTTCGCTACACTTAGTTTCTTAGTTGTAAATAAACATTGCGCGGTAGTGTAATGCCGAAGTTCTTTATCATATATCATTTAACTCAATTCCATGCAAATGGCTACTTGGATAGACAAACCGATTTTGATCGCTCATTTCTCCTTAGGGCTCCAGAAATTACGTTCATGTGTGTAAACCACATTCGGGTTTCTCTGCAACTTTAGAGGCCTGTAACTTGTTCATACGTGATTCAATTTCGATGCATTAATCTAATAAAATTTAAATAAAATCTTCTAGTTTCAAGTTAGTATAAGCAGTTTACATGTTTTGGTATTTCAAAGTTGACATAATTTTAAAATAAATGGTAATTTGGGAATTATGGGCATTTGAAGAAGTTTAATCAAAACTAAACACAATAGGTATAACATTAGGATCCTAAAAATGTTAAATGAAAGTAAATGTTTCACGTGATGATAATTTGTCAAGGTGGGGCTAAATGGACAGAGCTATGGGGCTAAATGAACCGAATTATTTCGCAAAATGTGCAATAGTACTCATGTAACATAAATGGACTAGCGAAACACTATGAAAAAATAATAAGTAAGACCGATAGGACTTTTGATTTAGTTCGTAAAATCACTGACGAATTCAATGATCCTGTTTGTATAAAAACTCTGTTTGTTAGTCTAGTCCGTCCTTTCCTTGAGTTTGGATCTGTTGTAGGGCACTAATGTTCCGAACTATGCTTCAAAAGAATCGAAAAAATCTTAAAATACATGTCTGGGTTTGACATAAGGATACTGACTTGCACTAGGACTGGAAACATTAGAAAATCACCGCGAAAATGCCAAAAATCATATTTGATGCAAATTTATTAGAGAGAAAAATAGAAGCCCCACAAAAAATATGTACCTGTAAGTACATGGACGGCCAGGCCGTTTTGTTTGAATAAAAAAAACTGTTCAAATTGTACAATTTGACGATTAATTCGGTATTAAATGAAAGAAAATTTTCCCGGTTTTCCGGAGAAATTCCCGGTGTTTTCCCGGTTTTTCCCGGTTTAAAAAAATTCCCGGCTAATTCCCGGTTTTCCCGATTTCCCGGTTGAGTGGCCACCCTGAGGACGTGATGCTGCAGACGGCACGGGAGATGGGTGCTCACGTCGTCATTGCCAGTGAAATATACAGGCCACCGAACAGCAATGGCAGATGGGCAGTCGACGGGGAGTGCAACGTGGCCGTGGTAGCCACTGGGGCCTACTCTATTCAACACCTTTGGGGTAGCGCGACGTCAGGGTTAGTGGTAGCAACGGTCGCCGGTATCACCTTCGTCAGCTGCTACGCTTCACCAAGCCTTGGGATGGCCGATTACAACACCTATCTGGAAGCGGTCGAGATGGCACTGGTGGGACATTCTGCTGTGGTCTTGGCTGGCGATTTTAATGCCTGGAGCCAGGATTGGGGTTGCGCCAGAACCACAAGTAAGGGACAGCAGTTGAAGAGTGTGGTGGACCACTTGGGGCTCGCCACTCTTAACCGCGGCAACGTGCCCACCTTCAAGGGCAATGGCGTGGCGAGGGAGAGCATCGTTGACGTGTCCTTTGTTGCCTCATAGCTCGCCCTTCCGGACACCTGGCGAGTGAGCGAGCAGTTTTCGAATAGCGACCACCGATACGTGGAATTCTCGGTGCGCATTCCGGAGAGACTGGCTCACCGGCGCGAACACCAACATCAGCGAAAGCAGGGCAGACAGAGAACAGCGAGGCATGCTGGCACTCGTTGGAAGACCGGCCAGTTCAACCGCGAGTGCTTTACCATCGCACTTGAGGACGCAAGCTTCGGTGAGGCTGCCACGCCGGAGGCGCTGGTTGGAGGGCTGACCAAGGCCTGCGACAAGACAATGGAGAGAGTGACCGGGGCGATTTTTCATCAGCAGCCGAGGCTATACTGGTGGACTCCTGAGCTGGGCCGGGCTCGTGAGGAGTGTGCAGCAGCGGAACAACATCTTCGTCGTGCCACGCAGCATGAAGATCGTCCCGTGGCAACTGCACATCTGCTCGACCTTCGTAGGCAGTTGGAGCGCGGTATCCAGCAAAGAAAGTCCGGCCTGCTTGCAGGAGCTTATCGATGGAGTCGAAGCGGAGTTTTCGGATTGAGCTATAAGGTCGTGTTGGGAAGGCTGCGCGGTCGTACTCCACCCGAAACCGACAGGGCAGTCCTTGGTCCAATAGTGGACGCTCCATTTCCGGTCCACCTTACCTTCGTTTGGCCGGAGACAACACAGGACGGTGACAACATCGCGCCCGTTCGTCCTGTAACTACAGACGAGATTTTGGCACTGGCGGCCAGGCCTACCCCGTCGAAGGCACCAGGGCTGGATGGGGTGCCCAACGCAGCTGCGAAGACCGCCATGACCGAGCATCGGGAAGCATTCGTTAGAGTGTTTAACGACCTGCTGGAGCGTGGTGAGTTCCCGGATTCGTGGAAGGCAGCGAGACTTGTCCTGGTCGGCAAACCGGGGAAGCCACCGGGCGACCCCTCCTCGTACCGGCCTCTACTGATGCTGGGAGCAGTCGCCAAGGCGTTCGAGCGAGTCATCCTCACCCGACTCAATGAGCACCTCGAGGACGACGACCATTCACGACTGTCCCCGGAACAGTACGGGTTCCGCCGGAAGCGCTCGACGATCCAGGCAATCCAGCGGGTGGTGGAGAGGGGCCAGTATGCGCGTTCGTTCCACCGAACCAGCAACAGGGATCCACGATGCTTGATGGTGGCGGCCCTGGACGTGCGCAACGCCTTTAACTCGGCGAGTTGGATGGCGATTGCTGCGACGCTGAGGGAGCTGCAGGTGCCGGTGATGCTCCAGAAGGTGATCGGCAGCTACTTCTCGGGACGTGAGCTGACCTACGAAACCAGCGAGGGGCCGGTCAGCGGACCAGTGACGGCGGGTGTTCCACAAGGGTCGATACTCGGCCCGACCTTGTGGAACACCATGTACGACGGAGTCCTCCGGTTGAATCTGCCAGATGGCGTCGAGGCGATCGCGTTTGCGGATGATCTGGTGGTGCTTGCTGCTGGCACAACACCACAAACAGCGGCAAGGCTAGCAGAGGAAGCGATCGGCATCATTAGCCGGTGGATGGCGGAGCGTCATTTACAACTGGCACCAGCCAAAACGGAGCTGGTAGTAATATCCACGCTTCGTGAGGCCCGATCCCGCCACCCGGTGGAGATCGACGGGGTGGAGCGAATGCCGACGAGGACAGTAAAGTATCTGGGTGTGGTTCTCCAGGATCACCTTTCCTGGAAACCGCATGTGGACTACGCGGTCGAGAAGGCATCACGTGTGGCGCAGGGCATCGGCAGGTTGATGCTCAACCACAGTGGACCGAAGGAGAAGAAGCGGAGGCTGCTGTCCTCTGTTGTTGACTCCACGTTGCGGTACGCGGCTCCAGTGTGGCACGAGGCCATCAACATCCGTGAGTGTCGGCGGAAGCTGAATCACGTGCAGGGCTTCTACGCGCGACCGGTGGCCAGGACGTTTATCTCGGTGCGGTATGAGGTGGCGGTGGTACTGGCTAGTGTGGTGCCCATCTGCCTTCTCGTGGCGGAGGACGCCAGGTGTCACCAGCGACATCAAACAACGGGCACTCCTATGCACCAGCGGCGAATTGAGGAGCGTGAGGCCACTCTGCGACAGTGGCAAGCAGAGTGGGATGCACTGGCGCCGGCAAGCCGTTTTACAACATGGGCGCACCAGGTGATCCCGGACATCGCGGCGTGGAAGAACCGTCGGTTTGGGGAGATGACGTTTCATCTCGCCCAAGTCATCTCAGGCCACGGATTCTTCCACGAGTATCTTCACGTGCAGCATTTCACACCATCACCGGACTGCGCGCGGTGTCCGGGTGTAGCTGAGTCGGCGGCCCACGCCTTCTTTGACTGCCCGCGTTTCGCGGACGTGCGGATGGAGGTGTTGGGCGAAAGAGATCTAGAGGTCATCACCCCTGATACCCTGCAAGCTTTCCTGCTGAGCAGCAGGGAAAATTGGAGTGCGGTGTGCGAGGTGGCGAAGCACATCACGACCGCTCTCCAGCAGGACTGGTACGTGGAGCGGTCCAACAGCGCCAATGAGGAGATGGCGGCGGCGGCCCGACGGCTGGACGCGGCTCACGACGAAGTGGTTGCGGCGCGCAACGCCCGGCGAAATGAGGCGAGGCGGCAACTAGCTGTGCAGCGACGTATGGCCAGAGGCGAGCCTCCTCCTCCTGCTCACCCGGACGGGAGACTCCTCAGTGAGGAGGAGGTTACAGAGCGAGAGGAGCGTCAGCGTAGAGGGCGTGACACGGTGCGCCGGCACCGTGCGAGACGACGACTGGAGACGAGCGAGGCACCGACGTGCACCGACTATCTGTGCTATTTGGGGTGGGTGCGTTCGGTGATGAATAAAACGGCGCGTTGGGGCCCCTCAACTGATCCCTCGCGGGTAGGCTGAAGTGGGTGGGCTTGTGGGCTGGGATGGGGTGCTGCAATTGTGAACTATCCGGCTCAATAAACAAGCATTTCTTAAAAAAAAGCCAGTTATCCCAGGGTGGTGTGTGAGCTGTCAAGCAAGCTGTTTGGACGTGATCATATGACGCTCCGTGTTTTTTGCACAAAATAGTGTGTAAAAGTGTACAAAAAAGCGGAAAAATAGTTGGAAAAGGCGAATAGTGTGATATTCTTAGTGGCTATTGAAAAAGGAAAACATTTTACGGCAATTTACTGCGTAAAAACTCAGTGTATACTTTGTATGGGGAACTTCAGAAGCGATAAAATACCATTAGTGCGTGTTGAAGCATTGAAAAAAGTTGTAAAACAAATGCTAGGAAGCAAGAACTATTGGTTTCTAGCGTCGGAAAGTGCTTTGGAAAAGTGAAAAACATCAAAAACTCGGTGTGAAAGTGCGTGCAAAAGCGTGGCACGAGTGGCGTCAGGTGTGTCATCGCGTGTGTTTGTGCGGCAAAAACGGCACGAAGCATTTTTCGAGCAGCGGAGACACCGAACAGCGTCATCTATTGCATTCCGAATGAGCTTTCGTAAGCAGCGCCATGTATCGGGCGGTAGCCGAAGGGATAGCCGGGACACACACCGGAAAGCTGCAGCGTGCTATAAAACCGTAACGCTGGTTGTATGCGGGTTGCATACCTTCCCGGCGGTTAGCGAGAAACAGCCGGCGAATGGTAGAGGCGACGAATCGAGTGATTTGAACGACGGACAAGGACGCGAACCTTATTTCTGGAGATTTCAACGAGAAATCAAGCGACGAACCCTAAAATCCGAAAAATAAAGAAAACTGTGAAAGGAGCAGGCTCGCCAGCGTGAAGAGCGGCTCCGGGAGGAACATATGAAAGACCGGCAGGCGCTGAACGAACTAATCCTGCAGTCGATTGGCGCCAAGAACGTGACTGCTCACGGTTACTACGCCAGCAGTGGCCGGCGTTGCAGCAGCAGCAGCAGACGCGACAGCAGCGGCCGACGGGGCAGCAGCAGAGTCAACAAAAGCCGACTCGGCGAAATGTGCGCCCAGACACCATCGAAGTGGCGCCGGCAGAAGGTATATCATGGACGCAGGTATACCTGAAGCTACGTACGGCCCCAGAGCTGGAAGAGGTAGTGGACGCACCGCACAGGATTTCGTCTTGCAATCCGCTCGGACTGAGCGGATCGACGTGCTGCTGCTTTCGGAGGTGTACCGGCCTCCGGAAAATAATGGGTCCGTTGTCCACGTACCATCGGGGGCAGTGGCCGTGGTGGCCACCGGAGCTCATCCCATCCAGCGTGTGTGGTGCAGCCCAACGCCCGGATTGGTGGCCGCCCAGATTGGAGGAGTTGCTTTCATCAGCTGCTATGCTCCTCCACGACTGACTCTCGGTGAGTTCGAGCACTTTCTTGAGGCGCTGGAACTGGGGGCACTTTCCCACCCTCACGTCGTAGTGGCAGGCGACTTCAACGCCTGGCATGAGGAGTGGGGAAGCGAGCGTAACACAGTGCGAGGTGAGGCGCTGCTCAACACCATCGAGCAGCTTGGGCTGAGGATCCTCAACCAAGGAACAACCCCAACGTTCGTCGGGAACGGTGTTGCCACAGCCAGCGTCGTAGATGTGTCGTTCGCGAGCGAGACTATCGCACGCCCCGACACATGGGCAGTGGCTCCTGACTCGTTGGCGCGGTATTATACGGCTTCCGACCACCGGTACATCCTCTACACCGTCGGGCCGTCCTCCCCACCTCAGCCCCAAAGTCAGCAGCAGCACCAGAGCCAGAACCAGCGACCGCAGCAGCAGCAGCATCATCGGCGGCAACAACAACAGCAAAATCGCGGGCGACAGCAGCAGCACGACCAGCATCAGGTACGATGCCACCAGCCAAGCAGGAGATGGAAGGCTTCGCAGTTTTCAGCCGAGGCGTTCCGAGCAGCACTTAGCGCGGCGAACTTCGAGGAGCGAGCAGTTAACCAGGAGGGGATGGTCGATGCCATGCTGCGGGCATGCGACCAAACGATGGCGCGGATCACCTCGTCGCACCGTGATCCCCATCGAGCCCTCTTCTGGTGGACACCTGAGCTCACACGCCTCCGTGAGGAGTGTGCAACTGCTCGCGATCGCATGGTTGCCACGGTCGATTTGCAGGAGCGCAGCATTGCAGCAGCGCACCACCGGACTGCGAGGCGGTCCATGGAGAAGGCGATTCGGGCCAGCAAGCGCGCTGAATTCGATGAGCTCATCCGACTGGCGGAGGAGAACGAGTTTGGAGCAGGGTACCGGACTGTCATGTCTCGGATTCGTGGCAGTTACGTGCCTCCCGAGACTGACAAGGAGGAGCTGCTACGCATCTCTGGGGACCTGTTTCCGACTCACCCAGCTGTCGTCTGGCCGGCAGAGGAGGATGTCGAGGATGGGCAGTCGCTGACGCCTGTCACCACGCGAGAGCTGCTGGATATCGTGGCATGTATGGCCAACCGGAAGGCGCCGGGATTGGACGGGATCCCCAACGCAGCCGTGAAGACAGCGATCAGGGAGTACCCGGAGGTCTTCTGCCGACTGTACCAGGACTGTCTCGACCGTGGCGAGTTTCCTTCGTCATGGAAGAGGCAGCGCTTGGTGCTGCTGCCAAAGCCTGGCAAACCTCCCGGGGAAAGCTCCTCGTACCGGCCGTTGTGCATGCTCGACGCACTCGGCAAGGTGCTGGAGCGCCTGATCCTGTCCCGGTTGAATCTCCACCTTGAGGACCCTGAAGCCCCACGACTGTCAGATCACCAGTACGGCTTCCGGAAGGGGCGATCCACCATCAGTGCGATCCAGCGAATTGTGGAGATGGGAAGGACGGCCAAGTCCTTCCGCCGGACTAACCAACGAGACAACCGCTGCTTGATGGTGGTCGCCTTGGACGTGCGTAATGCTTTCAACACGGCGTCTTGGCAGTCCATCGCCAACGTGCTGCGTGAGAAAGGCGTTCCATCCCCGCTGCGAAGGATAATTCGCAGCTACTTCGAGGATCGGCGGTTGATCATCGAGACCAGTGAGGGACCCGTCGAGCGGCACATCAGCGCGGGAGTTCCGCAGGGCTCCATTCTGGGGCCAACCTTGTGGAACGTGATGTACGACGGGGTCCTGGGAGTGTCGCTGCCACAGGGGACCGAGCTAGTCGGTTATGCTGACGACTTGGTTCTTCTCGTCCCGGCGGTGACTCCCGAAGCAGCGGCCTCGAAGGCCGAGACAGCTGTTGCGTCGATCGGAGAATGGCTGACCCGTCACCGTCTCTCCCTGGCGTCCGAGAAGACGGAGATGACGATCATCTCCAGCCTGAAGAGACCACCGTCGGTCTCCATCAATATCGGCGGTGTAGTGGTTCCCTTCTCCCGGTCCATCCGCTACCTGTGTCGCTGACGGAAATTATGTCCTTTTTAGGAACCGCTGTCCGCGCTCAAAAAAGGTCCCTAGCTTAGGAGAATAGTAGCAGGAGAGCGGACTTAGCCGCTCTCAACGTAAAGATAAGCTAGGAGACTAAGCTTACCTCTCTCGCATCGCTTCACCGTGAAGCGATGAGTGAGAGGGAAGTTAAGCGTCTCTGTCTGTCTCGCTTGCTCCTGCAGGCGCAGACAGATAATGCAAGGACAATGCGGGGATCGGCGCGAAAAATCCTCCCTAAAATTATTACATTTATAAGCAAATAAGGAAATAATAGTGAAATAGTTGATTACAGGAAATTAGAGGAATTAGATAAATTTACATAGTTACAGGAATTAATAATATGAATAAGAAGTAGGGCGAAAGGATAAAGGGTGAATAAAGGGTTGAGAAACGCGAGGAAAACACGGTTATGCGTCGCCGTCAAGGAAATGTATCGCTTATGTATCGCTAAGGCAGCATGTACGATAAAAGGGGGCTACGGGGAGGTAGCCCTAAATAAACAAGCTTTCTCACAACCGGAACAAAAAGCCTTTTTATTTCGGTTGGCCGCGGATAAATTAGTTTAGTTTCTACCTTCTCTCACCCTCGGTCGGAGTTTGATACTCCGGTCCGAGAGCTCAACACGGGTTTATCGCCCTGCTGTGCTGGGAACATTGGTGGCTCCAGAGAGGAAGGTAGTACTTGCTAACGTTCCAAGGCACGAGAAAGTTTCCCGCCACGAGGTAACCGGAGGACCCCATTCCCGGTCGAAGGAAGGAAGACGCCAAGCGCCGAAGAGAACCGGAGGACTCCATTCCCGGTTGGAAGGAGGACGAGAGAGGGCCACCCGCCTCTAGCAGACCGGAGGACCGCATTCCCGGCTGAAGGAAGGACGAGAGTAGGCCACCCGCCTCGAGCAGACCGGAGGACGTTCATTCCCGGTCGAAGGAAGGAAGGAAGACGCTAAGTGGTGAAGAGAACCGGAGGACCCCATTCCCGGTTGGAAGGAGGACGAGAGAGGGCCACCCGCCTCTAGCAGACCGGAGGACCGCATTCCCGGCTGAAGGAAGGACGAGAGTAGGCCACCCGCCTCGAGCAGACCGGAGGACGTTCATTCCCGGTCGAAGGAAGGAAGAAGAGGGGCAACCGCCCTGTGGAAACCGGAGGACGTTATTCCCGGTCAGCGAAAGGAAGGAGAGGGGCAACAGCCCTGTGGAAACCGGAGGACGTTATTCCCGGTCAGCGAAAGGAAGGAGAGGGGCAACCGCCCTGTGGAAACCGGAGGACGTTATTCCCGGTCAGCGAAAGGAAGGAGAGGGGCAACCGCCCTGTGGAAACCGGAGGACGTTATTCCCGGTCAGCGAAAGGAAGGAGAGGGGCAACCGCCCTGTGGAAACCGGAGGACGTTATTCCCGGTCAGCGAAAGGAAGGAGAGGGGCAACCGCCCTGTGGAAACCGGAGGACGTTATTCCCGGTCAGCGAAAGGAAGGAGAGGGGCAACCGCCCTGTGGAAACCGGAGGACGTTATTCCCGGTCAGCGAAAGGAAGGAGAGGGGCAACCGCCCTGTGGAAACCGGAGGACGTTATCCCCGGTCAGCGAAAGGAAGGAGAGGGGCAACCGCCCTGTGGAAACCGGAGGACGTTATTCCCGGTCAGCGAAAGGAAGGAGAGGGGCAACCGCCCTGTGAAGACCGGAGGACGCTCATTCCCGGTCGGAAGGTATAGTGATAGTGAAGTGCAACGGTTCCAGCGGCAGCAGCAACAGTGGTGCCTAAAACGGCTTAAAAAAAAAAAAATAGTGCGACGGTTCCAGCGGCAGCAGCAACAGTGGTGCCTAAAACGGCTTAAGAAAAAAAAAAAAATAGTGCGACGGTTCCAGCGGCAGCAGCAACAGTGGTGCCTAAAACGGCTTAAAAAAAAAAAAAAAAAAAAAAAATAGTGCGACGGTTCCAGCGGCAGCAGTAACAGTGGTTAAGCTTAAACCGGCTTAAAAGAGTGCATCAGCAGCGACGGCAGCAGCAGCAGCAGCAACCGGAGCGGTAGCAGCGGCAGCAGCAACAACAGCAGCGGTGGCAGCAGCAGCAGCAACCGGAGCGGTAGCAGCGGCAGCAGCAGCATCAGCAGCCGAAGCAGTAGCAGCAACTGCAGTAGTAGCAGCACAACAAGAAGCGACGAACCCGCAAACAAACCGTGAGTAAAATGGCAAACACTAAAGAGAAAATTACCAAATTTGAGGAGGAAGTAGGGAGTGATGTGTGCGAAATGAGAAAAGAAATAGAGAGGTTGAAAAGGGAATATAAGGACTTATCCGAAAAACATGAAGAAACGAAACGCGAATCGCAAGAAAAACAGACCAAATTAGTCACACAATTAGCGGAAAAAGAGGCAGAAACTAAGAAATTGCGCAAGGAAAAGGGACAGAAACGTGAATTGCAAGATGGAAGTGCTACAGTCGCAAGCGCATCGACAAGCAACTCAAGCCCTGCTTCCGAATTGCTCATAAAGGGATTGGTCGATGTTTTAAACGAGCGGTCTAAAAGAGATTCCTTAATGGAGCTTCCTGAATTTAATGGTGATTTTAAAAAGTGGAACCATTTCAAATCAGTGTTTTATAAAACAAGTGAAGAGGCTAAATTTTCAGATTTGGAAAATCTAAATCGTCTGCAAAAGGCTCTGAAGGGAGATGCCCTGGAATGCGTGAGTGGTTTGATGCTCGATGCGCAAAATATCGAAGGAATTTTACAGCGATTAGAGAAGGAATTTGGTACGCCTGATTTGATATACAGTGCGTTATTAAAAGAATTGCTAGCAGTAGAGAACCCAACGATGCAGAAGCCGAAAAGTTTTATAACGTTTATGCATGCGTTAAACAACCTGGTCATAAACATGAACACTATAGGAGAGCCAGAATATTTAAACGACCAACGTCTTTTAAAGGACTTGGAAAATAAGATTCCCACTAATTTAAAACACAAGTGGTACAATCATATCTTGGCAGACAACGAGAATTATGGTAGAAGCAAGCTTAGGACTCTCGAGGATTTTGCTAAGTGGCTTAAGCCCACAGAAAATTTAGCTATTATGCTAACAGCGGATGTTGCAAATGATGTTGTGAACTCACAATCGCATCAGCACAACCAACAGTTAGGTCATAGGAATTTTCGTGCTCAACCACGACAACAGTTCCAAGCGAATATCCAATCGCAACCAAGGCGTAGAATGGGTTGCTTGATTTGTGGCCAAAATCATAGGACGACAGAATGTTTTCAATTTCAAAACATGTCGGCCGAACGAAGATGGGAAACGGTTAGGCGGTTGCGCATTTGCTCAAACTGTTGCAACCAGTCGAATCATGACGCCCAAAATTGTTTTCTGCCACCACAATGTCGGCAATACGGATGTAGAGCGAGACACCATACCCTACTACATAGAACAACTCCTACTGGCTTAAGACAGGTTGAGAATGTTAATATTCACCACGGTACTGATTTGCCTGGCTTAAGACAGGTTGAGAACGTTAATATTCACCACGGTACTGATTTGCCTGGCTTAAGACAGGTTGAGAACGTTAATATTCACCACGGTACTGATTTGCCTGAGTTATATTTTCCAATCATCCCAGTAACGCTTCGTCATAATAATAGGGAGGTCGACACATTCGCGTTCATGGATACGGGTTCATCTGCGAGTTTAATACATCGAGAGCTCAAAGAAGAGTTGCAGGTAAATGGATCTCCACGACCATTTTCGCTAGCTTGGACTAACGGATCAATACAAGATGAGCCGGAAAGTCAAACCATCTCGATCTCGGTTAAGGATCAGGATGGGAGATTTATAAGCCTTGATGGATTAAGGACAGTAGAATCTATGGTGCTGCCAAAACAAACAGTTAACGGAATGGAACTTAGAAGAAAATATCGCCATTTGAGAGGCATCGATTTACAAAGCTATCGTGATGGAGCTCCGAAGCTAATTATCGGATTACCACATGCGCATCTAATATGCGCATTGCAAACCAGAACTGGGCAAGCAGGCGGACCGATAGCAATTCAAACCCACTTGGGATGGGTATTGTTAGGAACAAATTATCTTAATAGCAAGCAACCAAAACTCTTTTCTCTAATCGAAGCAAAAAATGCTAACAAGGATATAGCGAGCACGATGAGAAATCACGTCCCAAAGGAAGATTTCGGTGTTAAATTGAATTATAAGATACCGCAGCCCAAGGACGAAAAGAGGGTGGAAATAGAAAAAACTATAAGGAAAACAGAAACTGTTCACGAGATAGGGAAAACGGAAGTCGTCAGTATACCAGAAGAATGTGGTCAGTCTTTGAGGCGACTACAAAGCCTGGAAAGAAAATTGACACGAGATGGAACGTCAGAAAAATTACACCGTAAGGAAACAGACGCATACGGCAAAAAAGATTGCGCGCGTGAAAACGATCGAAGTGAGACAATAAGAGATAAGTTTAGTCCCAAGGCTAATTATGTACCAAACTTTGCTATAGTAAAGTACAACAAACCTATACGTAAACCAAGACTGGTCTTTGACACAGGTACAAGAAGTAAACAGCGTTCTCTCGCTATTTAATGAAACCTATATGCAATTCATGATAAATAATATGTCCTGCGGACCACGAAAACGATGAGCCTCTCACACCAAACCATTTCTAATAGACTGTTCTGGAGAAGCAGAACCAATTCATTGTGAGATTTCGGAAGCTGAAGCTTTAAAGACACATTGGAAGAAAGCCCAATGGGTTGCACAAAAATACTGGTCTAGGTGGATAAAAGAATTTCTACCTCGATTGGTAACGCGAGAGAAATGGTTAAAACCAGTGAAAGAATTGCGCATAGGCGACGTAGTAGCATTTCCAGATGAGCAGACACGCGGAAGGTGGCGAAGGGGGATAATTACGCAAGTGCAAGAAGGAAAGGATAAACAGGTTCGATCCGTAACGATAAGAGTAGGAAGTTTATTTATTAGAAGACCAGCGGTAAAGGTCGCACGGTTGGAGGTTCGCGCCGAAGAAGAAATAGGTAGGACATAATTCCGTCAGCTTATTATTGTTTGTAACACCTCTACGAGGAATTACGGGGGAGAGGATGTCGCTGACGGAAATTATGTCCTTTTTAGGAACCGCTGTCCGCGCTCAAAAAAGGTCCCTAGCTTAGGAGAATAGTAGCAGGAGAGCGGACTTAGCCGCTCTCAACGTAAAGATAAGCTAGGAGACTAAGCTTACCTCTCTCGCATCGCTTCACCGTGAAGCGATGAGTGAGAGGGAAGTTAAGCGTCTCTGTCTGTCTCGCTTGCTCCTGCAGGCGCAGACAGATAATGCAAGGACAATGCGGGGATCGGCGCGAAAAATCCTCCCTAAAATTATTACATTTATAAGCAAATAAGGAAATAATAGTGAAATAGTTGATTACAGGAAATTAGAGGAATTAGATAAATTTACATAGTTACAGGAATTAATAATATGAATAAGAAGTAGGGCGAAAGGATAAAGGGTGAATAAAGGGTTGAGAAACGCGAGGAAAACACGGTTATGCGTCGCCGTCAAGGAAATGTATCGCTTATGTATCGCTAAGGCAGCATGTACGATAAAAGGGGGCTACGGGGAGGTAGCCCTAAATAAACAAGCTTTCTCACAACCGGAACAAAAAGCCTTTTTATTTCGGTTGGCCGCGGATAAATTAGTTTAGTTTCTACCTTCTCTCACCCTCGGTCGGAGTTTGATACTCCGGTCCGAGAGCTCAACACGGGTTTATCGCCCTGCTGTGCTGGGAACATTGGTGGCTCCAGAGAGGAAGGTAGTACTTGCTAACGTTCCAAGGCACGAGAAAGTTTCCCGCCACGAGGTAACCGGAGGACCCCATTCCCGGTCGAAGGAAGGAAGACGCCAAGCGCCGAAGAGAACCGGAGGACTCCATTCCCGGTTGGAAGGAGGACGAGAGAGGGCCACCCGCCTCTAGCAGACCGGAGGACCGCATTCCCGGCTGAAGGAAGGACGAGAGTAGGCCACCCGCCTCGAGCAGACCGGAGGACGTTCATTCCCGGTCGAAGGAAGGAAGGAAGACGCTAAGTGGTGAAGAGAACCGGAGGACCCCATTCCCGGTTGGAAGGAGGACGAGAGAGGGCCACCCGCCTCTAGCAGACCGGAGGACCGCATTCCCGGCTGAAGGAAGGACGAGAGTAGGCCACCCGCCTCGAGCAGACCGGAGGACGTTCATTCCCGGTCGAAGGAAGGAAGAAGAGGGGCAACCGCCCTGTGGAAACCGGAGGACGTTATTCCCGGTCAGCGAAAGGAAGGAGAGGGGCAACAGCCCTGTGGAAACCGGAGGACGTTATTCCCGGTCAGCGAAAGGAAGGAGAGGGGCAACCGCCCTGTGGAAACCGGAGGACGTTATTCCCGGTCAGCGAAAGGAAGGAGAGGGGCAACCGCCCTGTGGAAACCGGAGGACGTTATTCCCGGTCAGCGAAAGGAAGGAGAGGGGCAACCGCCCTGTGGAAACCGGAGGACGTTATTCCCGGTCAGCGAAAGGAAGGAGAGGGGCAACCGCCCTGTGGAAACCGGAGGACGTTATTCCCGGTCAGCGAAAGGAAGGAGAGGGGCAACCGCCCTGTGGAAACCGGAGGACGTTATTCCCGGTCAGCGAAAGGAAGGAGAGGGGCAACCGCCCTGTGGAAACCGGAGGACGTTATTCCCGGTCAGCGAAAGGAAGGAGAGGGGCAACCGCCCTGTGGAAACCGGAGGACGTTATTCCCGGTCAGCGAAAGGAAGGAGAGGGGCAACCGCCCTGTGAAGACCGGAGGACGCTCATTCCCGGTCGGAAGGTATAGTGATAGTGAAGTGCAACGGTTCCAGCGGCAGCAGCAACAGTGGTGCCTAAAACGGCTTAAAAAAAAAAAAATAGTGCGACGGTTCCAGCGGCAGCAGCAACAGTGGTGCCTAAAACGGCTTAAGAAAAAAAAAAAAATAGTGCGACGGTTCCAGCGGCAGCAGCAACAGTGGTGCCTAAAACGGCTTAAAAAAAAAAAAAAAAAAAAAAAATAGTGCGACGGTTCCAGCGGCAGCAGTAACAGTGGTTAAGCTTAAACCGGCTTAAAAGAGTGCATCAGCAGCGACGGCAGCAGCAGCAGCAGCAACCGGAGCGGTAGCAGCGGCAGCAGCAACAACAGCAGCGGTGGCAGCAGCAGCAGCAACCGGAGCGGTAGCAGCGGCAGCAGCAGCATCAGCAGCCGAAGCAGTAGCAGCAACTGCAGTAGTAGCAGCACAACAAGAAGCGACGAACCCGCAAACAAACCGTGAGTAAAATGGCAAACACTAAAGAGAAAATTACCAAATTTGAGGAGGAAGTAGGGAGTGATGTGTGCGAAATGAGAAAAGAAATAGAGAGGTTGAAAAGGGAATATAAGGACTTATCCGAAAAACATGAAGAAACGAAACGCGAATCGCAAGAAAAACAGACCAAATTAGTCACACAATTAGCGGAAAAAGAGGCAGAAACTAAGAAATTGCGCAAGGAAAAGGGACAGAAACGTGAATTGCAAGATGGAAGTGCTACAGTCGCAAGCGCATCGACAAGCAACTCAAGCCCTGCTTCCGAATTGCTCATAAAGGGATTGGTCGATGTTTTAAACGAGCGGTCTAAAAGAGATTCCTTAATGGAGCTTCCTGAATTTAATGGTGATTTTAAAAAGTGGAACCATTTCAAATCAGTGTTTTATAAAACAAGTGAAGAGGCTAAATTTTCAGATTTGGAAAATCTAAATCGTCTGCAAAAGGCTCTGAAGGGAGATGCCCTGGAATGCGTGAGTGGTTTGATGCTCGATGCGCAAAATATCGAAGGAATTTTACAGCGATTAGAGAAGGAATTTGGTACGCCTGATTTGATATACAGTGCGTTATTAAAAGAATTGCTAGCAGTAGAGAACCCAACGATGCAGAAGCCGAAAAGTTTTATAACGTTTATGCATGCGTTAAACAACCTGGTCATAAACATGAACACTATAGGAGAGCCAGAATATTTAAACGACCAACGTCTTTTAAAGGACTTGGAAAATAAGATTCCCACTAATTTAAAACACAAGTGGTACAATCATATCTTGGCAGACAACGAGAATTATGGTAGAAGCAAGCTTAGGACTCTCGAGGATTTTGCTAAGTGGCTTAAGCCCACAGAAAATTTAGCTATTATGCTAACAGCGGATGTTGCAAATGATGTTGTGAACTCACAATCGCATCAGCACAACCAACAGTTAGGTCATAGGAATTTTCGTGCTCAACCACGACAACAGTTCCAAGCGAATATCCAATCGCAACCAAGGCGTAGAATGGGTTGCTTGATTTGTGGCCAAAATCATAGGACGACAGAATGTTTTCAATTTCAAAACATGTCGGCCGAACGAAGATGGGAAACGGTTAGGCGGTTGCGCATTTGCTCAAACTGTTGCAACCAGTCGAATCATGACGCCCAAAATTGTTTTCTGCCACCACAATGTCGGCAATACGGATGTAGAGCGAGACACCATACCCTACTACATAGAACAACTCCTACTGGCTTAAGACAGGTTGAGAATGTTAATATTCACCACGGTACTGATTTGCCTGGCTTAAGACAGGTTGAGAACGTTAATATTCACCACGGTACTGATTTGCCTGGCTTAAGACAGGTTGAGAACGTTAATATTCACCACGGTACTGATTTGCCTGAGTTATATTTTCCAATCATCCCAGTAACGCTTCGTCATAATAATAGGGAGGTCGACACATTCGCGTTCATGGATACGGGTTCATCTGCGAGTTTAATACATCGAGAGCTCAAAGAAGAGTTGCAGGTAAATGGATCTCCACGACCATTTTCGCTAGCTTGGACTAACGGATCAATACAAGATGAGCCGGAAAGTCAAACCATCTCGATCTCGGTTAAGGATCAGGATGGGAGATTTATAAGCCTTGATGGATTAAGGACAGTAGAATCTATGGTGCTGCCAAAACAAACAGTTAACGGAATGGAACTTAGAAGAAAATATCGCCATTTGAGAGGCATCGATTTACAAAGCTATCGTGATGGAGCTCCGAAGCTAATTATCGGATTACCACATGCGCATCTAATATGCGCATTGCAAACCAGAACTGGGCAAGCAGGCGGACCGATAGCAATTCAAACCCACTTGGGATGGGTATTGTTAGGAACAAATTATCTTAATAGCAAGCAACCAAAACTCTTTTCTCTAATCGAAGCAAAAAATGCTAACAAGGATATAGCGAGCACGATGAGAAATCACGTCCCAAAGGAAGATTTCGGTGTTAAATTGAATTATAAGATACCGCAGCCCAAGGACGAAAAGAGGGTGGAAATAGAAAAAACTATAAGGAAAACAGAAACTGTTCACGAGATAGGGAAAACGGAAGTCGTCAGTATACCAGAAGAATGTGGTCAGTCTTTGAGGCGACTACAAAGCCTGGAAAGAAAATTGACACGAGATGGAACGTCAGAAAAATTACACCGTAAGGAAACAGACGCATACGGCAAAAAAGATTGCGCGCGTGAAAACGATCGAAGTGAGACAATAAGAGATAAGTTTAGTCCCAAGGCTAATTATGTACCAAACTTTGCTATAGTAAAGTACAACAAACCTATACGTAAACCAAGACTGGTCTTTGACACAGGTACAAGAAGTAAACAGCGTTCTCTCGCTATTTAATGAAACCTATATGCAATTCATGATAAATAATATGTCCTGCGGACCACGAAAACGATGAGCCTCTCACACCAAACCATTTCTAATAGACTGTTCTGGAGAAGCAGAACCAATTCATTGTGAGATTTCGGAAGCTGAAGCTTTAAAGACACATTGGAAGAAAGCCCAATGGGTTGCACAAAAATACTGGTCTAGGTGGATAAAAGAATTTCTACCTCGATTGGTAACGCGAGAGAAATGGTTAAAACCAGTGAAAGAATTGCGCATAGGCGACGTAGTAGCATTTCCAGATGAGCAGACACGCGGAAGGTGGCGAAGGGGGATAATTACGCAAGTGCAAGAAGGAAAGGATAAACAGGTTCGATCCGTAACGATAAGAGTAGGAAGTTTATTTATTAGAAGACCAGCGGTAAAGGTCGCACGGTTGGAGGTTCGCGCCGAAGAAGAAATAGGTAGGACATAATTCCGTCAGCTTATTATTGTTTGTAACACCTCTACGAGGAATTACGGGGGAGAGGATGTCGCTGACGGAAATTATGTCCTTTTTAGGAACCGCTGTCCGCGCTCAAAAAAGGTCCCTAGCTTAGGAGAATAGTAGCAGGAGAGCGGACTTAGCCGCTCTCAACGTAAAGATAAGCTAGGAGACTAAGCTTACCTCTCTCGCATCGCTTCACCGTGAAGCGATGAGTGAGAGGGAAGTTAAGCGTCTCTGTCTGTCTCGCTTGCTCCTGCAGGCGCAGACAGATAATGCAAGGACAATGCGGGGATCGGCGCGAAAAATCCTCCCTAAAATTATTACATTTATAAGCAAATAAGGAAATAATAGTGAAATAGTTGATTACAGGAAATTAGAGGAATTAGATAAATTTACATAGTTACAGGAATTAATAATATGAATAAGAAGTAGGGCGAAAGGATAAAGGGTGAATAAAGGGTTGAGAAACGCGAGGAAAACACGGTTATGCGTCGCCGTCAAGGAAATGTATCGCTTATGTATCGCTAAGGCAGCATGTACGATAAAAGGGGGCTACGGGGAGGTAGCCCTAAATAAACAAGCTTTCTCACAACCGGAACAAAAAGCCTTTTTATTTCGGTTGGCCGCGGATAAATTAGTTTAGTTTCTACCTTCTCTCACCCTCGGTCGGAGTTTGATACTCCGGTCCGAGAGCTCAACACGGGTTTATCGCCCTGCTGTGCTGGGAACAACCTGGGAGTCTGGCTCCAGGATCATTTATCCTGGCTCCCTCACGTCGAGAAGGCTACTACGAAGGCAATGAAGGTCGCTCAGGCAGTCACACGGCGTCTGCCGAATCACAGCGGCCCGAAATCGTCTCGAGCCCGCCTGCTGGCGGCTGTAGCGGATTCTATCCTTCGCTACGGGGCCCCAGTATGGTCGGAAGGCTTGGAAAGACAGCAATGCCGCAGGCTTGTTGGTCGAGTATAGCGCAAGACGGCGATTCGGGTCTGTAGAGCGTTCCGCACAGTGCGCGGTGAGACGGCGGTACTGCTGGCCGGGCTGATACCGATTTGCCGCCTGATCGACGAGGATAGCAGAATATATCACCGTCTTCACCAGGAGGACCGGACGGAGACTGGCGAGACGATCCGGGCGGATGAACGCGAGCGAACATACCAGGCTTGGCAAGCCCAGTGGGACGCTGATGCAGGAAACGAGGAGGCCAGTCGTTACGTGCGTTGGTCATATCGCGTGATTCCGGACGTCAAGTCCTGGCAGTCACGGAAGCACGGAGACGTGACATTCCAGTTAGCACAGGTATTGTCCGGTCATGGATTTTTCCGCGACTACCTGTGCAACATGGGCTTCACGTCATCCCCGGACTGTCAGCGCTGCCCAGGTGTGGCTGAGACGGCTGAACACGCGGTGTTTAGCTGTCCGCGATTCGCTGCCGTACGAGAGGAGCTACTTGGCGGGTCGGATCCGGTGTCTCCCGACAACATCCTCAGTTGTCTCCTGGAGAGCCCCGATCGTTGGAGCCGGGTGTGCGAGGCTGTCCAGAGGATCATGGACGAGCTCCAGGATGACTGGAATGCCGAGCGGGAGAGATGCTGGCCGCAAGAGACGGAGCACCATCGCAGCGGGACAACTCGGTTGCGATTGCCCGAAATCAACGGCGGAATGCTGCTCGCCGAGCAGCAACAGCGGCACGACGAGAAGTGGGCGGCCGCCATCACCACCTCCATCACCAACAACAGCTGCGCGTCGTGCGGCCATCCGCGAGCGTGTGGCTCGCTGGCGGGCCCGACGGCGTGAACACGAGGAAGTCATCCCTAGTACCCTGTTTGACGGGGAGGATCGCGCAAGCGTGGAAGAGGTGGAGAATAATCCTCACTCCGGCCTTACGGTGGCCGAAGCTGCGGCTGCTCTTGAGGCCGATGTCGCCGCTCGGTAGTGGGGGAAAGGTTAGCAAGTACGAAATGGGAATAAGATCTGAACCCAACGGGTGGAGAGGAAAGGAAAGGAAAGGAGATAAGAAAATAAGAGTAAGGTGCAGATATGCACAGATTGAGGAAGAAAATCGGCACACCGGGCCAAAAAACACCCTCGCGGGTAAACGGTGTGATGGGAGAGGAGAGGTTGTATTCATGAAAACACCTGAATAAAAAACCTTGTATTATAAAAAAAAGCCAATTATCCCAGTTGTACTGTTGCTGTCCGAGGTTTATAGGCCGCCTGTGAATAACGGCAACTGGGCGTTCGATGCGTCAGGAGCTGCAGCGATGGCGATGTGACCTTCCAGCTGACTCAGGTACTCACTGGTCACGGTTTCTTCCGTGACTACCTGAGCAGTATGGGGTTCACGTCGTCTCCGGACTGCAGGAGATGCCCAGGAGTTCCCGAGACGGCTAAGCACGCCGTGTTCCAGTGTCCCCGGGTTGCGGATGTTCGGGAAAGACTCCTTGGCGGTGTCTCCCCGGATGACCTGCAGGCAGTTTTGCTTCGGGGCTCGGAGCAGTGGAGCCAGGTATGCGAGGCAGCCGCCAGCATCACCAACGAGCTGCAGGCGGAGTGGGACGCTGAACGTGCGGAGTTGGCCGTGCAAGGTCTGTCGTCGCTAGCGTCTACTCCGCAGGATCGTGAAGCCGTGGCACGGGCTAGGAATGATCGGCGTAATGCAGCCCGACGGGCGCCGACAGCACTTCGACGAGAGCAACAAAGAGGGGAGCGACCTCCATCACCTCCTCCATCGCCTACAACAGTGGCGCATCGTGCGGCCATTCGCGAACGGGTCGCGAGGTTCAGGGAGAGGCGAAGGTCGGTGGCCTCCCTGGCATGGCTGCACGGCGATGGAGTGGAATCCTCCAGTGAGGATGAGGACGGTTTTTCACTAACCGTTGAGGTACCGGCCAGCGGTACTCAAACGGGAGGCCTCTCTGCCGCGGAAGCAGCCGCGGCAACGGAGGCCAACACATCGTCCCGATAGGAGAGAAGGTGTCCGAGACCGTCGGAGACTTTGTAAAAAATCGAAAGGCCCAACGGGGGCGTGTTATTGCGTAGTTTAAAAGACATTAGAAGCTAGAAATAAATAGATGTGCAGGTGCATTTTTGCACGGGTATAATGAACTCGGTTGGCGTGTAGGGGTACAAATTTCAATGTACTGAAATTGTTGCGTCTTCGCAACAGACACTTTTCTTTCCGCGACTTTTACCAATTAACACGGCACAGTTTCCTTTAACGCTATTTATTTGTCACTTGTGTAGCGAGTGGTTAAAAAAATCACTGTGTTTCCGATGCGCGTTCTGATTGAAAAAAGTGCGTATCACGCTCCGACGCACACTTTTATTCATCGCTAGCGCCGGTCGTCAACCCATCTCCCGGTCATCGCTCTAACGCTGTTTCGGGCTCTTTCGGGATCCTCTAGGCGAGATTACCGCCCTCTATGAAGAAACAGCTCAAGCCCCGATGTGCTCTATCCATCTCGGTCGGACTGTTTACATTCGTTAACAGTAATATTGAATAAACCTCTACTGTTATCTAAAAAAAAGCCAGTTATCCAAGTGTGCGTAGCTGTCAACCAAGCTGCTTGGACGTGCTTATGTGACGCTCCGTGTTTAACACACAATTTTTGTGAAAAAAGTGTCTTTTTTAACTATTTTTCCGCTGTTTAATACAAAGGACGTGATATTCTAAGAGGCTTTTGCAAAAGAATAACGTTTTACGGCGATTTATTGCGTAAAAACTTAGTGTAAAGTGTCCTCATACACTTTGTATGGGGAACTTTAGAAGCGGAAAAACACTATTAGTGCGTGTTAAAACATTGGACAAAGTTGTGAAATACGTGCTAGGGAGCAAGACATATTGATATCTAGCCTTGGAAAGTGTTTTAAAAAAGCGAAAAACATAAAAAACTTGGTGCGAAAGTGAGTGCAAAAGCGTGGCACGAGTGGCGTCAGGTGTGTCGTCGCGTGTGCTTGTGCGACAACAACGGCACGAAGCGTTTTTTCGAGTAGCGGAGACACCAAACGGCGCCATCTGTTGGATTCTACGGGAGCTTTCGCAGGTAGCGCCATCTATCGGGCGGTAGCCGAAGGACTAGCCGGGATACACATCGACAGTGTGCTATAAAACCGTAACGCTGATTGTATGCGCGTTGCATACCTTCCCGGGGGTTAGTACGAAATAGCCGGTTGATGGTAGGGGCGACGAACCCGATTAACGAACCGAGTGACTTCAACGACGCATAAGGAAACGAACCCATTTTCCGGAGATTTCGACGGGAAATAAAGCGGCGAACCACAAAACTGAATAAAATTAAGAAAATTGTTGGTTTTGTTTTATTCCGCTTCCGCGTTTTGTTCCGCTGCTGGCGTCCTCCTGCGAGGGGGAGTAAACCCAGTTTAAAGCGCGGGAAAGGTCGGAAAAGTAATTTTTGACCATGACGGAGCCACGCACGCTCCGGACAAAGCTGGGCAGCGTGGACCAGGCCAGGTCCACACTTAGCCGACCATCGGCAACGGCGGAGCCTCGTGTGCTGCTCACGAAGATGGCAGAAAAAGAAGCAACAACGAGCAGCGAGCAGCGACAGGCGGACTTAACGGCGGTGATCGAGAGGTTCCAGGAGCAAGTTGGGGCCCTCACTGCCGAAGTAACGATGCTGCGAGTACAGCTGCAGGACAGCGAGCGAAAGGCTGAGCTGCAGCAGAAGACAGCAGAAAAGAGGGAGCAAGACCTGCGTGGGGACCTGGCTTTCCTTAGGACGATGCTGCACGAGGAGCACCAGGCGATGCAGGCGCTCATAGCGCAGACGCTTGGTGCAACTACGCAAAGCCAAGCGCAAAAGCAGCACTGTGAGCAGCAGCAGCAGCAGCAACAGCAGGGTGCGGCGACGGCTGCCGTGGTGACGTCTCCGGACCAGGAAGGCGGCTCCTGGGCCGAGGTGGTGCGCCGTAAGCCGGCACGCCAACCGGCGCGCACGCAGCAGCAGTGGCCGCAGCTGCCACAGCAACGGGCGAAGGTCCAGCGACAGGTGGTTGCAGGACCATCATCTCAGCAGCCCCAACAACAGCAGGGACAACAGGCCGAGCGTAGCCAGCCTGCAACGCAGCGAGGCGGACGGCGTCAACGGCAGCGTAAGATCAAGCCGGACGCTATCGAGATCGCCCCAGCCGAGGGGCAAACCTGGACTGAGGTGTACCAGGTTGTGCGTGGGGCTCCAGAAATGGAGAAACATGCGGAGGCCCTTGGAGTGGGACGACGCACCACACGCTCCAGGCTGGTTATGGAGCTAAAGGAGAGCGCGGACGCTGCAGAAGTACTGCAGTGTATTCAGGAGGTGTGCGCGAAGGCGGAACTGCCGGCTTCAGCTCGCTTGGTTACGCCCACGGTCGACGTCCTGCCTGATCCGGAAGGTGGCTCCGTTGCAGACGCGACAGCAACGCTGCTACAAGTGCCTGGAGATGGGACACGTCCAGGCAGCGTGCAAGAGCGAGGTCGATCGCTCGGCCAGCTGCATTCGTTGCGGGAAGCCAGACCATCAGGCAAAGAGCTGCACGGCGGAGGTGTGCTGTGCCGTGTACAGTGGCCCGCATCCGGTCGGACATCTGACGTGCCGGCGTTAAAGTTGCTGCAGGTGAACCTTGGGCGAAGCAGGACAGCGCAGGACCTGCTGATGCAGACGGCTCGCGAGCTTGGATTTCAGGTGGTGCTCGCCTGTGAGTTGTATCGGCCGCCTCGGGATGATCCGCGATGGGCTGTCGATGAGGAGCTGAGTGTAGCGATCGTCACAACGGGGGCTTACCCCATTCAGCGCCTGTGGGGAAGCGTCGTCCCGGGACTGGTGGTTGCTACGATAGCGGGAGTCACGTTGGCCAGCTGTTACGTGTCGCCCAGCAGCGGTCCTGAAGACTTTGAGGACTTTCTTGGTGCGGTGGAGGTGTCGCTGGTGGAACACACAACATCGGTATTGGCCGGGGACTTCAACGCCTGGAACGAAGAGTGGGGGAGTGCGCGCAAGAGCTTCGACATCGCCCTCACAGTCGGCCGCTTCGGACAGGTCGACACTCCGGAGGGGCTGGTTGGCGGACTCACCCGGGCGTGCGATGAGACCATGGAGAGAGTGCACGGGGCTACCTTCCATCGCAAGCCCCAGGTGTACTGGTGGTCTCCCGACATCGAGCGCCTGAGAGAAGAGTGCGAAGCAGCGGAGGTAGCTCATCGCCGGGCCCAACCGTCGGAGCGTGCTGTGACGTCTGCCGGACTGCAGGACTGTCATCGTTTGCTGCAGGCCAGCATCCAGAGCAGTAAGGAGAGCAGCCTTTAGGAGCTGATCGACGGTGTCGAGACTAAGGTGTTTGGTCTCGGCTACAAGGTCGTGCGAGCGAAGCTTCGCGGCCGGGCGCCACCGGAGACGGACCGAGCTGTTCTTGGTCCGATCGTCGGCGCCAGGGTTGGACGGCATCCCCAACACTGCAGTGAAGGCAGCGATGCGGAAGCACCCCGAGGTCTTTGTGGATGTTTATAATCAGCTGCTCGAGCGAGGCGAGTTTCCTGCGGCGTGGAAGGAGGCTCGACTTGTGTTGATCGCGAAGCCGGGCAAGCAGCCGGGCGACCCGTCGTCGTATCGTCCGCTACTCATGCTGGGGGCAGTCGCCAAGGGGTTCGAACGGGTGATCCTGGATCGGCTGAACGACCACTTGGAGGACAGCGATGCTCCTCGACTGTCGCCAAGGCAGTACGGGTTCCGGCGCGGCCGTTTAACGATACAGGCCATTGAATGGGTGATCGAGCGGGGGCAGCACGCGAGGACATTCCATCGCATCAATCAGCGGGATCCTCGATGTCTGGTGGTGGCAGCACTGGATGTCAGGAACGCCTTCAACTCCGCCAGTTGGGAGGCGATCGCGGCTGCCCTGCAGAAGCTGCAAGTCCCGGTAGCCCTCCAGAGAATGTTGCGCAGCTACTTCTCTGAGAGGAGGCTGGTGTACGAAACCAGCGAGGGACCAGTGCGGCGAACGGTCACGGCGGGCGTTCCACAGGGCTCAATCCTGGGCCCGACTCTGTGGAACGCCATGTACGACGGCGTCCTTCGGCTGGCGCTACCTGAGGGCGCCGAGGTGATCGGTTTCGCGGACGACGTCGTGGTGCTGGCGAGCGGGACGACACCGGAGGCGGCGACGCGATTAGCAGAGACGGCGATTGGGATGATCAGCTCGTGGATGGCGCAACACCACCTGGAGCTTGCTCCGGCCAAGACCGAGCTGGTCATTGTGTCCACAATGCGGCGAGAGCGCACCCGCGTTCCAGTAAAGATCAACGGAGTGGAGAAGATTCCGACCCGCACGCTTAAGTACCTCGGGGTTATCCTTGAGGATCACTTGTCGTGGAGGCCACACGTTGAGCAGGCCACGTCGAAGGCGCTCCGTGTGGCGCAGGCTATCTCTAGGCTGCTTCGCAACCATGGCGGTCCAAAGTGTGCGAAGCGACGGCTCTTGTCATCGGTGGTGGACTCCACTCTCCGCTACGCTGCGCCGATTTGGCATGAAGCGGTCCAGCTTCGGGCGTGTCGCAGGCAGCTGAACCGGGTGCAGGGCCTTTACGCACGGCCGGTGGCCCGCACCTTCGTTACGGTGCGGAACGAGGTGGCAACGGTCCTTGCCAGCGTCATCCCCATCGTGCTGCAGGTGACGGAGGACGCTCGATGTTACCAGCGGCATCGGACGACGGGAGCGAGCTTGCGGGAACTGCGCATTGAGGAGCGCGTCAACACAATCGCCGAGTGGCAGCGGCAGTGGGACCAGCTGGAACCGGAAAGCCGCTACACACGGTGGACACACCGAATCATCCCGGACTTGGCGGCATGGAAGAACCGGCGGCACGGAGAGATGACCTTCCATCTCGCGCAGATTCTTTCCGGCCATGGTTTCTGGCAGGTTGCATCACAATTGTTTATTGTAAGAGTCCTTGCTACAATAAAGCAACCATTGTTAAAAAAAGCCAATTATCGCAGGGATGTGTGTACGCAGCTGTCAGTCAAGCTGAAAGGACGTGTCTCTGTGACCCTCTGTGTTTTTGATAAAAATATAGCGTAAAAGTGCAATCATCTTAAAGTGAAGCGAAATCATCTTAAAAACAGATAAAACGATAAAGGACGTTGCATTACAAGTTTTGTGCAAAAAAATAAAGTTTTGCGGCAATTGAGTGCGGAAAACAAGTGTGCAAAGTTTCCCCATACACTTTGTATGGGGGAACAAAAGTGTGAAAAAACACTAAAGTGTGCAGTTAAATGGAGAAAAAGTGATCGAAATTGGCAAAGAACATCACCAATTACCAATTTTCGGCACAGAAAGGTGCATATTTGGCGAAAAATCGCGAAAAACGGCGGAAAATTTGGCGCCACGTGTTTTTTATTAGCAAGTGGTGAGACTTCGCCAAAAGTGACAAGTGACAAATGACAACACGGGTAGCAAAATATGGGCATTTAAATTACTCGAGTGGAAACCACTGCTGAAATCGGAAAACCCTATGTGCCTCTCGCGCGCCCGTTCAAAAACATATCGCGACCTCTCGTTCTGTTTTAGATTTTTTGAGCTTTTTAATGATTTTTACATAGGCGGAGCTGTAGCACCGCTCTATGGTATAGTGTAAGACGTGTAACAGTGTGTGTCATGTCGCATGCTTCGCTGCATTGCAAACACGAACGACACACGAACAACACCGAAGAGGACGACAACACGATCCTTCACTGCACACTGGATTAGGGTGCGTGTACGATTCGGCAAACAGCGCAAGAAGAAAAAACGATCCTTCACTGCACACAGGATTACAGTGTGCGCACGACGCGAGCAAGAAGCACAAAAGGAAGACGAAACACTATCTTGTACCTACGCGTACAATATATTTGACACTATTTGTCACCAAAATACACGCATAAACTTTCACACACCAAACACAATACCAACTGTATTCATCGGCGTTTTTTCCCTCACTGCATTTCAATGCGCCTGCCGAAGCAAGCACGGAGTGAAGGGGAAAAAATAACACCACACGTTAATGGCATGAAAAGGCACATCAACTCTACATAAATCACAACACTGGTCAGCATATTGCACTGCACAAAGCAATCGCGCATACTTGCAAACTTCCGCGCATCATTCACGCACAAACAGATTCAAAATTTTCTATGTCCGACAACACGTCCGCCTTGGACTTAGCGCACAGCAAACAAAGCTCGTCACAGTGTGGGATGAACGCTAGAGTAAGGACGCAGGATAAACAATATAGGTCAGAACGAGATGGAAACAATTCTAGCTTCAACAAACTCTGTCGGCTCTCACACACAATCAAGGGTTTCATGCTTTTTTTCGGGTTTCGCCGTCGTTTTCCATGTTCTTCTTGATCTTTTACCGTAATTCTCTCAAATTTGTGTTCTCTTTGTTTGCCGGGTATATACACCCGTGTTCAAAACTGTTCTGACGAGAAGGGTAAAATTCGTTAAGATACAGAAAATATTTCATATTGGTCTACAAGCGCAGCGTCTACAGTTTTACGGATTAATCTTTGGCGAATTTTGTGTGCTTTGTGAATATTTACAAAATAGCATAACATGCGTTAGTTTTTGGTGTATACAATCATGCCCCGGAAGGTACGTATTCGTTTAAAATAGCTCAATATTTCATTTAAAATAGTGTAAAAGGTTAAAACTCCCGTGCCTTTTCATGTCTTGCAGGCGCTGGGGTACGAAAGAATTAATTTCTTTGTCGGTGAATTTTTGCTTCAAGAACGTACCGTGTTAGAGTAAAGTAAGTTACAATCGAGCAAAGGGTTGAAGCAAACTAACTCTAACTCAAATCGACAATTTTTCATTTCAGCAAACATGAGCTCTAGCCAAAGCTCTGAACTAGCTCAAACTGCAAACGGAACAGTGCAAGCACTTCGACGTCGAAAGACTACCAGCAACGAAGATAGATAGCGCGTGGTAACGGCGTATGAAAATGAAGCAACTCATGCTGCTATTAGCCAAATGCTCAATATCAAACTAGCAACCGTTTACGGTATTGTCAAAAAATACCAAACAGCATTTCAGGTCGAAGCCAAGAAACGTGGTGGCAACAGGCAGAAAATATTGTCACAGCAAGCCATAAGCGATATACAATGCTAGATCAACGACGATTGTACGGTGACGCTAAAATCACTCCAACAAAAATCGTTGCAGGAACACGGTGTGCAAGTTTCCACTACCATCATAGCTAGGGAAATAAAAGGCTTCAACTACTCCTTGAAGATGGTGAAGCTAATACCGGAGCGGCGTAACGCACCGGCGACCATCGAGGATCGGAAAATGTACACCACACAATTTTACGTCGTAGCGCGCGAAATTCCTGACAGTGGCCTAATTTACCTGGACGAAGTTGGATTTAGTGTCAGCATGCGCACGCTTAAAGGACGATCTCGGAAAGGTACGTCGGCTACCGTCACCGTACCACAAGCTACGTAATTTAAATAAAAATTATTTTAAAAATGTTTGTTTACATTTTTCAACTCTCGAACCGACAAATATATACCCAGCATTCAAATCGCTTCGCCAATTTGACATTTTATATCAATTGCATCGATTTCCTATCTATGGGGTCTATGATACCTTAAGTTAGAAAGCTAAAATTTTTAGCCCGAATCTGTCAAAACATCGAGCAGAATCGAGCGGGAAATTGTTGACAGGTATTATTATCATGCAAGGATTCCTCAAGGACCTAGCATTTTGACATAAAGAATTACATTAGGCTGCAGTTTTGTAGAACCGCGTTTTGACGAAACACGAATTACAGCGTCGAAATGTAGTTCGAAATAAAGGCATAGCACAAATAAAAATTTGTATTATTTTTCATAAAAAGCTGAACATAATTAAACTCATGTAATTTCATTGTTGTTTTAAATCCAAATCAATCAACATTCAGCCGAATCAAATATGGCCTAAACTGTTTCAGACCTGCTAGAAAAATGCCTTGTTTTGACATTTGTCGAGCAGCTGATCGAAACTAACATTAGAAAAAAATTGTAATCTAAAATACGCAGGCTTATTTCGCTGAGCTGTTTGTATGGAAAACATGCAGCAAATAAGCCGCCAAACGTCAAAGTCCATATAAAAAAAACTAGTGGAAGGTATCATAGACCCCTATATTGGGCGATTTGCTAACAGATTGTGTGTTTCCGTACCAATCTTCCCTACTTTCATATTCGCTTGCGCGATTTCCTAAAGTGGGCTCTCCGCAGCTTATCATGTGCGTTTCCCTGTATTTAAAATCAACCCAGTTACTTGGCTCGAATCTGAGGATTCCAAGACGAGCGGCCTATCGAGGCACACCCGGGAAAATTGGCCGCAGGCCGATCGGACCGGAAACACCCGAGCAATCGGCAAAAATGTGCAAAAAATGGGGTTTTTCGGGCTTTTGGAGGCCAGTTCCTCCCCCACTCGAGGAGGAAATGCGCGAGCTTCGTCGCGCCAATGAGGAGTTGCGGGCCATGCTGGCCAAGTTGCAGGAGGAGCTGTCCCTCTTCCGTGTGCAGATGGCGTCAGCGGAAGCCAATGCCCGTCGGGACGCAGAGGTGGCACTTTCGGCGGCAATTCGTCGTGAGGAGATGGCGGTAGCAGAAATTGCCGCACTGCGAGAGGCGCAACAACTCGATCGGGAGGCGCATGAGCGCTATCGCGAGGCACGAGCGCGATGCACTGAATGCGCTGATTTTGCAGGTGGTGAGAGGTCAGCAGCCGTTGGGCGAGCCGACACGCGCCCCAGCAACTTCTGCTGCACTTCAGCAACTCTGTGGAAACGTAGGCGCGGCAAATTTGACACCTGAACTGGGCTAAATCTGGCATAAACTAGTCGCGTTTTACTCGTACCGCGTAAACCTCGCTTCGGGTATTTGCAACCTAGTACTTAATACTTTCTTTTACGCACTTTGAACTAAGGCTTGGTTCATTTAGAAATGGGGCACTTCGTTTTGATTATTGTGGCGCCACCCGTGGACAAAACTGGAAACTTTTGACAGCGTTTGTTGACAGCACCAGTGGCACAAAACGCTTCAAATTCAATTTTTCGACTCACATTTCGACTCACTTTCGGCGGGTCGAAAATTTTGACAACTCCATACATGGTGAGTCGAAACTGCTGCCGGTTAGCAGTTCTGTTTCGACTCACGTTTTTGACCTTTTTCACCATGGTGCTTTTCATAGGCCTTCAGAAGCTGTACCGTGCGCTGGAAAAACGCGCAGGATTTTCGTTGTGCCTGTAGTTCACGGCTCTTCTTGCTGCCAGATGAAGCTGTTGGTGTACAGCTCAGTTTATCGTAACACTTTGATATCACACTCTACAGCTAAGCACTTCCACTTTCGTCTTGCTTTGTTGACTGAATGATTGTTGACATGAATGCTCACCATAACACCGAGGTAATGTCACAGGTGTGGTGAAAAAACTTCGTTTGATACATCAATTCACCATAGAGTTGAGTCGAAAATTTGAATTTGTGCCACTGGTGAGTAGTAAACACTTCACTTAGAAATTTTTTTACTTCAATTTAGTTATTTCTGCTCCAAGATATTCGACATGCAAGAGGAGAATCGAAAACTGATTGTGCACAACTATCTGCTTAATCCATCAGTGTCATCTCGGTTGCTGGCAAAACAGTTAAGTTTGCCTAAGTCGACTGTTGCGCGAATGGTTAAAAGGTACAAAAAGACACAGACGACTGTCCGTAAGGTGCAAATTAACAGACGGAGTGGGACCGTGAATCGTCAACTGCGATTGAGAGTCATTCGGAAAATCAAGGCCAACCCAAACATCTCGGACTACGATTTGGCCAAAAACTGTACTGTACTGTACGGCGAATCCGACTCCGAGAAGGTTTTAAGTGTTTTGGATTAAGTGTACGAGCGAGTAAACATCCCAATCGAAACTTAAAACAACAAACAATGGCCAGAAACCGGGCTCGGAAGTTGTACGATCAGGTGCTGACCAAACCGCATGGTTGCATTTTGATGGACGATGGACGTGAAAGTCGATTTTAAACAAACCCCGGGGGTGAAATTTTATAAAGCATATGCTCGTGGCAACGTCCCCAGCAGGTTCAAATTTGTTTGTGCCGATAAATTCACAAAAAAATATAATTTGGCAAGGAATCTGCTCATGTGGCAAAAAGACCAAAGAGTTTGTAACGAATAAGAATATGAATTCGGATTTGTATAAGAAGGAGTGCCTCAAGAAACGAATTTTGCCATTTATTAGGACTCATGACGGTCCAGTAATCTTTTGGCCTAATCTAGCAAGCTGCCATTATAGCAAGGTCGTCCTACAATGGTACAACGATAATGGTGTGCAATTCATATCAAAAACGCTGAATCCACCAAATTGCCCCCCGTTTCGTCCAATAGATCGATATTGGGCAATAATGGAGCAAAAATTAAAGAAAAAGGGAGCAGTTACTAAAAAAACAAAACAAATGAAAAATTGATGGAATTTACTGGCCAAAACAGTGACTGAAGCAACTATGCGCCGGTTGATGAGCGGAATAAACAGAAAAGTCCGAGAATTTCTTCGTAAATGCGAAGAGTAATTTTTTCATATTTTTTTTAATTATTTATTAATTAAATTATTAGTTAATTTTATTAGTGGTATTAAAGATATACGCAATGCAAAGTGCCCCATTTCTAGATGAACCAAGCCTTAATACCAACACATTTATCGTTAAGTTTAATTTTTGTACTAAAAATAAGTTAGTTAGATAAAATTAATCAAGTCTTCGTGTACGCCAAAATGTGCTAGAGAAAAAAGCTATCCCAAACCCGACCGCCGTGAGCCCTGCGGCCCAACCGGCTGCTATCGAAGCAATCCATGCGCCTGGACTGAACCCGCCAAGCATGGAAGATACCAACATAGAGACATAATTCATGTCGCTTGAATTTTGGTTTGCTGTTTCAGGCATTGACTCAGTGCATGATACGCGTAAATATAACATCGTTATGGCACAAGTTTCGCCTAAATAACTGACTGAGCTAAGGTCAACCATCGACGGCACACCAGCGGTGGACAAGTTCGCATACATAAAAACGGAAAGGATCTGATCGGATATTTCGCGGACAGTCAGCAGCGGTGTTTACAGCGCGTATTGTCTGATATGCTGCTAGTAGATAAAAAAAACCAAGCCAGCTCCTACACGAGATGAAGCGCGTTGCTGGCAACGCCCTTAGCGAAACGGTGCTTATCGATCAGTGGGCATCCAGGCTCCCACCACATGCGCAAGCTCCAGTAATCGCTTCTCGCAGTGATGCCGCGAATAAAACCACCATCGCTGACGGCATTGTCGAATCATTGGACCTGAAAAACATTAACGCCGTCGATCGCAGAAAATCAGCGATGGCGTCAGACCACGTGCCAGAAACTGCGACCAACGACGCCATCTCTGATCTTCGAAAAGAAATGGCTGAATTATCGAGGCGCTTTGAAATCGTGCTTCCCAACCGAAGGCAACGCGGACCATCGGTTTCCCGCTCCAGTTCGCCAGGTTCATTCGCACCGGCCCTTGTTGGTTCCATCGCAAATTCGGTAGTGAAGCTCGAAAATGCCGATAACCCTGTACTGCTCACAGCACTTCATCTTCACAATAGCGACGCTCTGCTGATGCTGCGGTGGAGGTTGGCGAACTCATCACTAGAGCCGCAATCTTTCGCGTAAAAATTACCGATACAACCACGTCAATGCAATTTTTAATCGACACCGGTGCCGACGTGTCTGTTGTTCCGAAAGATTTGCTTTCAGCCGGAGTTAAACCATCATCGATACAACCATTCGCCGCAAACGAAACACCTATTCACGTATACGGTGAAGGTTATTAAAAGCAAACCTCGGTCTTCGTCGTGAGTTCTTGTGGTCATTCTTGATAGCCGATGTAACTTCCGGAATAATCGGTGCGGAATTTTTAGCGAATTTTGATCTACTGGTAGACATTAAACGCAAGCGCCTCATCGATAACACCACCCATATCGAGTCGGTTGGATTTCTTGCGAAGAGTGAACAGTGTTCGGTTAAAACTTTTCTTGCAGTTTCACCTTACGCCGCGTTGTTAGCCGAATTTCCCAACGTCACTCGTTTCGCGCCATCGGGCACAATTAGCGATGCATCGGTTTACCATCGAATCGAAACGACAGGACAGCCTGTTTTCGCACGCCCACGACGTATCTCTTCGGGTAAGCTAGAAGCAGCGCGGTCCGAATTCGAGCATTTGATGAAGCTGGGGATATGCAGACCTTCTAGCAGCAGTTGGGCGAGCCCGCTCCACATGGTGAAAAAGGCAGACGGCTTTTGGCGACCATGTGGTGACTACCGTGCACTCAACGCTCAAACCATCCCGAATCGCTATCCCTTACCGTATCGACAGGGCTTTAGCACAATTTTGCAAGGTAAAACTATTTTTTCCAAAGTTGACTTGCAGAAGGCGTTCCATCAAGTCCGAATTCATCCCGAGGATATTACTAAGACTGCCATCACGACACTATTTGGATTGTTTGAGTTCGCGTGCATGACCTTTGGGCTGCGAAACGCTGCGCAAACGTTTAAACGATTGATCCACGAGGTAGTACGAGGGTTGGATGTTATATTCCCTTACGACCTATTCATCGCTTCGTCGTCACCCGAAGAACATCGAGAACACCTGCGTCAATTGTTTGAAAGGCTCAAACAATACAATTTGACCATAAATATAGCCAAGTGCGAGTTTGACCGTAATTTCCTCCATTTTCTAGGGATTGTATCTGCTGATTGTATCCGTCCCTTTCCAGACCACGTCCGAGCTATAGTGGAATATAAGCTTCCTGCGGCAGCGAAGGAGTTGAAAAGATTTTTGATAATGCTTAATTTCTACCGTAGGTTCTTGCCGAATGCGATCGAGCACCAGATTCCACTTCTTCGCATGATTCCTGGCAACAAACGCAACGATCGATCCCCATTGACCTGGGATAAAGCAACCATCGCGAGTTTCGAACGCTGTAAACAATGTCTCGCTGAAGCTACGCTTTTATCACATCCCGTCAAATCTGCCGAGCTACCCCTTTGGGTCGACGCATTTGACATCGCCACAGGAGCGGTTTTACATCAAATCGTCGATGGAAATCCTCAACCACTCGCATTATATTAAAAAAAAAATCGATAAGGCGCATCTGCGATATAGTACCCATGATCGCGAGCTGACAGCGGTCCTTCATTTGATGATGATGATAAGTCCCACCTCATACCTCAACATAGGTTTGAGAAAGACGAAATTATCTTTAAGATATTTAAACTCTAATACGTGTTTTAAGTGTCCATGTTGGAAAACAAAAGTGGTCGATACAGCCGTTGCCACCAAATTTTGGCCGTAAGTCACAAATTCGCATCAATTTTTGTCTTTAAGGCATCAATGTTTGACTCTAAAGCCAAGAACACATGATGCATACTTGTATGCGCAGACAACTGACAGCCACCGTTTTTCTAGGAATTTCTTTTGTTCTTGGCGAGGTGTCGCTCGTGTAGCTGTAGCTATCGTGTGGGGGGTGTCGCAGACGCAGACATGAACTATGTATCAAAAGAAGTTTCGTTGTGTTTAAAATGGTGTTCATGAATTCGAGGATGGTATCGATTTGTTAATATTTTTCAATAATTAGGTTATAAATTATTAGTAAAACAAAATTTAACACATTCAGCACCATTAAATCGTGATTTGAACATTTTTGCGTAGCTAAAATCAAAGATTAATATGCATGCAGAATATACAGCAAGATCCCGCAGTACGCAGTAGTCGATAAGTACAGGACTATGTAGTATGTGTATTATTAAAAGACAACAGTTTACATCTAGACAAATTTTTCTAAACGCTATATCCCGTTGAATACCGGCGAATATACAAAAAAATATAATATTTTCGGATACATAACGGCTAAAATTCAAAACCAAGAGTTACCCTCTCATCGCTGTGATTCAACTCTCCAACTCATAATGGTATAAACTCTGACCATATCAACATACCTTCTCGTTCTGTTTTATGAACAACCAAACCTGCCAAAGCGAGAAAGTATGTTGGTTTGGCTGGTTGGGTAGTCGTCATTTTCAAACTGTTATTTTTCCGCGGTAGCTGCGCTTTTTTACTTACACCCTTCGGCAAATATTAAGATAAGACTTTTATGAAACTAATTATATAGTTGGTTTTCGCAAATTTTCAGTCCATCAATTTATAAAAGTATATTTTTGGGATTTTTTTTTTGGGATAAATTGAATCCGGAAAAGTGTCATTTTCTAAAAGAAGAACTAATCTATTTAGGACACTATATTTCTGCGGAAGGAATTAAGCCTGATCCGAAAAAACTGGAGTGTATTAAAAACTGGAAAACCCCAAAATCTTCAGATGAAACGAAAAGATTAGTAGCATTTGCTAATTACTATAGAAAGCATATTAAAAACTTTGGTGAAATATGCATGCCACTAAATCGATTAACAAGAAAAGGAGTACCATTTGAACGGACTCTTGATTGCGAAACCGCATTTCAAAAATTAAAGGAAACATTTATAAATCCTCCCATCTGTAAACGTTTTAAAATTAGAAACCTTAGGTGTAAGCTGTAAATATCTTGTGTATATATACATAATTGCTGGAATAAAAAGTACTATGCTCAATTTTTCTTGCTCGGATTCGGTTTGACACATGCTCCAAACGTAATTTGTTGTTGTTTATATTACCATGTTGACAAAGTGCTTCAAATCATTAGTAGGAAATACATTGTGGAAAGAACTCGATCCTTGAAAATAAACATTCACGAATACAATAGCGAACAACATGTATCGGTAAAATTTTTCAAAGAACGACTAATCACGTTGCAGAAAAATAGATTCCCGCGTCTCTTTGTAACTGTTTCATATTTCAAGTGATAAACTGTCGCCGTGTTTCGTTCAACGAGATAAAATTAGAAGGTATGTTCAAAACGTTTGTATAATTCACGTAATATGAATGTATGTTTACCTATTATTGCCATTCTAGCAAAGGCTGATAACAACGATGAAGTAGTTGAAGGTGGTGAAAACGTTGCGAATAATGCCAAGGTTTCAATACCAGGTATGTCAAGAGATGTGTATAATATGGTAATGCACAATATACATGAATAATATGAATTTGTCATAAACAATTTTTGTCGTTTTTTAGCAATGGATGATAGTAACACTGAACATGTTGCAGGCGAAGTTCAAAGTGATACGAGTACTACAGATAATGTTGCGCCAAGTACTTCGCGACCGCGTCGTACAAATAAAACAACAAGTAATGAAGACCGTGAGCGTGTAATTGCTGCTAATGAAACTGGATATTCCTCTACGATGATAGCTGAGAAGCTATTCAAGTGAGTACCACAACTATCGCTCGGGAGATGAAACAATTTAATTATTCGTTTAAAAGAATAAAACTCCTACCCGAGCGACGAAATACACCAAACACAGTGGCAGTACGAAAAGAGTACGCATTGTCGTACAATAGAATATCGCAACGTCTACCCCAAGCTGCCGTAGTATTCATTGATGAAGTGGGGTTTAATGTTAGTATGCGGAAAATGATGGGTAGATCATTGAAAGGCACAGCAGCTACCAAAGTAGTTCCTCAAATTCGTTCGAGGAACATTTCAATGAACAGCGGTGGCATTTTGTTACATATGATCAAAAATAGGGCTATAAACCAGGGCGTGTTTATTGAGTTTATTAAAGAATTAAACGAAAAAATTAACGAACAAAACGTTGGACATCGGCCTTTGCTAGTAATGGATAACGTAGCATTTCACAAATGCACCACTGTTCGGGAAGCGATGTGAAGTGAAATACTTGCCGCCGTATTCACCCTTTCTCAACCCGATTAAGAACCTTTTTAGTAAGTGGAAGAATATCGTGAAAAGGCAAACCCCACAAATGAACAGGAATTAATGACTGCGATGGAACAAGGTGCATCTTTGATAACGGCACAAGATTGTGATGGTTATTTTTGTAATATGTTCCAATACGTCGAAAAATGCATACTTGGACAAGAAATAGTAGATTAATGTAGAGTAAATAGTTGTTTTAGTTTATAAAATTATATTACATTCTATTAGTTAGAAAATAATTAATAGGTTAAGCGTACTGCATAGTATTACGTTTCATGCCTTAATATCATTTTAATATTTAAAGAGATAGGACTAATTTTCATGATTTTTTTTATTTGGTCTGCCTGGCCGTATTTTTTTTTTTTGCTCGGTTAGAACGGCCTGGCCTGGCCTGGCCGTATTACATAACAGCAAAAATTAGACTGAACTGCAAAATAAATGGTGATAATCGTTTATGAAATTTGATTGTACTGCGTTTTGAAAGAACAACATGATATTATAGTGATGTATAAAATTCCATAAAAATCA